>NC_089253.1:103970742-104285763 GCF_963930625.1 Muntiacus reevesi
AGGATGTCTCCAGACATTGCCAAATGTTCCTTGGGGGAAGGGGGGGTACAATCACCCCTGGTGGAGAATCACTGGACTAGAAAACACTAGTGAAGATTATCTGGAAAGCATAAGGAAGATGTCTATGGGGATGTGACTGGAAACGACCACAACACACATTGAGCAATCATATTAATGGTGAGATAAACAATGAGGTATTCATAACACATGCAAGTCAACGGGCCGGGGAGGACAGGAGGAAGAATCGAGTGAGATCCATGACCCAGAAAGGAGAACCCAAGGGGAACAGGCTACCTCTAATTCCAGCAAACACCTCACATTGAAGAGCAGAGGTCCTGATCACAGGATGTTTCTCAGCCACAGACATTATTAACAAAGATGGAAGTAACGTCAGAGACAAAGAAGAGTTCAAGGATGTCAGACAAGAAGGGCTGTAACAGTACAAAAATATCACTTTGAAGTATCAGTTCTCAGAGGCAAGTGTGCTTCACAAAGATTCATAAAATCTACAGCTGGAACGGGCCTTAGATTCACCTCCTCCAATGCCATCATCCTGCACATAATCCTGAGAGGCAAATGCACTAGTCCAAGTTACAGCTACCTAGAGGCGGAGCGGGGACACTTGTCTATGAAGGCGCAGGCTTGGTGTCAACCGTCTCTGTTGCCCAGCACCCAGAGCAGGGCCTGGAGAATCCTGAGGACCAGGGACAGTTGAGTAGTCAAAGTGAACCTGGATCTCTGGCCCTACAGCCTGATGATACTCCTGCCCGCCACTCTACTTGCTGGGATTTATGAGGATTTTTAGAGAATGGCAAATCTGTTGATGAAATGCTAATTAAAATAGCATCTAGTGTATTGGAAAACATAAAATGTGCATCTGTGGGTCTTCCAATAGAAAATGAGAGGAATAGGGTTGAGAGAGGTTAAGATACCTCACCTAGGGGAGAGTGAGTTGTATGCCTTCCAGGGTATAGTGGCAGGGAATAGAGGCTAGAAATTAAAAAGAAGGTGTAAGTGCTAGTCGCTCAGTCATGTGTCTGACTCTGCAATCCCATGGACTCTAGCCCACCAGGCTCCTCTGTCCATGAGATTTCCAGGCAATAATACTGGAGTGGGTTGCCAGGGGATCTTCCCGACCCAGGGATCAAACCTGGGTCTCTTGCATTACAGGTAGATACTTTACCATCTGAGACACCAGGGAAGCAAGGCTGGGAGATGCCTACCACGCCAGTACTCACTTTTCTTTTCAGTCCCTGCCAGCCACCTGAGCAAGTTCCAGAACCCAGGCCAGGTTAGCTCTCCCTGGGAGAAGAGGGAACAGAGCCGTGGAAAAAAAAGAGATGCCCCTTCTCAAACAGTCATATCCTATCACCTTAAAAATGCTAAATTTTGGTTTATGTTCAAGGTCAACTTGGAACTGGCAGATTGGGATTTCAGAATTTTCCTGCTCCAGAAAATCTCTCTGCTAGGAGAGCACTCTTATCCTGGGATAAAAGGTTCTTATACCACCATAAACCAAAAAGGCTTAAAACATAACTGCTGGGTGGGGTAACACATTGGCTAAAACCCATTCTTATTCAAGTACCATCAGTTAATCAAAAAGCATTAATTGGGGCTTCCCTGGTGGCTCAGTGGTAAAGAATCCACCTGCCCATGCAGGAGACTCAGGCTTGATCACAGATCCAGGAAGATCCCACATGCCACAGAGCAGCTAAGCCCATGCACTACAGCTGCTGAGCCTGTGCTCGAAAGTCCAGGATCTGCAACTGCAAAGCCCACGTGCTGCATGCAGCTACTGAAGCCCTCATGCCCTAGAGCCTCTGCTCTGCAACAAGAGAAGCCACCACAGTGAGAAGCCCATGCACCTCAACTAGAGAGTAGCCCCTACTTGCCGCATCTAGAGAAAAGCCCTCAAAGCAGTGAAGCCCTAACATGGCCAAAATAAATCAATAAAAAGCATCAATTGCATCAGATCCTTCACAGTTTTTGTGGTGGGATGGAAGCAAAGTCATTGAGGAATGTCTGGTTGCTGAGGAGGGGAAGAAAGAGGGAAAGCACAGAAAGAAGAGGCTGTGGATCCAGATAAATTTAGAACACTTGGTCATTTTGCTGAGCCAACACTGCTCCCTCTTCAACTGGACTGGGACAAATAGCTGTGTCTCGAGGTGGCTTTGTCATGCTAATGAACCCAGACAGCTCTGCTTCCCAAGATTTAGAGGAGGTTTTGTGAGTTTGTTAGAACCAAGCTGAGCTTCCTTAGAAAGCTTTCATTAATCAGGATATCACTGAGCAGAACCAGTACTTGGGAACCACCCGATTGAAGGCAGAGGAGAAGGTGTAGCCTGGGCGGCGTCCAAGTGGATCGCAACATGAAGCATCGCCTCAGTGCCGGACACTGTGCCAGCTTCCTTACAAAAGGGATTTCTCACACTCTTACGAGAAAAGCATTATCTGGACAACGCAGACGAGGCAGCCGATGTTTATGGGCTTTGAATAAAACCTGGCTGTGGTCATTTAATGAATAACTGCTGGAGTCTCTGGCACCAAAGTTCAGGCTCTTTCTACTCCACCATGAAGAAAAGTTAGAAAGAAAAAGGACAATCCCTTGAAAACCCTTCCCGATGTGAATCACAAAAAGCACTCAGGATTTAATGAATCTCGGCAAATGAGGACTCCTGCATTTGTTCTGTAACTGTTGAGCATCTTTGATGAGCAAAGTATTGTTCCAGGCTCCCAACAAAAGACACATGGGAAATACTACTTCCTAATACGGGCTTGCCATCTAGCCCGGAGGAAAAATGAACATAGAGCAAATACTTAAGAGTCATACAAAATGATGCACGTTAGATAACAAGGACTGTGGGATTTTGGAGATGAGAGATGTCTATGCAAGATGGTGTAATTAAGGGAAGCTTTTATCAAAGAGAGACGCAGGCTGATCTTTTAGAACTAATAAACTTTTAAATAACTAAATAATTTTTAGTATTTCAGGGAACAGAGAAGTGGAAAAGAACATTCCAGAAAAAAAAGAAGTGATATGAACCAAGTCAGGACTAAGGCAGCTGTCCTGAACAGAAGCTCCGAGCTTGAATCAATGAAGGCACTTTGGATGCAGTGATAAGCACAGCCTTGCTGGAGAATAGATATTGTGGAACTGACAGCATCTTGAATGTCAGAAAGTCTATTAGAAATGAAGGAAAAACCTAGTGAGTTTTTAAGATTTATCTGATAGTAATTATTATTCTAATTTGACAAGTAGAGTTTTACTAGACTTCTCAAAGTGGACAGAGATCCAGTGGCTTCATCTATAGAGAACAACCAGAGGGAATGACAAAGTCAGGAAAACTCTACTCATCTTTCTTGCTTCCAGGAGTCCCACTGAGAATCCCAACAAAATGAGTCACAAGTCCTTGGTCTGTTCCATCTAAATATCCCAAGCACTTTCACTATTTTATCAGGGTATTTTTATCACCTAAAAATAAATCTTTTTAGGGGAGTTTTCCATATATAGCTGAGAGATGTTTGCATTTGGCATAGAAAGGAGACAGGTGTGCACGCATGCTCAGTCAAGTCTGACTCTTTGCAACCCCATGGATGGTAGCCCACCAGGCTCCTCTGTCCATGGGACTTCCCAGACAAGAATACTGGAGTAGGTTGCCATTTGTTTCTCCAAGGGATCTTCCCAACCCAGGGATTGAACCCGAGTTTTCTGCATTGGTTGCGGATTCTATACCACTGAGCCACCTGAAAGTCCCTAGGAAAGAGACAATATACTTGTAAGTAAGCTAAGTTCACTAACCGCCAAGTGAGTGAGAGTGTCTCCAAAACACTGCCATTTTAAGCTCATTCTTTGTCACTCAGTCATGTTGACTCTTTGCAATCATTAGGACTATAGCCCACCAGGCTCCTTTGTCCATGGGATTTCCCAGACAAGAATACTGGAGTGGGTTACCATCCCTTCTCCCAGAGATCTTCATGACCCAGGAATCGAACATGCAGCTCCTATGTCTCCTGCATTGCAAGTGGATTCTTTACTTGCTAAGCCGTTAGGGAAACTCCAATTTTTGTCCCAGTTGGCCTCAGTCAGGCAGAATCATGAGAAATAAACATATAACTCCCCTGTTACCTTTAAACATGTAACTGAACAAATGAACAAATGAATGAATTCCATCACTGTGGTGATGCTTAGAGATCCCCATGTCACAATAAGAAATATGTGTTGGTCTCTGCCACTCATTCCTGAACCAGAGCTCCTAAAATTCTTATGATACCTTGAGTGATAAGGATTACAGGAGTTATCACATAGAACTCCTAAATCCTTTGGAATTTTCTGGGTTTTGGAGCATCTTTTGTTCTGATGAGGTGACTTTTGGTGGTCTCCTGTGTGGGCTCCTGTGTGGGGACTGGTCACTAAAAAGAGGAGGCCATGATTCGATGCTTGGCACTTTCAGCCCTACCCCTTGTTTTCTGGCCAAGGGAGAGGACCTGAAGATTGAGTTAATTATCAATGATGTCCACCTGTTGAAGCCTCCATTTAAAGAATCCCTAAAGTGGGACTTCTGTGGTGGCCTAATGGGTAAGACTGTGGCTCTCAATGCAAGGATCCTGGGTTCATTCCCTGGTCAGGGAACTAGATCCCACATGCCACAACTAACAGTTCACATGCTGCAACTAAGACCCAGTTCCACCAAATAAATAAATAAAAGATATTTTTAAAAAATCCCTAAAGTACAACATTGGAGGAGCTCGTGGACAGTGATCACTCAAGTGTCAGGAGAGAGGTGCACCACAGTTTCACAGGAACAGACACCCCTGTGCTTGGGACCCTTCAGACTCCATCCTGTGTGCCTCTTCCTCTGGGTGTTCACCTGTTTCCTCTATTCTTCATAATAAATAAATAGGCAAATTTAAGTGTTTCCTTGAATTCTGTGAGCCATTAGAGTAAATTATTGAAACCGAGGAGCGGGCTTTGGGAACCCTAATCTATAGCTGTTCGCTCAGAAGTACAGGTGACAACCTGGGACTTCTGACTGCATCTGTGGGTGCCAATCTTACAGGGTTGAGCCCTCAACTTGTGGAGTATCCACTAACTCCAGGTAGTCAGTGTCATAATTAAACTGTAGGATACCCAGCTGGTGTCCGAAGAGTTGAAAAACTGGTCAATGTGGGGAAAAATACCCACACATTTCGCATCAGTGTCGTGAGTAGGATAAAAGTTGTTTTATCAGTCTAATGCAATCAGAGTGTTTTTGAGAAGAATGAGAATTAAGCTAGCTGAAAATAGGTCTGTCAAGAATCCACCATAGCTTGCATATATACAATGGAATATTACTCAGCCATATAAAGGAATGAAATTGGGTCATTTGTAGAGATGTGGATGGATCTAGAGAGTGCTGTACAAAGTGAAGTAAGTCAGAAAGAGAAAAATATAATATATTAAGGCATATATATGGAGTCTAGGAAAAATGGTATAGATGATCTTATTTGCAAAGCAGAAATAGAGACACAGACATAGAGAACAAATATATGGATACCAAGAGGGAAAAGGAAGGGTGAGAAGAATTGGGAGATTGGGATTAACATATATATACTATTGGTGGTGGTGTTTAGTCGCTAAGTCATGTCTGACTCTTTTGCAACCCCATGGGCTATAGCCCACCAAGCTCCTCTGTCCATGGGATTTCCAAGACAAGAATACTGCAGTGGGTTGCCATTTCCTTCTCCAGGGGATCTTCCTGACCCAGGGATTGAACCCGTGTCTTCTTCACTGGCAGACAGATTCCTTACCACTGTGCCACCTGGTCTTTTAAACAACTTTTCCTTTTATGGGTGTGCCCAGAGCCTCATAATCCTAGATCATGTGAGCATCCATTCTCTAATCAAAGCATCCCCCTATCCCCCTAACATAGCCCCAAGCTTCCTGGTACAGAACATTGTTCAGTCGCTCAGTCCTGTCTGACTCTGTGACCTCATGAACTGCAGCACGCCAGGCTTCCCTGTCCTTTACATCTCCCAGAGCTTGCTCAAACTCATGTCCGTTGAATCAGCGGTACCGAGTGGATACCTTATAAGTATTTTATGGACAAGTGCATGAAAGAATCTCACAAGCCCAAATGCCCTAGTTTACCACTTTATGGGAAGCAAGGCTAACCTCCTTTACCCAGCATGTGTCAGCTCTCAGATACAGAACATTTTGCAGAAAGCATGGGCATCCTTCACTCCACCACCTAAAATCTGTGTCGTTCCCCCATACATGGGGTCCATGGGAATCCACAGCTGTGCCAGCTAACTATCATTTACAACTATCCTATACTCTCTGTTCCTTATATGAGTTCTTTCATCAAAGTCAGGATTGTTTTCCCCATTGAGCGGATAGTGAAACCAAGAAACAGTGCAACTCTGTGTCCAGATGTGCTAAGGTGAGAAGTCCTATTAAATGTAAAATGTTTGAGACTTCTCATTTACTTTGGTTATGAGCATAGGCTTGGGGTCAGGTAGGCTGAAGAATGCCTCCCGGGTAGCTCAGCGGTACAGAATCTGTCTACCAATGCAGGAGACACAGGTTTGATCCCTGGGTTGGGAAGATCCCCTGGAGGAGGAAATAGTAACCCACTCCGGTATTCTTGCCTGGAGAATCCCATGGACAGAGAAGCCTGGTAGGCTACAGTCCATGGGGTCACAGAGTCGGACACGACTGAGCCACCAAACACCACCAACAAGGCTGAAGAATGAATTGTGTCCACGTTTTCCAGCTGTGTGACCTTGGGGAAACTACCCTTGTGAAGCCTTAGTTTCTGCCTTAGTAAAGTGGCAGTTACTTCATAGGATAGTTGAGATCATGGAGGGGACGGGTTGAGCACAGACCCTGGTACACAGTGAGTGTCCAGGATGGTGGGGATGCTCTTTTCCACTGGATCTGTTCTTCCATGTGGAAGAGGTCTCCATCAGGCAGTACTGCTGGTCTCTCTCTGCCCGAACACGCCCTGTGTGAGTGCTGAGTATAGGAAAAGAGCTGAGTTGGCAGGACTCAGCCCCGCCACGCCTCACCGTGTGTGTGTTTGATGTCTGCAGGCCTCTGCTGTGCTGTCCAGCAAGGTCAGCTCTATTTCCCAGGAGGCCTGACATTCAGGAATGAAAGCTTAGCTGGAAAGAATGTCAGGCAAGCCTTTTGACCATCCCTAAGCCATGTCCCCCAGCATAGTTTTATCAGCAATAAAGGTGGTACTTTGGCCACCTGATGCGAAGTACTGACTCATTGGAAAAGACCCTGATGCTGGGAAAGATTGAAGGCAGGAGGAGAAGGGGATGACAGAGGATGAGATGGTTGGATGGCATCACCAACTTGATGGATATGAGTTTGAGCAAGCTCCAGGAGTTGGTGATGGACAGGGAAGCATGGCATGCTGCAGCCCATGAGGTCACAAAGGGTCGGACACAACTAAGTGACTGAACTGAAAGGTGGTACTTTCATAGTCAACTGCCTATCTCCTATCTCTGCTTCTCAGTTGGTCCTGAACTTGGGTGGAAAAAAGGAGGGTCATTCATTGGGTCTACTCACCCCCAATAGTAAATATTTCACACATGGCACCTGGAGGCATAACCAGAGCCCAGCTGCGTGCAACACGTCTCACTTGATGGTAGGAAATGACACAACACCTGTGTCAGTGGTTACAAGCCATTACAGGGCACATGAGTGTAGTGGCTTCTACCTGCAGAGTTTGTGTGAATAAATAAGCCAGTTTACTGGACGCCCCTCATCGGTCCTGGGGTCAGTATCAGCATCTACCAGACTAACAGCAGCCATAGGAGACAGTGCACCTCATCACAGCACGAACCCCGGCTCTAATGGTTATGCAGACATGCTCTGCTGACAGCTCCCTTTGGTCATATTTATTCTGTAGTAATTGTTGTTTGAGGCAATAAAAATAATCATTACACATTGCCAGCAAATTTACAAATTCTAGGCAAGGTAGTCAGCATGTGGCCCAATTGTCAAATTGCTATTGTCTTTTTTTAAATGACACCTGTAATGCCAGTGGTTGTATGTAATATGATAAGTGAATCCCAGAAAAAAAAATAGAAGAATTTATTTTTTTAAATAATTTAAAATTTTTTAAAAAAATAATTGTTTAAAATTAATAAACAATACGAGTCCTAGCAGAAACAGAGGACCAGTAGTGCATATGCTTGATGTTTAGAAATCAGAACCCTTCTGTTATTCCTGAACGCCTCAGGAATCAGGCTTACTTTGGAAGATGTGGAATGGTCTGGAAAGCCAGGCAAATATAAACAGGAAAAAAAAAAAAACATAAGGCTGGCAAGTGGCAGCTACCAATCAAGTATCCCATTATACATCACTGTCACTCTTCATGTCCAAGATTTTCTATAAAAAATAAAAATGGGGAAAAGCAAGGGCATCTGAAAGTCAGTGAGACTGAGTCTATTTTCCTTTTGGTTAAAAAAAAAATTCAAAAATATACCATGTAACAAAAAGTACTTTTGCATATCTGGAGGTCATGAATTTAATCAAACAGATTCCTGACTTCTCTAAAAACAAGGAAGGTGGGGGACTTATTTAAGCCCTATGTCTCACTAACTTTCACTCACTAGCAACAAGAACATGCCTGGGAAAGCAGGGAGAAAGGTAGGAGAAAATACTAAAGGGAAGACTGAGCTTCAAGACACATTAGTTAAAGTGAGTTTGACTCCTGGGGGACGAAGAAAGGCTGAACTTCAGAAGAGAGACCCGGTCAGCAAATTCTCTTCCAGATTCAACACAAGTACTCCTAGCCTTCCGCATGGCCTCATGACTGTCTAAACTCCTCAAATAGCTACCCAGCTCCAGAGTTCTTAGTAATCACCTCGGCGCAGAACCTGGGAGAACATAAAACTGCCAGGCAGCTATGTGATTTAGATGGTGACCTGAAGATGAAGGCAGTTTTTGCATTTATATTGGGGAAAACCCATTAACTGGATAATTTACATTTCCCTCTCCAATCTCCCTCTGGTATGAACATTTCCAAGTTTTTGTCAATGTCCAGTCTTAGGAAGAACATTAACTTCCGTCATCACCACCATAATCATCAATCTATATTGTAATGTGAGGATTCTAGGGAAGTCAGCTTTGCTGTGGAGATGGGCAGGGACATTATTCTAGTCTTGACTATCATCAGCTAACTGGATGGAGAACGCAAATCACTCAGGAGTGGCACTCAGAAGCCATAAAGCCTGCCCGGGAAGCCAGCATCCAAGGAGTGACTCCCAAGATAGTAGGAAGACAGAAGTAAATTCTTAAAATTTCTAAGTCACGCAGTTACTTTGACAGAGAGTCCCAATGTCACTCATTCAAGTAATATCTTCCTGATTTAATCTTGCCATGTCCACCAACCACCTAAAATGTTAGTCACTTTCATGGTTTTAAATTAAAATTGACTTTAATTTTTTTTTGCTTAATCTGAATTTTTGTCACAAAAATCAATGAAATTATGAGTTCGAAATGAGTTTTATTTTCTAATATATGCATAAATACTCTATTTTTAAACAATAGGCCATGTACCACCTAAAAATATCCTCATAGCAATGAATGCTAATTTCTTAATTTTTATCATTCATTACACTTGAGCAACATGTAAATTAGGAGAAGCTGAGTGAAGGGTATATGAGCATTCTCTGAATTATTAATATTTTTGCAACTCTTCTGCAAGTCTAACATCATTTCCCAAAAATAAGTTATCATTTATTGGGCATTGCTGGCATTGAACAAAGTCCCACAGAAAAACAAAATGTCAAGTTCCTTTTCCTTTAGGTTTGGCTAGAACTTTTTAAAGTCCCAGCGGAAATTATGGGTTATTACGTTTCCACAGAGTATAACTTGCTGTTGATGAGGTCTTGAGAAAGTCTGGAGCATGGTCTCTAAGCTAGATTACTGGACGAAATATGAACAGTACCTAAAGCTGAGACCAAAACAGGTCAGGAGCAGGAGAGGAGTCCAGAGGTTTGGTGTTATCCCTGAGCTGGTTTAACCCAATGGATCACAGCCCAGTGGTTTAGGGACAACTGGTTCAGTCTGGAGGGGTGTGTGTGTGTGCATTAGTCACCCACTGGTGTCCGACTCTTTGCAATGCTATGTTCTATAGCCCACCAGGCTCTTCTATCTATAGAATTCTCCAGGCAAGAATACTGGAGTGAGTAGCCATTCCCTTCTCCAGAGAATCTTCCCAACCTAGGCATCAAACCCAGATCTGCATTGCAGGCAAATTTCTTTACCGTCTGAGTCACCAGGGAAGATCTTAGGAAGGTTATTGATCTCTCACTTCACATAAGGAATCCATACAGGGTATAATGAGATTGTGGTTCCTTCCCCCAAAGACACTTTAGATTAGAAAAGAATTTCCCAGTAGTTATGTCATATCATATGGTGTGTGTGTGCTAAGTCACTTCAATAATGTCCAACCCTTTGTGATCCTATGGACTGTAGCCCAGCAGGCTCCAGGCAAAACATACTGGAGTGGATTGCCATGCCCTCCTCCATGGGATCTTCCCAACCCAGGGAAAAAATCCATGCCTCTCACCTGGCAGACAGGTTCTTTACCACTTGCGCCACCTGTGAAGCCTTCATATCATATTGGTATGCTACAAATGGATTACAGATGTGCTGTGATGTTCAGCTGTAACCCTTAGGGTAACTGGTGGGGTCGAGTATAAGCCACAGTCCCTAAACCATCACCTGTAGCCATGAGAAGACATGTAATTTACTCTAAGGAGACATAGATCACCATTTTTAGAGATCTCCTACCATGGAAAAGTTTGCGAAGCTCTGATCTAGAATCTTTCAGAGTGCCTTAAATCCCTATCTCTCTGAGTCTCCAAGTATCTAATCCCCAGGATTGAGTAGTTCAGGACCAAGAATTAAGAAAGTTGGATTGTTCACTAGATTGCTTTAACCTGATATCAAATTTCAGCTATTTTTCTGGTGGCAAATGAAGTTGCAAACATCTCGGATTTAGAGTCTGTGTCTTAGAGTGGCTTGAACTCTTCCATGTGACTCTAAAACAATAACCATGCCCCTTGCATTTAGTCTCAAGACCCCTGGGAAATAAGCCAAATTTGCTTTAAATGTCATAGTCTCTCAATCAGCCTTACCTGTGACCTGTAGGTAATGATAACAGTGTATCTTCCAGGCTCACTGTACATCTAAAACTCCGAAGAAAGTGGCTAAACAAATGCACCTTTGAAAGCAGTTCAGGCACCATGATTCAGAGATTCTTTTTTTTAATTTATTTTTATTTGGAGGGTAATGTACAATGTTGTGTTGGTTTCTGCCATATAACAATGCGAATCCACCATTAGTATACATATGTCCCCTGACCACTTTTCCTTCCTGATCTCCAGAAACTCCCTGCATGGCTGAAGGGCACAGGGGCCAAGCATAGCACGTCTAATTGGTAGAAGTTATACTGTGTGTCTGGGGAGGGCGAGAGCAACCCACTCCAGTAGCGTTCCCTGGATAATCCCATGGACAGAGGAGCCTGGGAGGCTACAGTCTATAGCACTGCAAAGAGTTGGACATGACTGAGCACGCATGCATAATGTGTGTACAGCTCTGCCCTCCAAAAGAACCACAGAATGTTCTTTGAAATTCAGTAACAAACAGCCAGAGTAGAAGGAGGAGATCAGGAAATTTCTTTCATTCATTCATCAAGCACTAAATTATCGGCATGCACCAGCACTAGGCTCACAGGCCAGAGAAAACAGGCATACAAACAAATATGTTACTCTACCGGAGGGACAGTAACAGAAATATAACAGAAATTATAAGCCAAGCACTGCCCCGCTCACATGAAAGGTAATTAATTCTCCCTAGGATGTCAGGGTCAGTTCCCAGATGAGGTGCCTTGTGAGGTATAGATCAATGGTTCTCAAACATCTTGTCTCAGCAACCCTTTTCATTCTTAAAAATTATGAGAACAACAAAGAGCTTTTTGTTTATGTGGGTTAAATCTGTCAATGTTTACCATATTTGAAGCCAGTCTGAGAAATGTCTTGAGTATTTATTAATTCATTTGAAAATAAGAAACTCACTACATGTTAACATAAACAATATATTTTATGAAAAAAAATATTGTTTGTGATAAAAGGAACAGGGAGAGGAGTGACACTGTTATACATTTTTGTTTGCAACTTTTTAAACTATCAAGCTTAATAAAAGAGTCTTCTCGTCTATACTTTTGCATTAAATACACCACAGCATATTATTTTGACTAAAGTATATGAAGAAAATCTTACCCACCCTGAGACAAAGTTAGAGAAGGGAGGAGTACTTTCATAGCCACTTCAAAAAATTGTGGACAGTCTTTGATACTATACCAAAACTCAGTAAAATATTACTAAAACTCTATATGCTATCTTAAAGGTGCACTGCAATTTGGAAATAGAAACCATACATTGAACACTGTATTCATGCTTCAGCAAAATTCATTCCCACGTTGAAATCTGAACTTACTGTTTTTACTCATTCATGGTTTTGAAACATTAGGCACTGGTCATTTCAAAAATATTGGCTAATGGATTTACACAGATCTTCCAACTGTTGGCACATTTCATTACACAATTTCAAAAACTCTCATTCATTAATAGCAGTGCTGGTCTCCAGAGAAAAGTCTATAAGTATTGGAAAGCTGTCAAGTTCACTGTGGCATTTACGAGTGTTTTTAAAATATTTTTTCTCTTGAAAGCTTGGACTTTACCATTAGCTACAAATATTGTCAGTCATTTTCCAAGCACACTTTGTTCATTTTCAAGAAAATGGCAGCCAAATATCTATTACAATTTCTATTACAAGTACCCAACTCTGAATAAATATAGTTTTCCTGTTCTTTCAGGCAAAAAATGTGGTACAAGACAAAGGGAAATAGTTTAGCTTCCAACTCAAAGCAATCATGCTTCAGCTTGGAGCATAAGTGCTGCATGCATACTTCCCATTTTCAAGTTAGAATTTTAAGAGGATGTGTACTCAGTGGTCATGTTTCATAAATTGCTTCATCTAGGATACCCCTAGCAAAACCAGATTTAAAAAAAAACAAAAAAACTACTGGTGTGGTGACAAGTGCAGTGACAACTAGCATGGTTTGGTGTAAATGAATTGATTCGTTTGATGCTGGGAGGGATTGGGGGCAGGAGGAGAAGGGGCCGACAGAGGATGAGATGGCTGGATGACATCACCAACTCGATGGACATGAGTCTCAGTAAACTCCGGAAGTTGGTGATGGACAGGGAGGCCTGGCGTGCTGCGATTCATGGGGTTGCAAAGAGTTGGACACGACTGAATGACTGAACTGAACTGAAGGCATCTGGAGTTTGCCGTTTTTCCCACCACTGCTTATGTACCATCATCACTCACTGGAAAAGACAAATAATATCTTTATATTATGAGGAAAGCAGTTTCCACTTCAAAAAGCCTCTGGGAAGGACCTCATCAATCCATGGGAAGATCTGTGGAACACTCTGAGGACCACTGAGCTGGACTTGAAGGCTCCACGGGAATTAGCCCATGAAGTTCAGGAGAACCAAGCTCAACACTCATTCACAGAGGAGATATCTCAAGCCAAAGTAGCACTGTGCTAGAAGCCGAGGATACTGAGCTGAATAAGAAGTTGTCTGCCTTTAAGGAGCTTATCATATCATGGGATAAGCAAACAGGGAAGAAAATAGTGTATTATAGGTATGCATGTGAGAATACAGGGAAAGGGCAAAGAATTTAAAAGAATGAAATAATGTCATTTACAGCAACATGGATGGAACTCGAGATTATCATACTGAGTGAAGTAAGTCAGACAGAGAAGGAGAAATATTGTATGGCATCCCTTAAGTGTGGAATCTAACAGGAAATGATACAAATGAACTTCTTTACAGAAACAAGCTTAGAAAAGGAAGTTATGGTTGCTGGGAGTAAGGATGTGAGGAAGGGATAGTTATGGAGTTTGGAATGGACAGGTACACACTGCTATATTTAAAATGGATAGTCAACAAGGACCTATTGTACCTAGCACAGGGAATTCTGCTCAATGTTACGTGGCAGGCTGCATGTGAGGGGAGTTTGGGGGAGAATGGATACACGTATGTGTATGACTCAGTCCCTTCACCGTTCACCTGAAACTATGACAGTGTTGTTAATCAGCTATACCCCAAAATAAAAAGTTTGAAAAAGAAAAAGGGCAAAGAACCCTAGAAGAGGAGGTGGTATCTCAGATGTATATGGAAGACTGAAAGGAATTAGGAGGAAATTTTAAAGAGATAAAAATAGGCCACCATTCCCAAAGAAGGAAGTGGAGTTGTTGAGGTGACTTTGAGGTGTCCTCCTCAATTTCCTTCTCCCCATCCAGTCTGGAATTTTGATTCCAGCTCCAGGAATGGGCCCTGATTACCTGTCATTGACTGGTTTACTGCTCCCGTCTTGATGCAGGAGATTGGTCCAGGGCTGGGCAGGTCTGAGTCAACTCATGCCAAAGAATTGCAAGGAGAGGCTTGTAGGGGGGGTGTCAGGAGACAACAGCCTTCTCCCTCTTATGAAAGAACTCTCAGGAGCAACCCTGACTCTTCCTCCAGACATATTTCCATACTTTTCCATATGAACGTGATGCCCAGAACTGCTGCAGCTCTCTAGCCACCAGTCTAAGGATGTATTCACCCAGGAGGACAGAGCCCACAGAACTGCACAGACACACACCTGGAGCCCTGAAAGAAGTAAGTCTGGTGGCCACTTTTACTGACCTACGTGTACGGATCCTTCTTGTCATTTACATAAATTTCAATTTTCTCTTACTTGCAATGGAAAAGTTCTAAATTAATATGGGGTTAATTTGAGATAGTGATAGTGATAGAGGAACCAGATCATGGAGTACTCTGCATGCCTTGCTAAGAATCCTGAGCATCTCCAGCAAATTCTAGGAGTCATTACAGTATTGTAAACTGGGAAATAATAAGGCTTTTGCAGTTACCACCAGCTGATTTTGGAAAAACTCTTTCTACTTTTATCCCCATGCTTCACTGGCTTTCTTTAATTTTTACTAGGTAACTTCCTACCTGTAAGGAGCTTGTACAGTATCCATGAAAAGGAGGAGACGATTTCATTGAAGATCAGCAGCGGCAAATGCAACAGTGGACCATTAAGATAAGAATAGAACAGTATTCCTTGGATTAAACATTAGCGATCAATGGCAACTTCAATGCAAAGAAGAAGACAAGAAGCCAAAAGTCATTGTGATCAGGGAGAGACTGATCAGGTACTCACTAAGAGGGTACACAAGTAAATGGATGATTTTTTTAAGATAGGATGAATATATAGGCTGGAGGGAAAGGAAAAAGAAGAAAGAAAAAGTAAAGTGCTACAAGAGACAAACAAAAAATACAACGAGGCCCCAGAAGAGGCAGAATTCTAGGTTCTATAAGGACAGTATGTGTCTTTTTCATTTCTCATTGCCTCCTGAGAACCTAATATCATGACTGGTACTTAACAGCTGCTCAGAAAATTCTGGAAGTTGGAGATGAGAAGCTAAGAATGAATATGGAAGTAGGTCTATACATTTGAGAGCTGAGGTGTACAGAGATTATGTTCGATAGCCTCAATTTTTTTAGGTAAAGCATGAGGCAAGGTCTTATGCTAAGTATAAAGATGTATATATTAAGTTGGGAGCTTAACTTTCTTATTAAAGGTTTGAAATAGTCACTGAGGGCAATGAAAGAAGTTTATTAAGGATGATAAAAAGTAAGCAACGTTTAGAACCAAACTAGATTAGAACCTAGATATTTATAGTACCACAAATCCATGCAAATGGGAATATTTATACAGAGATCTCAGCACTCAGTGTGGGGGCAGAAGTAAAGCATGTGGTTCAGGGGAACTGATTCACATTTGGACATTTAACTGGTAGATGGTATACAATGACAAGAAGCACTGAAATTGAGGATTCTGATCAAAAGGTACTTCAGGAAGAGGAGGAGATGCCAGAAACATGCTAATAGACATGGAGAAAATAAAAAGGTCAATGAAATGGTGAACTTCAAAAGAGGAAAGATCAGTCAGAGGGAAAAGGAGAGCATAAGAGCTGACAAGAAGACTGTGGTCTGAACAGGACCAGTTTCTGAGTTGAGTTCTGGGGATGAGGGGTTGTGACCATCGTCATGGGTGAATAAAGTCAGAGTTTTGAGGTCACTGGGGTTGCAGGAGTCAAGGAATTATAAAATAGGATATTGGATGTACTGTCCACATCAGGCGTTGACAAACTATGGTCTAGGAGTTACTTGCTTACTTTTAAAAATAAAGTTTTCATAGAACACAGCCACATCCACCTATTTACATATTGTCTATGGCTGCTTTTCTCCTACTAAGATATATTTGAGTCGTTGCAATGGAGACTATATGACCCGAAATACCCAAAATATTTACTGTCTTGCCCTCTAAGAATAGGTTTGTTGACCTGGGTCTACACAGTTAATGACATGTTCTTGGGTAAAGAGAGCAAAACCAGAGAGGCAAAACCAGTGGTGAAAGTCTAGGAAGCTGGTCAGTGGAGACAGCTAGGAGGGGCAGAGGATGATGAACCTGAAGATGGGTGCTTCCAAAAAGGAGGTGCTTCCAGAAAGGAGACTGGAATTGTATGGGTCTTGAAGGATGATAGTTAACTGTTTTTGAGATCCTTTTGCCAAAGACTGCTTTTTTCCCCAAAAATCTTTGCCTTGTCTTGCCTTCCCTTCCCTCCTCACCTCTGCTTCTCCTCCTTCTCTTCCCTTCTCCTCCTTCTTCTCTCTTCCCTGTCTCTCTCTCTCTCTCATTTAACTTCTCTCTCTCATTTAACTCAAGCACATAACCACCCACCTAAGACCACATTTCCCAGCATCATTCCCCAAGATTTGATTCATGTAAACAATGATACGATATGGGGAAAAGGCTAGATATGTGCAATTTTTGCTTCATTTGCTTAAAAAAAAACAAACTAAGAAAATTGTCACTCTGAACTCATGCCCTTCTCCTTTGTGTGAGCCAAAACACACAAACTGGTGAGCCTGCTTTCATATATAGAAAAGATAAAGACCTGGGGATTTAAAAAGCAACAAGAGGAAAGGATTCTGGATTTCTGAACAACTGCAGGGAGGGGAGGTGCCCTTTCAAACTGAACTACTCACGTTGGAACTGTCATCATCTGACAGTAAACTTTTCTTCTTTAAGTCATGTTTGTAAGATCTCTTTGTTCCAGAAGGTTAACTCCTTCCCTACTTACAGTACCCCCTTTAAAATCTGATTTTACAGACTCACTTTCCAGGGCCTTCCCAGGTAGTACCTGCTAAAGAATTGGTGGTAAAGAATTTGTCTGTCAATGCAGGAGACTCAGGAGATGCAAGTTCAATCCCCGGGTCCAAAAGATCCCCTGGAGAAGGAAATGGCAGTCCACTCCAGTATTCTTGCCTGAAAACTCCCATGGATAGAGGAGCCTGGTGGGCTACAGTCCATAAGGTGGTAAAGAATCAGATGCAACTGAGCACGCACTCACTTTCCAAGAAATTTCACATAAAATCTATACACAATAAACTCTGGACTAAACGTGGTCCTAAGGCTATATATCAATGAAGAAGGCTATATACCAGCTTCATCAGTGAAGAAAATAGGAAATGGCCATTCTTCCCATGCATTTGGGGAATATTCTGAGAAAGTATCCAGAAAGTATCCACTTTTCAATAAAATTGCCACTGTTTGTCATTGCACCCTTTTAGGTTATATCCCTGATTAGTGCTACTGAAAAGAGTCATCCAGAGGACACTGGGAAGGGAAGGAAAAGGGATATGGGAAGGAGAATAAGGTCAAGGCATAGGATAGATTATAATGGAGGAAAATAAGTAAGAGCATTTTAATCCTCAGAATTCATAATAGGGGAAAAGCAGATATCTAGGGGAGAATAGGACAATCTGTAGTCATCAGTCAAGGCCACTAAAGGTACATAGACTTTGCACAACTCCAGGTGATGCTGCATGGACATAAATTTCAATGGGAATGGTGCCTCATGGAGCTATATAAGTGGATTTACTGTGAGTATTCCCTCACTACCTAGAATTATAAAAACTACCTAGGAACTGGCAAGAGTAAAAGAATTCACTGGATACTTCTTTGGTTTACATGCCCAGCTTCATAGCCCTTCAATCAAAGACTGTCAACTTTGATGTAAGTGCCAAATGTGACCTGTACTTCCTTTCACCCACTTTGGTTTTGTTTTTGTTCAGTTGATCAGTCATGTCCAACTCTTTGCAACCCCATGGACTGTAGCACACCAGGCTTCCCTGTCCTTCAACATCTCCCAGAGTTTGCTGAAACTCATGTCCTTTGAGTCAATGATGCCATCCAACCATCTCATCCTCTGTCACCCCCTTCTCCTCCTGCCTTCAATCTTTCCCAGCATCAGGGTCTTTTCCAATGAGTAGGCTCTTCACATCAGGTGGCCAAAGTATTGGCACTTCAGTCTATTTTCTAGGGCTCATAATTTCTTTTCCAAACTCAGAATACCCAGTCAGCAGACTAACTCCCACCATTCTCTGAATCTCAACTTAGAGCACTGTCTCTAGAAGGAGTTCCCTATTATCCTGTCTGATTTAGTTGTTCATTATTTACTAACCAAGTAGTCAGTTCTTGATTCATTCATTACACTCACCATACTTTGTGGTACAGTGACTAAGATTATAAATTCCATAGATAATTTCAATGCTATTTAAATTATTCCAGAGCAAACAAAGAAAGGAAATTTGAAAATTATTTTTATGAAACATGTAAATATATCAAATATAAAATTGATGTGTCTATTAGTTGCTCAGTTGTATCCAAATCTTTGTCACCCTGTGGTCACAAAGTATGTATCCAAAGTATGGATCCACCTGAATGTATCCCACCAGGCTCCTCCATCCATGGGATTTTCCAGGGAAGAATACTGGAGTGGGTTGCCATCACTTTCTCCAGGGGATCTCCCCAACCTAGGGATCAAACCCGTGCCTCTCACATTTGGGCAGACTCTTTACCATCTGAGCCACTAGGGAAACCCATCATAAAATTGATGACCAATCCTGAAAAAGATTATACACACAAAGACAAGAAAACCTAAGTCTATCTCACTTAGGAATACTGACGCAAAATCAGTTCAGTTCAGTTGCTCATTTGTGTCCAATTCTTTGCGACCCCATGGACTGCAGCATGCCAGGTTTCCCTGTCCATCACCAATTCCCAGAGCTTACTCAAACTCATGTGCATTGAGTCAGTGATGCCATCCAACCATCTCATTCTCTGTCATCCCCTTCTCCTCCTGCCTTCAATCTTTCCCAGCATCTTGGTCTTTTCCAATGAGTCAGTTCTTCACATCAGGTGGCCAAACACTCATAATAAAATATTAGCAAACAGAATCCACCAGCACATTAAAGGGATAATGCATCATTTACCAAGGAAGAATTATTTCATGAATGCAAAGATAGGTCAGTATTAGAAAGTTTATTTATATAATGTATTCTTTTAATAAATCTAAGGAGAAAAATCATATGATTATCTCTATAGATACTGAAAATATAATTTTTTTAAAAAAATTATCAATAGGGAAAAGACACTTAATTCTTCCTTAATATGGTAATTTTTACTTACCTTAATTCAAAAGCCATTATCATAATTGCAAGTCAGCAGTGCTATCGCCATTAAAGTCAGGAAAAGACAAGAATTCACATTATCACATTCTTTTTTGATCTTATATTGGAGTTACAACCAGTGTAATTAGATAAGAGAATGAAATTAGAGGTAAAGCAACTTAAGGAAAGGATATAAAATTATCAGTATTTGCATATCAGATGTCTACGAAGCTAAAATATTCAGAAGAAGCAACTGAAACACTACTATGGGTTAGGGATTTAGTAATGTAATGGGGGTTGAAAATTAACACAAACATTAGTAGCTTTCATATATACAAACATCACACACACACACATATATAAATATTCAAAGCTATGGACTTTCCAGTAGTCATGTACAGCTTGAGAGTTCGACCCTAAAAAGGCAGAGCACCAAAACATTGATGCTTTCAGAGACACGTGCACCCCAATGTTCATCGCAGCCCTGTTTATAATAGCCAGGACATGGAAGCAACCTAGATGCCCATCAGCAGATGAATGGATAAGGAAGCTGTGGTACATATACACCATGGAATATTACTCAGCCATTAAAAAGAATTCATTTGAATCAGTTCTAATGAGATGGATGAAACTGGAGCCCATTATACAGAGTGAAGTAAGCCAGAAAGATAAAGAACATTACAGCATACTAACACACATATATATGGAATTTAGAAAGATGGTAACGATGGCCCTATATGCAAAACAGAAAAAGAGACAGATGTACAGAACAGACTTTTGGACTCTGTGGGAGAAGGCGAGGGTGGGATGTTTCGAGAGAACAGTGTCGAAACATGTATACTATCAAGGGTGAAACAGATCACCAGCCCAGGTTGGATGCATGAGACAAGTGCTCGGGGCTGGTGCACTGGGAAGACCCAAAGGAATGGGGTGGGGAGGGAGGTGGGAGGGAGGATCGGGATGGGGAACACATGTAAGTCCATGGCTGATTCATGTCAATGTATGGCAAAAACCACTACAATATTGTAAAGTCATTAGCCTCCAACTAATAAAAATAAATGGAAAAAAAATTGATGCTTTCAAACTGTGGTGCTGGAGAAGACTTGAGAGTTATTTGGACACCAAGGAGATCAAACCAGTCAATCCTAAATAAAATCAACCTTGAATACTCATTGGAAGGACTGATGCTGAAGCTGAAACTCCAGTACTTTGCCCACTTGATAAACTTCCCCTAAGACTTAAGGTGTAGAAGCCAAAAATAAATAATCATTAAATTACATAAAATTCAAAAGCTTCTGAAAAACCAACCAACTAAACAAAAACATAGGTGATAGCAGAAGACATACATACATCCACTTGAGAAAACAATTTCTCTGTAATCAATTTTATAATCAAAGAGATCAGTGCCTTAGGATTTTAAAGTGCTGCTAAAAATGCAACGTGAAGTAACAATGACATATCACTTTATACTTAGTAGATTGACAAAAATTAGAACACTGGACAATGCCAAGTGTTGGCAGAAGAATGGGGATGTAGGAACTCTCACATACTACTGATGAGAATATACAGCGGGGCAGCCATTCTGAGCACAATCTGACAGTACTTAGTCAAATTAAGTGTATATAATCTTCACGAGCCAGCAATGCTACCCCTGCTGTATATCCCAGAGAAATTTTCACAATGATCTTCGAAGGAAATGTACATAAACATGGCTCCTGCAGCATTATTTATAGTGATGAGACATTGGAGGCAGTCTGGACATACATTATTGAATGGACTGGTAAAATCTGGTGGATGGCCACCATGGATTGCGAGACCTACACTATCCAATTAGCCCTTCTGCAATGATGGAAATGTTCTATATATGCACTTTCAATATGATGGTCACTAGCCTAACATAAGGTTATTTAAACATTAATTACTTAATTTTTTGAGAAAAAATTGGTTCCTTAGCAGCACTAGCTAAATTTCAAATGCTAAAAAGCCACACATAGGCTGTGGACTACTATATTGAATAAGGCAGGTATAGAATATTATCATTATTGCAGAAATTCAGTTACAGAGTAGTGTAAGTACAGAGTGTTGGGTTGTGTTCACACATAGTAACATGAGTAGATCTTAAAATATAGTATTGACTGAAAAGAGTAAGAATCAGAATGTCATTCTATCACGTCACCATCTAGTTAAATTAAAAATACACGACCACACAAAAACTATTCACATTTCATAAGAACAAATTTAAGAAAAGATACACATTAAAAATATTAGAATGTTGGCCTGTGAGAAAGAGTAGCTGTAAATTGGAGGTAGGGATCTGTTGTGTGTGTGTGCTCAGTCATGTCCCACTCTTTGTGACCCTATGGACTGTCGCCTGCCAGGGATAAAGACAGCCAAATCACAAGTGAGTCATGGTAGGAGGAGGGCTCTCACAGATCTATGATAAAATGTACTTTGGATTAAGGTGTACAATCAACTCAAACCTCTTCATTGAGGTTACAAAAGCAAAACAAATAAAAAAATTTGGCAACATTCAAGAAAACCACCTGCTAATATTTACAGCAGTATTATTCTTAATTGTTAAAAACTGGAAGCAACCAAAATGCCTTTCACTAGGTGACCAGATAAACAAACAGTGGCACATCCACACAATGTAATATTATTCAGCGATAAAACAAATGAACTAACACGCCATAAAAAAATATATATGAATGAATCTTAAATGCATATTGCTAAGTAAAAGGAGCAAGTCTGAAAAGGCCACATATTGTGTAATTTCAATTATAAGACATTCTAGAAGAGGCAAAACAAAGTGAGACTAACAATAAAATGGACAACGTGGAAGAAATGGACAAGTTCTTAGAAAAGTATAACTTTCCAAAACTGAACCAGGAAGAAATAGAAGATCTTAACAGACCCATCACAAGCAAGGAAATCGAAACTGTAATCAGAAATCTTCCAGCAATCAAAAGCCCAGGACCAGATGGCTTCACAGCTGAATTCTACCAAAAATTTAGAGAAAGCTAACACCTATCTTACTCAAACTCTTCCAGAAAATTGCAGAAGAAGGTAAACTTCCAAACTCATTCTATGAGGCCACCGTCACCCTAATTCCAAAACCAGACAAAGATGCCACAAAAAAAGAAAACTACAGGCCAATATCACTGATGAACATAGATGCAAAAATTCTTAACAAAATTCTAGCAAACAGAATCCAACAACATATTAAAAAGATCATACACCATGACCAAGTGGGCTTTATCCCAGGAATGCAAGGATTCTTTAATATCCACAAATCAATCAATGTAATACACCACATTAACAAATTGAAAGATAAAAACCATATGATTATCTCAATAGATGCAGAAAAAGCCTTTGACAAAATTCAACATCCATTTACGATTAAAACTCTTCAGAAAGCAGGAATAGAAGGAACATACCTCAACATAATAAAAGCTATATATGACAAACCCACAGCAAGCATTACCCTCAATGGTGAAAAATTGAAAGCATTTCCCCTAAAATCAGGAACAAGACAAGGGTGCCCACTCTCACCACTACTATTCAACATAGTTTTGGAAGTTTTGGCCACAGCAATCAGAGCAGAAAAAGAAGTAAAAGGAATCCAGATAGGAAAAGAAGAAGTGAAACTCTCTCTGTTTGCAGATGACATGATCCTCTACATAGAAAACCCTAAAGACTCCACCAGAAAATCACTAGAGCTAATCAACAAATATAGCAAAGTTGCAGGATATAAAATTAACACAGAGAAATCCCTTGCATTCCTATACACTAACAATGAGAAAACAGAAAGAGAAATTAAGGAAACAATACCATTCACCATTGCAACAAAAAGAATAAAATACTTAGGAGTACATCTTCCTAAAGAAACAAAAGACCTATACATAGAAAACTATAAAACACTGATGAAAGAAATCAAAGAGGACACAAATAGATGGAGAAATATACCGTGTTCATGGATTGGAAGAATCAATATTGTCAAAATGGCTATACTACCCAAAGCAATCTATAGATTCAATACAATCCCTATCAAGCTACCAATGGTATTCTTCACAGAACTAGAACAAATAATTTCACAATTTGTATGGAAATACAAAAAACCTCGAATAGCCAAAGCAATCTTGAGAAAGAAGAATGGAACTGGAGGAATCAACCTGCCTGACTTCAGACTATACTACAAAGCCACAGTCATCAAGACAGTATGATTCTGGCACAAAGACAGAAATATAGATCAATGGAACAGAATAGAAAGCCCAGAGATAAATCCACGAACCTATGGACACCTTATCTTCGACAAAGGAGGCAAGGATATACAATAGAAAAAAGACAACCTCTTTAACAAGTGGTGCTGGGAAAACTGGTCAACCACTTGTAAAAGAATGAAACTGGAACACTTTCTAACACCATACACAAAAATAAACTCAAAATGGATTAAAGATCTAAATGTAAGACCAGAAACTAAAAACTCCTAGAGAAGAACATAGGCAAAACACTCTCCAACATAAATCACAGCAGGATCCTCTATGACTCACATCCCAGAATATTGGAAATCAAAGCAAAAATAAACAAATGGGACCTAATTAAACATAAAAGTTTTTGCACAACAAAGGGAACTATAAGCAAGGTGAAAAGACAACCCTCAGATTGGGAGAAAATAATAGCAAATGAAGCAACAAAGGATTAATCTCAAAAATATACAAGCAACTCCTGCAGCTCAACTCCAGAAAAATAAATGACCCCATCAAAAAATGGGCCAAAGAACTAAACAGATATTTCTCCAAAGAAGACATACAGATGGCTAACAAACACAAGAAAAGATGCTCAACATCACTCATTATCAGAGAAATGCAAATCAAAACCACAATGAGGTACCATTACACGCCAGTCAGGATGGCTGCTATCCAAAAGTCTACAAGCAATAAATGCTGGAGTGGGTGTGGTGAAAAGGGAACCCTCTTACACTGTTGGTGGGAATGCAAACTAGTACAGCCGCTATGGAAAACAGTGTGGAGATTTCTTAAAAAACTGGAAATAGAACTGCCATATGACACAGCAATCCCACTTCTGGGCATACACACTGAGGAAACCAGATCTGAAAGAGACACGGGCACCCCAATGTTCATTGCAGCACTGTTTATAATAGCCAAGACATGGAAGCAACCTAGATGCCCATCAGCAGACGAATGGATAAGGAAGCTGTGGTACATATACACCATGGAATATTACTCAGCCATTAAAAAGAATTCATTTGAATCAGTTCTAATGAGATGGATGAAACTGGAGCCCATTGTACAGAGTGAAGTAAGACAGAAAGATAAAGACCATTACACTATACTAACACATATATATGGAATTTAGAAAGATGGTAATGATAACCCTATATGCAAAACAGAAAAAGAGACACAGATGTACAGAACAGACTTTTGGACTCTGTGGGAGAAGGCGAGGGTGGGATGTTTCAAGAGAACAGCATCGAAACATGTATATTATCTAGGGTGAAACAGATCACCAGCCCAGGTTGGATGCATGAGACAAGTGCTCGGGCCTGGTGCACTGGGAAGACCCAGAGGGAGTGGATAGAGAGGGAGGTGGGAGGGAGGATTGGGATGGGGAATACATGTAAATCCATGGCTAATTCAAGTCAATGTATGACAAAAACCACTACAATAATGTAAAGTAATTAGCCTCCAACTAATAAAAATAAATGAAAAAAATTTTTTTAAATAATAAATAAATAAATAAACGAAGTGAGACTAAAAGATCAGTGCTTGCCAGAGTGTGGGGGTAATGAAGAAAGGACTGAATATGTGAAAGGTGAAGGATTTTGTGGGGCAGTAAAACTATTTTTTATGATAATATAATTATGGATGTATGATACTGTATATTTGTTAAAACCCCCTAGAACTTTGTATAAAAGTTCAGAGAAAAGAAATTACAAATTAAGAGAAAAGAACAAATTAAGAGAAATCTGTGTACAAATTAAGAGAAATCATTTAGGAGGCGGGGTGATCCCAGAATGGAATGCAGAATGTGACAAAACATGAACCGTTTCATAAATAAATGAAACAAATTCTCTGCAGGAGTAGGGGAGGGTAAAGGTATTGATCTAAGTAACTAAGTGACCAAAGAAATGAGTATGATCTGTAAGACTAGAGGAACTATACACGGGAGCTGTACTCTGGCTGGTCAAGTTTTTCCCCATGGGGATATAAGTGAAATTCTGACACTTCTGTACACGTATACTGGAGTAGAACAATTAAATAAATGGATGGAAGACAGTGGGAACCAGGTTTTCTCACTGTTGGTGTGGAATAAACAAGGGAAGGGGGCTAGAAAGATCCACAGATTAGATCCACATATTAGATGTTATTAGATAATGAGATAACGGATTATAGCTGGAGACATCAGTATGAAGTTATGCTTAATATACATACAGGTGGCTACATATGGAAATATTTATAGGTATGTGTATACATATGACTTAGTACAGTGAAAGAAAAGTAGAAGTGTTAGGTCGCTCAATCGTGTCCGACTCTTTGCAACCCCATGGACTGCAGCCAGTCAGGCTCCTCTGTCCATAGAATTCTCCAAGCAAGAATAAGTGGAGTGGGTAGCCACTCCCTTCTCCAGGGGATCTTCCTGACCCAGGGATTAACCCTAGGTGTCCTGTATTGCCAGGGGATTTTTCAGTGTCTGAGCCCCCAGGGAATCTCTATGACTTAGTAACACATATATTTCTTCATTCTGTTAACTGAGAGGGCCTAGAAGCAACTAACACTCAGTATAAATCAGTATACCTAGTCCCTAGATCTCCAGTGAACAAACTTGGGGCTCATTGGAGAAATAGCGATTCTAGGAATGGACAGTGGTGGCATGGGGAAGTAATATACAAGATGAGCTTGGAGCAGCTTGCAGTGACAGAAATAGCAAAGTGCTTAAAAATCAAAAACAACAAAAATCTATATGTATTAATGGGGTTATGTCAAAGGAACACAGAAGGCAACTGAAAGAGCTCACATTAGCTAAAGCTCAAACAATCTGAGCAATAAAATCAATAAAATAGTATTGGGTTATAATCCAAAGTATAAAATAAATATTCATGAGTTCATATGATATAAATAAGTGATTAAATCAATACATTAATGAGACATAAGGGAAAATTCTCTCCTAGAACAATTCAAAATAATTTATATAGATTCTTGGCCTTCAAAAAGGTAGACCCATAACTTCCCCATTCTCTTTGTATGGGCTATATGCAATGAACTCCCTTCAAAGAGAACAACATGGAAACGGGAAAGAAAAGTAACTTCTCAGTGGAGAAAACTGACCAATTCAGCCAGGTGATTGAGGTCAACAGGTCATAATGCACCCTTGACATGATGTAATGAAAATGACACTTTACAGCTTCCTCCCCCAAACTCAAAGTCCGAATCTAAGCATGAGAAAACATTAGACAGATCCAAACAAATTGAGGGACATTCTACAAAATACCTGAGGAATACTCCTCAAAACTGCCAAAATCATCAAAAAGCAGTCTGAGAAACTCTCATAGTAAAAAGATGCCTAAAGAGATGTGATGATTCAATGTAAGATTCAGGTAGGATCTTGGGGCAGAAAGAAGATAAAAACTAAGGAAACTTTGTTTTTAAGTATAAAAACCAGGTTAAAAAGTAAGGAAATCTGAATAAAGTATAGACTTCAGTTAATAGTGACATATCAGTATTGGTTCTTTAATTGTAATAAATGTATCATACTAATGAAATGTTAATAACAGGAGGAGCTGGGTTCAGGCTATATGGGACCTCTGCATGGTCTTTATAATTTTTCTCTAAAGCTAAAACTGCTATAAAAATTGTTTACTTCTTTCAAAAAGGAAAAAATAAAAAACAAAAATTGAGAACTGCCATATATTGGAGAAAACCTTATTTTGAAAGGATACATGCACCCCAGTATTCACTGTAGCACTATTTACAATAGCCATGACATGGAAGAACCTAAATGTCCATTGACAGAGGAATGGATAAAGACAGTGTGGTACACACACACACTGGAATATCACCCAGCCATTAAAAAGAGAGAAATAAAGCCACTTGCAGAGCGACGTGATGGACATAGAGACTGTCATGCTGAGTGAAGTGAGTCAGAGAAAGACAAATATATGATATTGCTTATATGTGTACTCTAAAAACTGGTACAAATGAACCTATTTACAAAATAGGAATTATAGAAATTGAGTCACAGATGAAGACAACAAACTTGTGGTTACCAAGGGCGAAAGGGATGGGGAGGGATAAACTGGGAGACTGGGACTGACATGTACACACGACTAGATGTAAAAGAGAGAACTAATAAGAACCTACTGTATGGCAACTCTATTCAGTACTCTGTAATGACCTATATGGGCACAGAATATAAAATGAGTGGATATAGGTATATGTGTAACTGACTCACTTTGCTGCACAATTGAAAGCAACACAACATTGTAAATAAACAATATTCCAATAAAAATTAATCACAAAAGAACTGACAGAATGTTTGAAGCCCCTTTTCTTTCCTTCTTCCTTCCTATCATCTATCTTTTCACCAGAAGTAACACCCATCCTTTGTGTTTTTCTGACATCTTGCTTTTCATGCAAATTGTACATGTGTATGTATCCTTAAACATGTTGTTATTTTGAATTTTATACAAATGAAATTGTACCATTTGTATTTTCAGCTAGTTGCTATTTTCACTTAATGATACATTTGTGAGGTTTCCCCATGTTGGTATATGTAGCTGCAACTCATTATTGGTAAATGTGGCTGGATAATACACTGTTGAGTGATTATACGCCTTGTATACTTCTAGCTTCTATTAACAGATGTTGGGTTGCTTCCAGGTTTTGCTACTACCAACAATGCCACCACAAATGTTCCTGTATATACATGTAAGAAATCCTGCATAATAAAAACTTAGAAGTGGAATTGCTGGGTCATGAAGCATGTACATTTTTAACTTTACTATGTAATATAAACCAAATTGTTTTACAAAAGTCATCATGTCAATTCAGATTGCCATCAGGAACAATTTAATTTCTCCAAATTTTGTTCCTTGGAAACTTGGAGATCAACAGAGGCACTTTGTTTTTTTCTCTCAGTCTTTAAAGTGTATATGATTTACAAAATATTAACTATATTTATAATATTTATAGTGACAGTAATGATAGATGGAAAGTTTTGGTATATTAAAATTTACCATAGACTTTAACTTGTCCTTGGAGATTAACTTACTCAAAATAGAGCTTTTTCTGCTATCTGTGTACATGTATTTGAACTTGGTATAAAAGTGAAGAAATAAAGACTTGGCTTATTCCTGCTGAAGAGGTGCCAAGTTCTGTTCTTGTAAACTGGCCTTAATCTGAGAAACTACTAAACCTTAGGTTTTGATTACATCCCTTAAAAAGAAAGTATAAAATATATGTATATAAATACATATATATATATACACACACACACACATATATATATATTCTGTAAAACAAGACCTCAATCTTGCCTTCAAAGATATATAAAGAAATTAAGCTTGTATTTTACTTTTCTTTCAAAAACTTGAATTCAGACCAGCTCAGTATATCTAGAAGAGCATTTGAAGCATTGTAAAATTCATCACTCTTGCATTCAAAATTCCTTTGATGTAAAACCCACAGTTCTATAGAGAAACAGTAAATAGTAACCCTCTCAATACCATAAATTAGTGCATTCTGCTAGCATGAGTTATATGAGTACTGAATTCCCTACCTTAGGATTGCTACCAGTCACCCTGTTTTAGATTGGGCTGCCACTCTATATGAATGTGTTTGCTGTTTACCTAGGCAGCTCACTGTAGCAGAGACCAAAAAGAAGGAAAAGGAACAAATTTCTAAGTTTCTTCTTGAGTGTGAAGATGGACGGATGTGTGAAAAAATAGTGGGATACTTCCTATTAGGCAAAGCTCAAAGGTAAGTAGAAAACTATGCCTGATGTTATATTTGAAGCCAATCAAAAAGCTCAGTAACTGCTATTCAGGCAGCATCACTGAGCTCTGACGGTGAATTCTCTGCACAAGATCACCCACTACAAACTTCAATGGCCTTGGTCAAGAAGCTGAAAGCACAGTGCCTTCTGGGTGGCTCCATTCACAGTGGAACCTGCTCTCTGGGCTTCCCAGTTTATATTTCTGTGGGGCCCTTCTCAGAAGAGCACAGAACATGTTCTCTTAATCCCTACCTACCCTACTGTGTTCATCATGACTGTGGATGCCATCACATGCCGTACAACATGAATACTCAGACCTGGAAACTATGAATGAAGCAAGAATTCCCCAATTCTGCTTAGGTAAGTATACCTACTTAGATAAATACCTCTTGATGAAGTTCATCCTCTTCAGCATTAAGGCTTATGTGAGAAATCGCTCAATGGACAAGGATATTCAAAAGGTATTTACATAGAAGCCACAAAGGACTCCGTTATACAAACTGAATATATTTTCCTACTCTGTCCATTGCCAGGGCTCCTTTTATTCAACCATGAAAAAGAATAGATATTTTAAACTTTTAAGACATATGAAATAGTAACTATGAGAAAGACTTAAATGCATATTGACCTGAGTTCGAGTTACGGATCCATCGGTTATTAGCTATTTGACTCTGAGTAAGTTACTTAACCTCTCCATCCTTTCCTTTTTCTCCACTAAGGAAGAAGCAGAAAGTCCTCCCGAGTTGACACCAGATCTGTCTTCAAAGTCTGTTCTTTTAACCACCATACTGGCCCGCTCCCGACATTTTAAATAGCACCTTGCATGCAGGAACTCACTACGTCTCTGCAGGCTGATTGATTTATCTTCAGGCATACCTTCTTCAATCAAAAGCCATGACAGTTAAAGCGAAACTCCCAGGCACAAGAGAAACAGCTTTCTTCACTAAGTTTTACACACAGTCAATAGCTGGGTCTGAAACAGAGGAGCATCCCTTTCAAATAGTAATGAGACTGATAAATGTGTTCTGTACACATCATAGAAAACCACACTTCAGCACAGAAGCCATACTTCAGGTTAACCAGCTGTCTCAAAATCAGATATGCCTCCAAAGCTGGAAAGTCTACTGTTTTGAAAGATGGGATGCAAGATTTTAGTTAAGATATGAAATTTTAATTGGCTAGTTCAGCAAAATTTTATAGTCTCCTGAGAGGATAATAAGACTTCTGTATCTAAATATCTTGAATTCGGAATTGCAGTTATCTTGAATATTATAGAAAGTTTACAACACTTCTGAAAACAGGGGTTTAGATGACCTAAGAGGTGCCGGATAGGTGCCATAAAAAAGAGGTGCAGCCATAGTACAACCAATATCCCTAAGAAGTATGGCAATCTAGAGATGGTGTGGCTTGACTAAGAACACTCAAATTCAAAACTATATGTAGTCAAACAAAACACATCTGAAAGTTACATATGGCCCTTTCACCAGAATTTGCAAATCCTATTTGCAAATTCAGAGAACAGGAGATAATGCCACCCCTTTCACTGTCCCTCAGAGTTATCCTGCAAGCAAATTGACAACAGTTTTGATGGCTGAAATAGCTTCTCCAAGTCAGGCGTCACTGCTTCCTACGTCAAGTCAACCCTCCCCTGCCTGGCTTTTAAGCCACAGGCCACATCCCACTCTCAGAGCCAGAAACGGTCGTCTATACTCTCAGACCACCAGGCTAATCTCCATACTATGCCATATGCATGCTAGTCCCACACTCATTCCTACCACCATCCCTGGCTTATCCTTTCCATGACCTCAAATGGCTTCACCATTTCTAGGCCAAACCAAATTTAACCTATCTTTAATTTTCTTCATTTGTGTGTTTGTGTGTGTGTGTGCACGCGCGCATGTGCTTTTTTTCAATCCATGCAAAGAGTACAGAAGAGGGATGTATGAACCCAAACTACTTTGGTGGGGGTAGGGAAGGCGTCATAGAAAGGTGACATGTGAGCAGGGCATAGAAGCAAGAAGTCTGCCAAGTGGAGGAGAGGGGAGAGCATGTGTAGAGGCCTGAGAGCCAGAGCAGGCTTGCAGAGATAAGAGGCTGGAGAAGGCTATGGCTGAAGACCCTTGATGCCTCAGTGAAGTGATAGGACTTGATCCTGGAGACAGAAGGCCCCTAGTCAAGCCCATAACTTCCATGGAGTCTACTCTTGCCAAGCAAGTGTCTTCTGCCTCGGAATTCCTACAGCCCTGAAGAACCTTTAAGAACCACATAATCAGGTGTTATTACTCTCAGCTCTCAGGGCAGGAACCTTTTATTTTTATTTTTTTTAACTTCTATATCCTAACAGCACCTAAGAGTACTTAGCAAGTAAATGCTCAGTAAATTCCCAGAACGGACTGATTCAAATTCTTCTAGGAGATGGATTAAACAAACCAGGTTCTAGAGACAGGAGTAAGGAAAACTCTGTAAATCAAGGTCACTACAGACCTTACTATTGACCATGAGTGACAGGATCCAGGACTACAAAAATCAAGTTCAAAAGCAACCACACTTGACTTCCATGAACTTGGACTCTTCTCCTTTTGTCCCCTGCTTTGGCCCATAGCCCCAGCTGAGATTCACTCCTACTTCCCCTGGGAATTCAGAGCCAAAAGGGGAGGTACCAGCATATCTCTGGCTCTGAACATACCCCCAGTGACTGGGAGGGCAGGGGACAATCAATGCATTTAGCAAATGCATCTGCCCCTGAAATGAGAGTGTGTATCTGCTCCTATGTGTCAATGCCAAGTTGCAGGAGGTTACCATAGCAACTCCAGCAGGATGCTGCAGTGGGCAGCTTTGCACAGAGGTGCAGAAAACCCATTCTTTAACATGTGGGTTTTTGCTGTGCACATTGGATCCAAGCAGGCACATCATGGCTTCAGGCCCTGCCTTTGGGATTCTGCAAAAAAGGAAGTGGAATGTTGAATACCTGCTCATCCAATCTTCCTTTTTTCATGTACCACACATGTCCCTTCTCATGCACAGTGAACACTGCATGTAGAGCCCCAAAATAGACTCTTTAGAAACATAATTCCCTACACTCGTTCTTACACTGGATGAACAGATTGTGTACTTGCACATCAGCATGACTTCCAACACAAAATTTACATCCACCAAAGAACCCAGCAATTGTACATTTTAATGAACAGCGTATCTACAATGTCAGCATTCCCAGCCAGCCCCCAGTTTTTATTGTTATTTGTACATTCCTAATGCAAAAATAAACACCATTAAGACTATAGGTTGGGTTTAATGAGGTCTACCAAGCTGTACTCTGGGAACTATAAACCAACTTTTCAAAGGACCAGGCAGCTTTTGAAATTGTTTTTCCATAGAGACTGGAGAGTGGGGGTTTACTCATCCACTTCTTAATGTTTCATGTCTCATAAGGAAAGAGCATGAAAGGGATGTGAAATACCATTCCATTTGTGGTTCTAACCTACACATAGCCATCAGGAAGCCATGTCCCTACAAAGTGAACTTTAGTTGGTAGGGCAGTCAAATGGATGGGACAGCTTCCTGGACAGTTTCACTCTTTTCCCTTGGATCTAGACATTTACTGGTGGCTGTCTATTAGTTCTCTCCTTGGCAAATAAGAATGGTGGTTTATAGCAGCACTAAAGAAATGGATGGCATGGCTTGCCTGCATAGCAGGGTGAGGTGGATCTGCGAAGGGAGAAGTGAAGGAAATTTTGGATAACAAAGTCACATGCACCTGTGGTACTCTGCAAGCTGCAGAAGCAGGACTACAGTATCTTTGCAGCTCAGTAGTGAAAAAAGAGGAGTGGACTAGAGGTAATGTAGAAGTTCTACTATCAGAAGGAGTTTTGTGGCCTAAGAAAATTAAAATAGGATACCAAGGGAGAGATGTAAACAAACAAAGGAAGGAGGGCTTCTTGCCCGGGGAAGCCATTCTTTGTGCAGGAATGCCTGTGTCTATCTCTCTAAGGGAGCTTGAGAACAAAGATGCCAATGTTAACAGACCACAGTCTGGATGATTTCTTTATTCAAGGAGCTGGAGATTTGGAGGTGTCTGTTACAGGAAAGTATGGAGGTAGGACAGATTGGACACCAGGGGTGTAAGAAACTTGTGTTCTGAAGGAAGGCCAGAGAGTGTCAGCAGCCTGTGTGTGCTCAGTCCTGTCTGACTCTTTGCGACCCCATGGACTGTAGCCAGCCAGGCTCCTTGGTCCATGGGATTCTCCAGGCAAGAGTACTGGAGTGGGTTGCCATGTCCTCCTCCAGGGCATCTTCCCAACCCAGGGATGGAACCCAGGGTCAGCAGCCTAGTGACAGATAAAGAGCTCTCACTGAGAGAATTCCGGAGAATCAACCAATCTGCCCTGCAGAGGCCTGGCTAGGTGAGCACTGGGTGCCTATTTTTAACTGTCCCCAGGAGATGATTGCAGGGGGGAGGGGGAGGTCCAGGGGGCTTGAAGCCAAGAACTGGGCTTGTGGCCTGGGAGCAGGAAAAAGGCTTCTAGGAGTTGAGCTGGGAGCAGCCAAGAAGTGCTCCGGTGCGTGTGCTTATGAATGAAAGCCGGGGACGGTTTCAGAGGGACTCCGGCAACCTGTTCCTTGGGGGCCAAGGCAGCGCAGGGGAGGTGGGAGGCCCAGCATCCGGGTCGGATTCGGGGGAGAAGTCAGGTGCACTGAAGCGCCCGCCTGCAGGTCGCCGTGGAGAATGTCTGGGTACGGGGCGGATCCAGGGAGGTAGGGTGGGGGAGGGGAGGTAGTCGGCGAGTGGGTGTGGAGAGCGAGCCGGAGTGGGGGGGCTGGGGGCGCCGGGCCAGCGCCTCGGGCCGCCTCGACCTCCCCCGGGACTCACCCAGCACGAAGTAGGGCAGCTCCGTGTTCTCCAGGTCGTCCACCACGACCATTTCTCCCGGGAAGTCGTTGCGTACGGAGAAGAGGAGCTTGGGTTCGGAGGCCGAGGGGCTGTGCATGATGTTCAGGTCGTTCTCGCGCAGGAAGGGCAGCGCCGACACCGTGATGCTCTTGAGCTTGCACTCCAACTCCTTGGAAGGATCCACGTCGCCGGCGGCCGTGGCCAACACCGCCGCCGGCCCCCAGCAGCAGGCGAGCAGGGCGCAGAGCCCGGCTAAAGCCATCTTGAGCCCCGGCCGCTTTCCTCCCAGCGCTGCGAAGGTGGGGGAGGCAGCGAGCGGGGAGGGAGCGAGCGAGCGAGCGAGCGAGCGAGCGAGCGCGGGAGGCGGGGGAGGTTGGGGAGGGGATGCGGAGCCGGGAAAGCCCGGGTCCCCCGGACCGAGGTGCCGCTGGCCTGGTGCAGGGCTAAGGAGAGCCCGCGCGCTCTTTGTTTCCCGGAGCTGCTTATCTGGGGAAGGCAAGAGGGGAGGTGGGGGGAAGTGGGGAGAGAAGAAAGGAGAAGGAAGGACGTCGGAGGAAAGAGGAAGGGAGCTGAAGATTCTGGGGAATCAGGTCAGCCCCCAGCGGGCAGCCGGTGCTGCCGCCTTTCTCCTTTGCATCCCCCCAGCAGGAGCACGCTCTTGGCTATTAACTACCTTCACAGCATTTTTTCCCCCCAACCGTTTTTCCAATGCAAAATCTTCCCTCCCGCATTATCTTCCTGATGGCTTGGGAAGGGCGCCCGCACACACCCCTTAAAATGTGCTTCCTCAAGAGCAAGTGATGGGGGTCTCTAGGTGCAAATACTCCCCCAGTTGTTTTGTAGATTTAGGTGGTTCCATTCTTGTCTTTTTTTACTCACTAAAATTGGATTTTTATACTGGATAAGCATGTGCTGGAATATATGCACGTGTGTGTTATTACTCAGCACTAAAGGTGCAGAAATATGTTTAGAGGGAATATTTTGTATGTACATATATATGACAAATAACAAGGTCGGTGTATTGCATACAGTTAAGCAGGGAATTAGAACTTTTATTTGCAATTTCTCTCTCCCTTTTCCGTTTCATTTCTGTTACCAATCTTATCTATGGTAAGCAATATAAAGATCATTTGGAGCTGGCTATAATTGATAGAAAATGTAGAGCTAGCTCAAAGAATTGTTGAGCCTTTAGTTATAGAGAATCCAGTAAACAAAACAGAGCTGGAAAAAAATGTGAGGAAAACAAAGTTTCTAGACATCCTTAACAACTGTAAAAGGAATAAAAAAATCTCCTTGGTCACGGGCCAGGTCAAACCCAGTCCAGTCAAGAGTAGAACAGGGTAGATAATGAAAACACCACTAACAGCAAAAATGCTTGTAAGTTTTGTTTCCATTAGTGCTGGACAGTAATGCCTTAAGCCTCAACAAAATGATGATAGTATGCAATAAACTGGTAGAAAAGTGATTTCTGTATGTGCCAGTATCTGATGACTAACTGAACTTTCTCTTACAGGATAACCTTTAACTCATTTTAGAAGTTTGCCGAAACTAACACAGCATTGTAAATGAACTATACTTCAATTTTAAAACAAAGTTTGCTCTTAAACATTTATTCAATGCTGACTTAAATACTAGGTGCTGTAAGACTATGTTATAAATAATTTCTAATCTCTGGAAATTTAATGCACCACCATTTTCAAAGAGGATTTCCACTTTAGAACAATTTCTCATTCTACCTAGTGTCAATTTATTGGCATCTGTGAATGTATGTCCTTTAACAGAAACAACAACAACAAAAAAGCTTTTGCCATATGTTTGACAAGATTAGTTGATGAATGGGAATAAAGAAAATGAGTCATATATTTAAGGTCACATTTAAGGAGTGAAAGTCTTGCTTATAAGAAAAGAGATAAAGACTTTGTAACAGTTTTTTTTTTTTTTTAACATATCTGAGAACTATTATCATGTAGCGTTGCAAATTACTGCAAAAAGCATTTATCAGCTAATGACTTTTTAAAACTCATCTTCTTCATAGGAGATACTGAGATAAAGACCCCATGGTGTCTCTTTTGCCTACTCTCTCTAGCATAAAAACCAGTATTAACTTTGTTACTCAAGGTTTCCCATTGAAAAACTAGAGAGTTAACAAGAAAATACACTTGGTCTTAAAATGTGAGAAATACCATGAAACTACCAGATCATTTATTAGTCCAGTTTCTCATTTGACAGATAAGGAAGTTGAGGACAGTGAAATAGTGAAGCAGTTTGCATGCTTGCGTGTGGTCAGTTGCTTCTGCTGCTGCTACTGCTAAGTCGCTTCAGTCGTGTTCGACTCATTCGAACCCATAGACTGCAGCCCACCAGGCTCCTCTGTCCCTGGGATTCTCCAGGCAAGAATCCTGGAGTGGGTTGCCATTTCCTTCTCCAATACATGCATGCATGCTAAGTCGCTTCAGTCATGTCCAACTCTGTGCGACCCAATGGAGGGCAGCCCACCAGGCTGCTCTGTCCATGGGATTCTCCAGGCAAGAATACTGGAGTGGGTTGCCATTTCCTCCTCCAGGGTATCTTCCTGCATTGCTAGCTGACTCTTCACCGCTGAGCCACGGGGGAAGCCCCAGTGAAGCAATTTACTCAAGATCAATCTGCCAGGAAGGAGTGGGGGAGTGAAGACCACAAATAAGATTTTGCCTAGGGCTCTTTCCACTACACAGTTATGGGACATCTAGGTACACCCATGGATACTTTTTGGACTTTAATGACTCCCAGTAATTCATTCAGTAAACATTTGCATACCTACCATATGCTGTGCATTAGACTGAGCACGGGCAGATTCTAGGAAAAATACTCTTCTTGCTTTTGAGTAGCATATAATCTATTCTTGTTTTGAAATCTTTCTTCCTCATTTTCTTAAGTGTATTTTAGAAAACCCAAGTGAACCATTTGATTTTCTGATAAGTCAATATTGACTTTACTTTGCCTATCTATAGTTTTTACATGATTACATTTTTACATACTTTCTCATTCACAGTCACAAGGAAAAGGGTACATGGATTAAATGTCCATTTAGAAGAGGACGACAGAGGATGAGATGGTTAGATAGCATTACCGACTCAGTGGATGTGAATTTGAGCAAGCTCCAGGACATAGGGAAGGGCAGGGAAGCCTGGCGTGCTGCAGTCCATGGGGTCACAAAGAGTTGGACACGACTGAGTGACTGAACAGCAACAAATTGAGTTGGAAAGACTTGGAATTTGTGCAAGGGTCGAGCAAGAGGACTATGCAAATAAAAAGAGATAGTATATTGCCAGGGCAGTGGATTCCTGTAAATATGCATACACTGTCACGTGGCCTTTTCTTAGGGAAGTAAACACCTAGAGATGGGGAGAAGTTGAAATTCACAGGAACTAGATCATCTCTTCTGTACGATGTTTTACTTTTAAATGGGACTGGGAGAAGTTTGTATACATCTAAATAACTACCTTTGTATACAGGCAACATGATGTAGTGAAGCAATAGACCTGAAGTCAAGTCTCAACTCCATAATTTGCTTATTTAGAGGTGAGCCTGGAACACTATTATTTTAGCATATTAATAACAGATATATTTATTATTACATATCCATCAGTGCAGCTTTTAATATCACTTTAAACATGCATATCATCCTAGAGACAAATCAGTTTGAACCTGGACTATTCTTATCTTCATTGTCCCACTCAATAAAATGGGGCCACTGATCTCTGCCCCTCCCACAGGCCACAGATTATATAAGTACAAATACTTATATTGACTAAGACACTATAAAATAGCAGGTTCTGTCATCTCCAATCCTGACTTTCTTCCTGAGGTCCAGCTTCCATATTCCAGCTCCAATGGCCTTGCTCCCTGATTCATAATAGCTTTTGAATGCTTCTTCTGCTTTTAAACTATTTTTCTACACAGCTACCAGGTTGATCTTCATGACATCTTGCTCTCCTCATGCCATTCTAAAGTTTTTCTTTTCCCACAGGATAAAGTTCAAACACCTTAGTTTGGAAATTCAAAAACTCTTCCAAATTTCACACTATTTATTCTCTTAGATGTTTTGCTTATCACACTGTCCCATTCCCATTCCCCCACAAGAGGCAAACACATCCCCACCAAATTAAAGCTCGAAATCCACTTTTACTCCTCCCACGCCATTCTGCCCACCCCCCCCTCAGTATTCTCCAGATTGTCTCTTATCTGCAGACGAATCTCAGCCCTTAGCTATGAAGTGAGACTTTCCATCAGGTGAGAATTTCCATCACCCCCTTTCCCCATAGGTCCCTTCACAGAGCCCTTATGCACACGCGCGTGCACACACACAGCCTTAGCAGGTCAATGGCCATTTCCCAACATAGTGTCTTACATTTTTATTAGCAAAATAGAACATTTTTATTAGCAAAACAGAAACAATAACGCATGCTTTTTAGAATAGGTGTGAGAAGGAAATGAGAATGTGTATATAAAGGATATAACATTTTAGACAGTTGGTGTTCATGAATGATAGCCTTTGCCACTCTTCAATTATTTCAGAAAGAAAATAGGCTTCAGAACATTTTTCATGAGTTTTTTTTTCCCGTGCAGTAACCAAAAGCAAATAAAGTGACTAATACTCTTTGGCATATACCCAGGATAAACGATACATCCACCAAAAGAATATACAAGAACATTAATTGCATGTTTACTCATGTAAAAGAAAAATGGAAACAACTCAAATATGCATCAATAGGAGAATGAATAAACAGCATGCAGTCATGTGATGGAATACTACACAGCAATAAAAAATAATGTGCAGCAATGTGGATGAATTTTGCAGACAAAAGGGAATGAAACCAGACACAAAAGAGCATATCCTCTAAGATACAATATTTATGAAATTCACGACCAGGAAACATTACTCTTTGATGCTGGAAGTCAGAATAGTGGTTATCTCTGCAGGGAGGGGAGTTTAGACTGAGAATGTCAGGACAAGCTTCCTGGAAATGCTGTGGGTAGTGGTCACATGGATGCATGTATAGGCAAAAATATATCAAACTGTACACTCATGGAATTTGTAATATCTAGTTCAGTTCAGTTGCTCAGTCATGTCTGACTCTTTGCAACCCCATGGACTGCAGCATGCCAGGCTTCCTTGTCCATCACCAACTTCTAGAGCTTGCTCAAACTCATATCCATCGAGTCAGTGATGCCATCCAACCATCTCATCCTCTATCGTCCCCTTCTCCTCCTGCCTTCAATCTTTCCCAGTATCAGGGTCTTTTCCAATGAGTCAGCTCTTCACATCAGGTGTCCAAAGTATTGGAGCTTCAGCTTCAGCATCAGTCCTTCCAATGAACATTCAGGACTGATTTCCTTTAAGATGGACTGGTTTGATATCCTTGCAGTCCAAGGGACTCTCAAGAGTCTTCTCCAACACCACAGTTCAAAAGCATCAATTCTTCAGTGCTCAGCTTTCTTTGTGGTCTAGTAATGTCTAGTATACCCTGCTAAGCTGTTTTTTACATGGCTTTGGACCCTATAGGAGAAGAAAGGAGATGCAATTTTTTTCTTTTTACAAGTTGTTTTCTTGTCTCCCAACTCTATACTCTCTTTCCTTCTTCTTTAGAGGCTTTGGAGATTTTAACTTTCCTTCCCTCAAGATTGGTAGTCATATGTTCAACTTTCCTTTCCTTTACCCACTCCTTTCTACTATTTTATGAGTCTCCATATTTAGTGTCTTTTCACCAGAGAAAGTTCAGGGGGCCTCTGTCTCTAGGAAGCACAGAAGTAAATAACTTAGCAGTTGGACAGTAACAGATTTAGACTTTCACTGGTCCACTTCCATGTTTTATCCTGGGGACTGCTCTCTGACATGTTTTGTAGCTTAGGCAAAAAGATACCTACAATACGGAAGAAGGAAGGTCAAAGCTATAAAAGATCCAGAGGAGGGAGTAGAGGTGAAAGAGATGAGTGGAGCTAAGGGGTATATATGGGAAGAATATTTCTCATTTTCCCCATTCACTCAGAACATCTGGCTTCCTGATGCTTTTTAGATAATCCTGGTATATACTACTTCAACATTCATTAAACCTCTGCATGCTTTTCTTTTTTCTGCTTCTTTATGAAAATAATCCTTAATGTTGCTCTCCATTTTTAAATGAAACTAAATCAAAACACATCTCTCCCTTTCTGATTTCATATTTTCCTCTCCATATTTCCCCATCACACAAATTAGTGTGAACCCCTCACATCCCTTTGCCAGCTCCAACCCCCAGCTCTTCTGTTGAATTGGATTCTTTCTTCAACTATTACGCGCCCATGCTCTGCCAAAATTCAATGCAGTATGCTAGTTAGCTGGAAATATTAATTCAGTTTTGCACCCTCATTAGGACATTTAGAACTCTATTTCATATTTTGTGATTCAAAGTTAATTTTTTTTCCTTTACTCTTTCCTTCCCACCCCCATCTCTCTCTCTCTTTCATTCTTCCTTTTTCTCTTTTCTCTCAATTCACAGGCTCAGCAACAGCACCTGCTTCACAGAAACACAGAAACAAGGGTGTTCCTGTTCTGACTTCTCTAGTCTTCCTTTAAAAACCAAGTGGAGATTCCCTCTTCCTGACACACACTAAAGTGAATGGAGGCACGCAGAAGGAAAACACCACAGGCAAAACAGTTCACTTTGGGGGAAGCAGGACATTTTTTCCTCTTAATTTCACCTCAGAAACCTGAAGTTCTTTTCTTTGCCTTTCTCTTCACAATCCTGGTTTGGGAACATAATGTTTCTTGATGTAGCTGTTCAGAGTCTCTAGATCTCTTTCTCTGTCTGCTCACCGAGTTCCTGTTGTCTTTTGCCTCGCTTTCCTTGATCTATGATGTGTGTATATGTATGTGAGAGAGGGAGAAAATACACTAAGATAAATATTCTCACCTGGGGAGTGATTTCTAATTAAGTAATTCAGGACCATGACCAAGAGGCTAAAATGCACAAAACAACCAAATAAAACCTCAAATTAGAAGGAAAATGGCTCAAATGGGTCCCTATCTCTGTGAGTTCTAGTTAAGCAAGCAAACAAAATGGTCTGGGACAAATGATTATGGAAACTCAGAAGAACAGAAGAAAATGTAATTAGCTTCCAAGCTTCTTCCTGTTCCTCAGCCTTCGACTATCCAACACCTCAGTCATGAATTTATCCAAGGCTCCCTTATCCACACCAAAAAAAAAAAAAAAAAAAAAAAAAAAGTCTCTACTGCAAAGCTGGGAGGGTTAACAGAGTTGGTACCCCAGCCAGCCAGCTAACCAAAGAAGACAGCCGGTGAGGCCACGAGCCCGCCCCAGTCAAGCCTTCCAGCCAATGGGCGCCCGCGGGGAGTGTGGCGCTGCGTCTCATTGGCTGCCCACCTACGTGCATAAGACAGAAAGCGAGAGGCAGGCAGGGGAGCATTGTTATCTTAAGACACTCATCTGGTGTGTGAGTCTGCAGGTGAAACTGCTTAGGTGAAAAGCGCGGAGTCGGAGCGGGGACACGCTGGGCTACAGCCTGGGATGGAATCCGCCCGCCTCGGAAGCTGCCCTGCCCGCGGCTGCTCGGGCAGCGTCTTCGCTGAGCTCGGAGGACACCGTTAGCATTTGCCCGGGGATGTGCACCTGCCGTGCGCCGCGAGCGTCCGGGCAGGTCTGCAGGCAGCCGAGGGAGCGGTGAAGCTGGAGGAACTGTCTCGACCCATGGGCAAGGCAGTAATTCCGGGAGAGAGACAGGGCGAGTGAGTCTCTATAGAGTTGGGAGGAAGGCACGAGCTTGGCTTTCTCTTCGGTGCAGGGATAGAGGACTCCCCGGGTCGGGGGTGGCACTTTCCTTCTCTCTCCACCCACGAGCGCCCCGACCCAGCGCCTGAGCCCCACTTCAAACATGCTGTGGATGCCGGGCATCCTGGCTGCTCAGCTGGAAGAAGGCAGCAGGCAAGTGGTCTGACGGCGGCGCGGCGGCGGCAGCGGCAGCAGCAAAGCGGGGAGCAAGAAGATTCGAAAAGAGACATCCGCTCCCTTTCACACGCTGAGGGGGAGGCATTCACGTTTCCCCCAAATGAGAAGGAGCCACGAGACATCATGAAGTAAAAACTTTGGAAAGCTGCCATTGGAGATGTTGCACAAAAACCTGGAACCTTTCAGGAGTCTCCTCCCAGGCGGTGGAGGTTTGGGGAGCAGCTGATAGAGCAAGGAGGGCTCTTGCAGGACTCAAGGTAACAGTGCAGGGGGGTTGGTGGTTTTTCTCCACCCCCCCTTTTTACTTCATTTTGGTGTGTCTCTTGGTAAGGGGATGCTTCTGCTCCCCTACAGTCCTCTTGCCCTGGTGCCTGGCAGTTGCAGGCAGAGGGAATGATCGCCTCTTAGTTTCTGTCTTGTGGAGCTGAGCAGTGGACTTTGGGGTTTAGCTTGAAACCGTCCTGTTATTGCCTCCTGGTGTTGCTGGCTGTCCCTCGACTTGGGCATTCTGCCTGACCTATATTGCTTTTGCTTGGTTTAAGTCCTCAAAGTTAGTGCAACTCCCATTAGCTTCAGAAAACCTGTCAGGCTGCATAATTGCAGAAGATAACAAGGACTTCTGCCTGCCCACTGGATGCTGGATTGGACTGTACACGGTTCCCTATGTTTGGGACGGACCCCCAAGAGCTGAGGTCGGCATACATGATCCACATGTTCACAGATATCCACATGTTCCTAGAGCTCTATTCACATGTCCATAGAGCTCCCTGGCATGTCTGTAGAGGCCTGTCTCTTTCTCCCACGCACATGCAGCCAGGAAAAAAGAGTGAAGAGTGAACCCTGTGGGTTGCAAATAGTCTCCCTAGGGTGGCAGCAGGAACCCCACTGATTGAGTTGAACCTGGTAGCTTGCTGGGGACACTGGGGAGAGAATTGCTATGCTGGAAGGAGGGGCACGCTGAGATTATCTGGCCATCTTTCTGGGTACACATCTAATGCTGCCTATGGTGTGTGTGTGTTTGTATGTGTGTGTGTGCCTGTTCACAGCTGTATGAAGGAAGCAGGCTGCCTCTAGAAGCAGCATGCATGTGCAACTCCCTGCCCAGGCCCCAGATGCCTGGGGTGTTCCTGCCTAGTAGGAACATGAACTTGGGAGCTGCTCTTCCAGCCCAGAGGAGTTTTCTGCTCACCAAGCAGTCCCTCTGCATGGTACATATTTATCCAGGGTATATAGACCTAAGCCAAATATTAACTAATAATCAAGCTAATGCACTGTAACGTGATTGAACAGACCCCTCCGTAAAGAACTGTGTGTGTGCTCTTCCTTGCTCTGGGAGTCAGGTGCCCTGAGCAAAAGCAAATGTTTTTGTTAAAAGGAGAGCAATTATAACAGGCCAGGCTTCTAGCTGGGCAATCTGAGCCTCGTCCAGCAGGGACAAGGATCTGTCAGCATAGAACCATCAGGAGAATAAAAGGTATATTGTAAGTCAAGTATTTCTGCCTCAGTCTTCTCCAGACATGTGCAGGGTGAAGAGATTCTCTTTCTGACCATGCTTCCTAGAATACATGCAATTGCCAGTGTTAACCAAGAAGCTAAAGTATTTTACAAAATCCCCTGGGGGGCAGTCTGATGACATCAGACAACAGCAAAGTGATTCTGGAGTTTGTGTGTTTTCCCTCTTGGTTTCACACAGTTATGTGTATGATATTTGTTGAAGGCAGGACCCTCTGGAGTTCCCTTCCATCCAAAATAAGTTGCTTTGCACCACTGGGGGCATGACCAAGCACTGCTGTCACAATGATCCTGAAATTTTCTATCATAGCTGCTGCTATACATATATATGTGTGTGTGTGTGTGTGTGTACCTTCTTTTTATCTTCTGACTACTTGCCTACTGTGGGCAAAAATGCATGCTTTGTTCCTTCAAGGTGGGATATGTTTTGAGTTGGTAGAGAGCCTGGATACTGTGAAATGTTTGAGGAAGAAGCAAATATCAGACCATGGTTTTCCCGGCTGGAGGGCAGCTGGCACCAAAGGGTTTAACAGCTGTTCTGCAGCTATGGAGAAGACAGTAGCATCCCAGACTCTTGCTTCTCACTCCTCCCCCAAAATGGGGCTGGCTTTGTCTCCCAGAATGGAGAGATGTGTGCTGCAGTGTGGCCATGAGAAAGAAGGAAAGGAGGGATGGGCTGGGGGGTGAGGAGGGTTCCTACTCTGTTAGCATTGGGCCAGACTCAGGGATGGGGGATGTCTTCCCCCATTTAGGCCCTTAAGATCATCCTCTGGGTTTTCCCTTCTGGCCTTCTAACAGGTTGTTTACTGAGCAAGACCAGAGGGCAAAGAACATCCCTGCGTCATCAACTCCTTCTGATCCCCTTTCCCAAGACACAGGCTGGCCACTGGGGAGCCTCGCACAAAAACCATCCCCTCTGAGACGTTGCTCCAAAATCCCTCCCCAGCTCACAAACAAGAAGTAATCTGGAGGGACTGGAGACATCTGTGTGGGCACTTTCTGCTGAGTGGGATGCTTAGTGTTGAGGGTTCCCGGTTAGTGTTTTGTTTTCTCCACTGTGCAGTCTATTTTTGGTGATTCAACTCTTTCTCTTAAATAATAAGACCTTGTGTATACATTTTACAATGGCATACTTTTCCAAAGGGCTAGAGATATTTTAGGGAGTTCATATAATTAATCTTCACTTGCCTTATGGTCTCATTTATCGTTGATTACCCTAAGAAGTAGAGCTAGAATGAGTTTAGCCTCCTTCTTGGAAAAAGGAGGACAGAGGACCTAGGAAAATGAACTAGTTTACTCTGGAACAATTCAGGGAAACTATGGAATGGGGTCTGGATCTCATCACTCCTAACTCACCCCCAGGCTCTCCTGATATCTTCTAGGGAATGGTTTAATTGTGGTGGCCATGATTTGACTCAGCTATTCTGTAATTTGCAGGAATGGGAGGCCGCAGTGACCTAGGGCTTCGCCTCCAGCACTGACCTAAGAGCTATGAGGGATACAAAGTCCTATAAGACCTTAAAAGATCTTTTGCCCTCAATGATCTTACATTCTAGTTAGGAAAATAGGCTTACATCTGGGGAAAAGGTAAATGACAACATACATTCTAAACAGCCGTTCAATACAAGAAATTCACAAGGCTGACCTAATTCATCTACAGTCGATTTGTACAGATAACAACAGCTCTCAGTATTCCAAGGAAGGAAAATTTGAATTGTGCCTTGGGGGATAGAGTGGGATTTGCTTGGAGAGGGAGAGATGGTAAAAAGATCCCAGCTGACAGAGAGGCTCACTGCAGCACAGTTGAGGAAGCTGGAAACTTCAAGGCTTGCATGTTTCCATGGGATTTGCACTAAGCCACTTCTCCACTTGGATCCTGGTAACTGCATACATCTGGGTTAATTACTTGAAGCATAGAGTGGCCTAGAGGAAGCTGCCCTCACATGAGACGGAGGGATTTGGAATGTTGGACATCTCATTAGACACTGAAAATTACCTAAGCCTTCTACCCGCCCTCAAGTCTAATGCATATATTATGGGGAAAATAGTGCTCAAGGTCAGAGAGCTTATCAAATATCAAAAATTTTGGAGAAAAGATATTGGTGGGGGGGCGGGGAGTAGGCAAATTTCAAGAGAATATGAGAAAATTTTCTCATATTTTTTTTTTTAGACTGAGAATCTCCTGAGAGAGAGCCTTGATTTCCCTTCATTTCCTGTTTCCCCACCCAAATATCCCTATTGGGGTTTACTTGGAGCCGGCAAAATGCCAAAGCCCTCAGGCATTTAGCATTGAGGAGAAGATTTTCCATCTTAAGATTCTTGAGCATGCCCATGTACATAACCTCTCATCTTCCCTCCTTTTCCTTTTTAATAAAACATATGCTGTAGCAGTCACCAAGGAGGAGGCCACAAAAGCAAGAGGGTGGGTGCAGTATTGCCCGCAGCTGTGCCACGAGGAACTGTGATTGCTCAGTTGAACAGCAGAGGGGGGAGTCAGCCTGCCAGCCAAGGGAGGGCCAAGGGCTGCTTGGCACCCGGAGGTGGCTCCGACCTGCCAGCCACACTCGTTGGCTCCAGTCATGAGTCTTGTTTTCTAGCGAAGGGGTCAAGGCAAACACAGAACTGGTGAAACCCTATTCCTCAGCCTTCACTTGGTTCGAGAACTTCATTCACTCTACCTGTCACTGGTTGCTTGAGTGGCCCCATTCTGACACGGACAAAATTCCAGTGGGGCACTGAGAACGGAATGACTTACCTGAAGTCACTTCATCAAGGCTCTCAGGTCAAAAGGAAAGTCCCCAAGAACCTGGTGGGTGTGTGATCGCTTAGCCCCAGGAGTTCACTCTGAGGACAAGTCCTGAGGGATATGTACTTTCTCTTGAAAATTCTCCCTTAGGCCTTGTTGTCACCTTTGTTTCCTATGTTAAGTGACCCTGAGCTGGTTGGTGGGATAGAGGCCCTCTATTTTATTCTCAAGTATCACCTGCCATGTGTGGGGGCTAAGCTAGAGGTCCAGGCCCATGGGCATGTGGTTAGTGACTGTGTGCCGAAGACTCTTCCTTTGGAAGTGAAGAGAGGCGGCCCAGTTGTTCTTCAGCCTGGGGGCTGCAAGGGATGGATCTCATTTCACCAACCAGGATGCAGGCTGCTGCCTCTGGAAAACTATTGCTCTGCCATGCAGATGGAAATTAAGTTGAGGAACATCATTATAGTATGGAATTCTCAACAGCCAAATGCTCCATCATTCCTTTCACTGAAGCTCATGTGAAACATAAATATACCTGGAATGCTGGATTAGGTGAAGGGTGGGCAATCTGATACCTCCCAGGACTGAGCTCTGCCCCACACTGTAGACTCATATGGCGGCCACTGGCCACATGTAACTCTTGGGCACTTGCAATGAGTGTTGAAAGTGTAAAAATTCACACTGAATTTTGAAGACGTGGCTTAAAGGAAAAGAGTATCAAATACCACGGTTTCTTTAAATATTGATTACACATTAAAATTACACTGTATATATTGGGTTAAATAAGATATATTATAATTAGTTTCATCCATTTCCCTTTACTTTCTAATGTGGCTGTGTGGCTCACATTCTATTTCTTTTGGGCAGTGCTGGTCTAGTTTTGCAGATGAGTGACGGTTAATATGAAGAAAGAACAGAGGCTTGAAACAAGAGGGGCCAGAAACATAAAAAGAGAGAACTTGAATGGAAGGATGGTGAGCAGCCAGAGAGTGTTTGTCGTGTATTTCCAAAATTGAAAATGAAGGAGGGCATAGATAGCTTAAGTTGGCTTTTTTGATGGTGACTTATCAACTGTGACTCAGCCCAGTCTTAAGCATTTGTAGAGCTTTGCCACTCCCAGTTCACATGGAAACAATTAGCAGGTAGGAGGCCTAGGAATTTTATCCTAATATTTTGTGTGTTTCTGCCTGACAGTAGAAATATCCAAGTTAAATATCTTTAGGGTCTCACTCTAAAGTGTGAGGACACAGTAGTTGGGATCAACTGGATCTGTTTGACTTTCAAATCCCCTTCTTCCTTCTCATGCCTACCATATCATCATCTTTTCTTGGGAGAGTTTTCCTTCAAACAAAATATGTTGATGGTTTGGTGGGGAGAAGGAAAAGTCACTGCTATGTGTTAGAGATTCTTTTGTGGACCTACAGTAAGAAGAATGGGGAGAAGACATAATTGTTGAATTTTATTTAATAAGTACAGATTTGAACACTAAAGTTCACTCATTGTTATGTTATTTACTATTATTTGTTGCAATAAGGTTTGGCCACAACTGAAATTCCTCATATTCCTCAGTATTCTATAGTTTACAAAATGCTTTCTAAGCTTTCTCTCAACCAATTTTCACAACATCCCTGTCGGGTGGTTAATATCTCAATTCAAATTTTTCCATGATCTGCCCCTAAACTACATTTATTACTTTATTTTCTGGTCCCTCTCTTTATATGCACTTTATTCAATCTTGCTTAATCAAACTGGTTTACCTACTGTTTTTCAGTGTCACTGTGTAAAGTAGGGATCTTAACTAAATCTCAGTTTTATCATTTATAAAAAAAATAACAATGCTCCGTCTCTCAATCTGTTCTAAATATTAAATGAGATGAAATACATAAGAAGCCAAACACAGTTGCAGGCACATGACAAATGTCAACATTCTTTCCAACCAAACATCTTTCACTTTGATGATTGCCAAGATTAAAATGTTCATAGGCAAACACATTATGTACCCATTTCACACACACAATGATTCCTCTCTCCAAAGTCCCTGCTTTGGTTAATGCGACAACCAATCCCCCAGGGGAAAAATTAAGAAGTACAGGTTGTCCTGGCCTCTGCTTTCTCTCACACAGCTCCTCCCTTCACCCCCAGTTCAGTTCATTCATTCAGTCATGTCTGACACTTTGCAACTCCATGAACTGAAGCATGCCAGGCTTCCCTGTCCATCACCAACTCCCAGAACCTGCTCAAATTCATGTCCATCAAGTTGGTGGACCACAGCCTTATCTAACTCAATGAAACTATGAGCCATGCCATGTAGGGCCACCCAAGGTAGACGGGTCTTGGTGAAGAGTTCTGACAAAACGTGGTCCACTGGAGAAGGGAATGGCAAACCACTTCAGTATTCTTGCCTTGAGAACCCCATGAACAGTATGAAAAGGCAAAAAGATATGACACTGAAAGATGAACTCCCCAGCTAGGGAGGTGCCCAATATGCTACTGGAGAAGAGTGGAGAAACAACTCCAGAAAGAATGAAGAGGCAGAGCCAAAGTGAAAACAACACCCAGTTGTAGATGCGACTGGTGGTGGAAGTAAAGTCTGATGCTATAAAGAGCAATATTACATAGGAACCTGGAATGTTAGGTCCATGAATCAAGGCAAATTGGAAGTGGTCAAACAAGAGATAGCAAGAGTGAACATTGACATTTTAAGAATCAGTGAACTAAAATGGGCTGGAATGGGTGAATTTAATTCATATGACCATTATATCTACTACTGTGGGCAAAAATCCTTTACAAGAAATGGAGTAGCCCTCATAGTCAACAAAAGAGTCTGAAATATAGTATGCGTGTTCAGTCTCAAAAATGACAGAATCATCTCTTCATTTTCAAAGCAAACCATTTGATATCACAGTAATCCAAGTCTATGTCCCAATCAGTAATGCTGAAGAAGCTGAAATTGAACGGTTCTCTGAAGACCTACAAGACCTTTTAGAACTAACACCCAAAAAAGATGTCATTTTCATCATAGGGGACTGGAATGCAAAAGTAGGAAGTCAAGAGATACTGGAGTAACACGCAAATTTGGCCTTGGAGTACAGAATGAAGCAGGGCAAATGCTAATAAAGTTTTGCCAAGTAAACGCCCTGGTCATAGCAAACACCCTCTTCCAACAACACAAAAGAAAACTCTACTACACATGGACATCACCAGATGGTCAACACCGAAATCAGATTGATTATGTTCTTTGCAGCCAAAGATGGAGAAGTTCTATACAATCAGCAAAAACAAGACCGGGAGCTGACTGTGGCTCAGATCATGAAATCCTTATTGCCAAATTCAGACTTAAATTGAAGAAAGTAGGGAAAACCACTAGACCATTCAGGTATGACCTAAATCAAATCCCTTATGATTATACAGTGGAAGTGAGAAATAGATTTAAGGGACTAGAGCTGATAGAGTGCCTGATGAACTATGGATGGAGGTTTATGACATTGTGCAGGAGGCAGTGATTAAGACCATCCCCAAGAAAAAGAAATGCAAAAAGGCCAATGGTTGTTTGAGGAGGCCTTACAAATAGCTGAGAAAAGAAGTGAAAGGCAAAGGAGAAAAGGAAAGATATACCCATCTGAATCCACCCCCACGCCCAATCAATTCCATCAATTTGGACTTAAGGAGATCTACCTCCTGCCGATCTCTCAAAGCCATCCTCTCCTTCCCCCCTTCTCCAGCCCCTCTCTATGTGGCTCTCACCCCTCTCACCAGGACTCGCCCTGTACTTGGTCTCCCTGTCTCCTTTTTTTAAGGACTAGCCAACCCAGCCTCTCGCTTGGCTGGAGTGATCTTTCGAACTGGTAAATGCCATTATGCTCTTTCCTTTAGTATGGTTCTCCAGTGGCTCCTCACTGCTATCAGGAGAAAAACCCAAGTTTGTCAGCATCACAAAGAGGAGGGCCTTTGCGATCTGGTCCAGCAGCATCTCCATGTCTCTGTTCCCTTCCCCCTTCTCAGTCCAGCTACCTGAACTACAGGCAGTTTCCTCAGTATCCTAAGCTGTTAGATGTGCTGCGTTGCTTTTGTGGAGAACCTTTCCTTGCCCTGTGATCTGTTTCCTGAGCTCTTAACACTCCTCAAGGATGCTCTCCTTATGGAGGAGACAACTTGCCCAAGACGAGGAATTAACTGCCTCCTCTTCTACACCCCTGAACATCTCACTCAAACTCTGTTTTTGTACGATACCCAGCACACTACAGTGATCTGTTCATATGGCCCTCTCCTGCACTCAGAGGCATGGTTGGGGCTGGAGTTCTAAGATGCATTTGTCAGGAACTATTCATTCATAATATCATGGGTACTGTATGTGCCAGGTACTCTTCTTAGGCACTGGGAGTTCTGCAGTGAATAACAGATAAAAACTCTGCCATCAAGATACTTACACTCTAGGGGATGATAATCATAATAGTGATTACTATTGACATAGCTGATAATAGTGGTACTTTATGTGTAGTCCTCATCTGTCTTACACAGAAGTTCTTACACTTTAGTAGGACTTATGTGTCAGGCCCTATACTGAAGGATTTACATGTATTAACTCATTGCCTTCATATCATGATTCTATCATTCTCATTTTAACAAATCTTATATTCCCATTTTACAGATGATGAATTGGAAGCCCAGGGAGGTTAAACAATTTCTTCAAAGTTACACAGCTAGTAAGAGGTGGCTGACATTCTAACCCAGTTTAGATACTGAGTCTATATTGCTTATTACTATATACCTGTAAAGAGAACTATGTAGACACAAAAATGAGATATTTTTAGTGCTGATAATGAAGAAAAGCATAAAAATAGAGTATAGTAGGAGAGAGTGATTGAGGTGGTGGTCAGGGAAGGTGTCTTTGAGAAGGGAACATTTAAATTGGAAATGGATCTATCAGTTGCATGTGTGTGTGCTAGTGTCTGCCTCTTTGAGACCCCATGGACTGCAGCCCACCAGGCTCCTCCGTTCATGGGATTCTCCAGGCAAGAATACTGGAGTGGGGTGCCATGCCCTCCTCCAGGGGATCTTCCTGATCCAGGGATGGAACCTGTATCTCTTACGTCTCCTGCATTGGCAGGTGGGTTCTTTACCACTAGCGCCACCTGGAAATTCCAGGTGGGATAGAATCTCGGGTCTAAAGAAAAGAAATTGTGGACTCAGGAACCAAGTTCTGGTGGCTGTAATGTAATGACCATCCGCCACCACTGAAGGTACTAGATTTGGTCCAGGGCTGGGGGAGGGGGGGTACAGTGCAAGTGCTAGGAAGCAGAAGATGGCCCAAATATTTGCAGACCTCTCTCCCATCAGTCCATTTGTCCTTCTGGTCTTTGGGGTTAGGATATATCTCATAGGATGTCTGGTTGGCTGCTCTCCACAGAGGTAGGAGGTGTGGACACACTCATACACACACATATGTGTCCCTGCTCTGCCGAACCACTTGATTTCATGTCTCTCCTGTGAATGACGCGTCACTCAGGACCTTAGTTAAGTGGCAGGCACAGGCACAGCAAAAAGGCTGAGAGGCGCCAGTGGCATGAGCGAAAGGGGAAAGGAAAATTATTTTTTAACAAGACTAGAAGTGAACTGGACCGGAGGGAGAAATGGGAATTTGACCAGAGAGGGGTATACAGAGAGCAGTGCTTCTGAGATGCTGACAGTTGACCTGGAAGGTAGTCTGTGCTGTAATTTTTCATATATATGTATATATACATACACACATATACACATATACATATATGTTCACATGCAACACTCCACATAGATACACATATATACATATGTATCTTTTCTATAAATATTTCTAGCAAAAAGATTAAAAAAATAAATGATTTGGAGAGCAGATAAAACCTGGGAGGGGGCAAGTTCATACCTATTTAATGTACATCTGAAGCATGCTTGATAAACACTATACTAGGTTTTTTTTGAAACCTACATTTTCTCATTTAATTTTTTACTATAACCTTATGAAGCATCATTCCTGTTTACAGACTGAAATTGGGGAAGGCAAAGCCCAGAGACTCTTGCCCCTGTGCCATGCCCTCTGCTTTCCTCACAGGAAAAGTTCTGAGAGTCAGCAAGGTGGGGAGCAAAGGTTCCTGATTTCGGGGTCAGGCAAACTGGGCTTTGATCTAGTCCTGGTCACTCGCTAGCTGTGTGACCTTGGATATATTACACAACCTCTCTGAGCTTCAGTTTGCCCATATAGTGAGATGGAGAGGATATCCCCCCATATCATGAAGTACAAACATCATGAAGATTAAAGACGATATTTGAAAAACATCAGCAATGAACCTGCCACGCAATGGGCATTGAGAAAATGACAGCTACTGGTTTTGTGTCCCTAAGTATTAAATCTCACAAGACATTGACTTCCTTCGAGAACAGAAATGGCATTTAGCTACCGTCAGTGAGGGTCCGGTACTAGCTTCAGTATTTGCTATTAGATGCCAGAGCATCCAGAACTGGCTGGCAGCAGTTACCATGTGAGGTGCTCGCCAGGCATCTCTCATTTAATCATCTAACAACACTTTGAGAAGGGTTGTTATCTTCTGTTTATAGTTGAAGAAATTTAAGTTCAGGGACATAAAATAACCTGAGGTCACTCAGCTTAGAAGTGGCAGAGCTCAGGTTTGAACTCAGATCTGTCAGATCCCAAGGCCCATGCTCTTCGACACTGGACTTTCAATGTGATCATTGTCTTAGGTAGCATGCAGGGGAAAGGGCACTTTGTGGTCAAGGTCGGGGTAACTGCTTTGAGGACAAGGCTAAATCAGTTAGTAGTGGGATGGAAGCATTGTTAAACCCTCGGGGTATTTCTGGAGCAGGTCAAAAGGTTGGTGCTGCAAAGTTTTAAGTGCAATGCTTTACACATATTGGGTACTTAAGATGTGTGGGCTGAATGTAAGTGCCTCTGCTTCTGAATACAGGTGTATTCCATTTTCAAAAGAGCAGGCTTGCAAAACAAATGAAGAGGTGAGTGTCCTTAAGCTTGGAGGAAAGGTTTCCCTGAATTACACAAAGGCATATTGCCAGCATTTTTAACCTTTTTAAAAAGCAGTAGAAGATTAATCAAATAAATCCTTACCCAGAACCCCAATATGTGAAACAGATAAAAGCAGATGTCTTTGACTGGAGCAGGTCTGGGGGCCCGGAACTTCCCCACCTGTCAGTTCTTTCTTCACCTGCAAGTAATCCTTGAGACACCTCCTTGGGACCTAAAGGCTGTTTAAAAACACGTTGAAAATCACCATGCTACAGAGCTCCTTTAAAACACTGGGCTTATGATTCATTTACTAAAATTGATTTTAAAATATAAGATCATCATTAATGCTGACACACCTGTGAAAGGAGCCTAGGATGAATCCCTCTTCTTCTCAGTCATGTGTGAAATTCAATGCCTATGAACAAATGCCTGTGGTGTGTCAGGCACAGTGCTGGGCACTGAATGTACCAGTCATGCATTCTTTTAGTTGTGACCACTTCCCTTGCAATAGATGGGCTTCCCAGGTAGCTCAGTGGTAAAGAATCTGCCTGCCAGTGCAAGGGATGCAAGTTTGATCTCTGGGTCTGGAAGATCCCCTGGAGGAGGAAATGGCAACCCACTCCAGCATTCTTGCCTGGAAAAGAGCCCGACAGGCTGCAGTTCGTGGGGTGACAGAGTGAAACATGACTGAGTGACTGAGCCTGCACATGCAATAGATGTCACTATTCCCACTATAAAGATGAAAAAAATGAATACTTAGAGGTTAAGTCAGTTACCCAAGATCTCACAGCTAGAGTGACTAGTGGAGCTGGGATGCAAACCCAAGACACAGAATGGGCTAGAGAGCCGGAGTCTTGCTGCCAATCCTGCAGCCTGTTCAAGCGTGGATGGGGAAGAATAGTGCCTCTCTCAAAGTTTCTTCCTTTTCCCCATGTTCCTCAGTTGTGAGATTTTCCAAAAAAATCTCTGGACCCTCTGGCCTTCAGTGACTCTGCTTTCAAAGGACACCCAGGTCTCCCAGGAGCCAGGCTGTGGTCCTCGCCCAGTATCTGTCCTTTCCCTCCCTCAGACCCAACCTCAGAGAGGGTCTGGCCATCAGAGTCCAGCCCCAGCAGCAGGGGGGACCCTGCTCTGACCCTCACTCTGAGGGCAGCAGCCGAGTCCGGGCTGAGCCTGCGGCGATTCCCGCTTTGGAGTAGTCAGATAGCTGAGATGGGGCTTCCGGGAAGAGTGCGGGGTGGGGCTGCAGAGGGAAGTCCTTGGAATCCCCTTGAGGTGTAAGAATGCTTAAGCACTCAGTACGGAGTGCGGGGGCAGTTAATTTCTGCCTCCCCCTCACTCCGTGTTCAGCCATTTAGCATATTATAAATGCGCCGACAGGCAGGAGCTGGGGAGGTAGATGAGCAGTGTTCCCGGCGGGTGAGGGGGTCCTGGGGGTGCTCCCAGCACGCGCCTCTTTCCCTTCGCAATCTTCGCCCTTTAGGATGTGAGCCCTGCGGGATAGCAGAGCAAGGTCAGCATCCTCCTGAAGCCTCGGGGCACTGGGGACCCCTAGAGGCAGCCGGCCGTGTTACACGCCCTCTGGCCGTGGAGGCGCAGGCAAGATTCTTGCCTGGAAGATGCTGAGGAGTGGCTGGAACCTTTCTTAAAAGCCTTACCTGTGAGTACAGTCCCGGCAGGCTCCAAAGGGAAAGCAGAGGGTGTGTGTGTCTCTGTGTGTGTCTCTGTGTGTGTGTGTGTGTGTGTGTGTGTGTGTGTGTGTGTGGATGTGAGTGAGATATACTATGGTCCTTCCTCCTTCCCTCCCTCCCTGCCCCACCCATTCAACTCCCCATCACCTCCGTCAAAATGATCTCTTTTCCTCAGGGCCCTTCACACCTCTCAGTAACCTGATCAACTAATTTGTGCTGAAGTATTAATGACTAATAACGACTTAATGTGCTGCCCTCTCAATTAACACTTGAGCATTTTGAAAGAGAAATTCACAGATTTTAACCTAAGTAGGAGACTTGGTGTTTTTTTTCCCCCTTTTGAGAGGAACTGTAGGCCCCTCAAAAGGGCCACACTGACAGCTGCCTACTCAGTACCTTTGCTGCCTCACTCTTGACTTTAGCAAGGATTGGAAATACTATGCAGGGCCTCGCACAGAATTGTCCAGAGGCTTGCTCTAATCCACAGTCCTTCGAAACAGTGCCTTGTGCTCCTGGTGGGAGGACATGGGATGTCTCATCTCCTTCTCTTTCTCTTGCCAAGCTAAGTGGGGATTTATTTGAGAGGAACCTAAGGCAACTGAGCCCGTGACAACACCCCTATAACCTTTGTTAAGAGAAAGCTGCAGCATAAGAATTGACCTAGATGCTTACTGATATCTCTCAGTATTATCTCTCCAGAAGTTGAATATGCTCTCACTTACAGATAAGATGACCTAGTCATCAAGAGAATAGGCTCAGGGACTACTAACTTGGGTTTAAGTCACTGGTAAGCCTTGTCATTGCTAAGTATGTGACCTTGCCAAGGTACCTATGTAAGCCTCAGTTTCCACATCTGTAATAGGTTAGTTTTGAGTATGAAACGAAATAATGCAGAATTAGCGTTTAATGTCAGGGTGCACAGAGAGTGCTCAATAAGTGACAGATCTTTTTCTTTATCACCATATTTTTTTTTTTTTTTTTACCATTTTAATTATTTTCGCCCTATCCCAAACTTTCAGTGCAGGGCAGCATACATATGCGGTACTTATTACTGAAAAGCAGGTGTAGCAACCCAGCCTCTTAGGCATGGTTGGCTTGATAATGAACTAGATTTCTCTCCAGGTGACAGCATTGGATGAGTTTTTTTTTTTTTTTTTTTTCTTTTTTGCCCCTCTGCTTGGTTTCTTTAAATGTATCTCAAAAATGCAGTGAGCGAAATGGATTTGGCAGTGACTTAAAAAGACTTAATGCATTTTGGAAAGAAAAAAAAGCCACAACAAAACCGGTTTGTTTCTGTGATATATGGTTCGTGTGATATGACAAAAATCCATTTTTATGCTTAGGAAAATTGGCTAATTTTAAAACAGTTGACACACGCCATATGCATGTAGAGTCGTGATGGATTTTGCTCAGGCAAACAGCTGAAGAGCACAGGGCCAGTGATAGCTCTGTCAGGGCTTTTAGACGGTTAAATTCTTATTTAGTGGCAGCCCTGCTCCACATAGGAGAACAGAGGGAAAAAGGAAAATGGACTCACTGTGGCCTCAGGTGCTGGAGTCAGATATTTGATCATAGAGATACCTATGACTGCGCTGGGGACACAGACACTGTTGTGATGACAGGAGTAGGATAAGACTTAGGAACCTACCAATATAGCAAGCTTCATGTGCAAGAGAGTGAACAGCTTATTACAAAGATATCACCTGGATAGACGAGGAGAATAGTGCAAAGGACACTGAATTGTTGAGCTGCCCTGATTTGGGGAAGCTCCTGAGCTTTGCCTGCTCAGTTCTCCTGTTGTACACGTAGATGATTTTTGGATTTCAAATACTACATAGGATGTCCTTTAGAATCATCTGATCCTCTGGTTTATAGTTCTGCATAAACCACCCTGAAAGGGAAATTCCATATATTTTCCTTTATTGCTAGTTAGGGCAAAGAGACTACATATGAAAATAAAATGCTCTAAAAACTACACATGAATTTAGGAGTGATTATGAAAAGTTTAAAACAGATAAGCCCTCTATTGACCTGCTTCACATTCATGCCTGTGTAGGCCAGTCAGATACCCCAGCCCGTTATAGTCTCAGGATATGCATTCTGTTTAACTAAAAAAAAAAGCCTTTGTATTTTTTTTTTCTTTATTTTTAGGCAATATTTAATTAACGACTGTAGAGGGGAAAAGCTGAACAGCTCAGAGAAGCCTTTTGGTTTTGGTCTGCAGGACTCAGCAATTTGACATTCTATTCCTGTTACTTCTCACCTTAAACGGAACAGAGTCAGCAGGGTTTTTTTTTCCTTTCCCCCAACTCATCTCCCTTTTAGGCTTCCTTGCCCATTACTTCCCACTCTCATCGTTTACTTCATTTGCTTTCTTTGTTCAGTTTCCTACTGCATTTTCCCCCAGGATATCAAAAACACACACCCCCAATCTTCATTTGTGACTGAGCCATTTAAGAGAGAAATTAATTCTTTTTCTCCCCACTTGAGGCTTCCCAGGTGGTGCGGTGGTAAAGAATCCGCCTGCTGATGCACGAGATGCAAGAGTTCGATCCCTGGGTCAGGAAGATTCCCTGGAGTAGGAAATGGCACCCCACACCAGTATTCTTGTCTGGGAAATCCTATGGACAGGAGAGCCTGGCAGGCTACAGTCCGTGGGGTCACAAAGAGTCCGACACAGCTGAGCACACATGCTTATTCCTTACTTTAATTGCTAAAATGAGCCCCTTGCATCCTATGTGAACTTGACTGCTGAGTGACTGCAGCGATTCCAGGCAGGAGGCAGAGTGTCTCCGTGTGTGCATGCTAAGTGGCTTCAGTCATGTCCGACTCTGCGCAACCCTATGAACTACAGCTCGCCAGGCTCCTCTGTCCACAGGATTCTCCAAGCAAGAATACTAGAGTAGGTTGCTATGCCCTCCCCCAGGGAATCTTCCCAACCCAGGGATCAAACCCTTGTCTCTTACATCTGCTGAGTTGGCAGGTGGGTTCTTTACCACTAACGCCACCTGGGGGGCCCTAAGTGTCCCCGGTTCCCTTCCTAATTATAGACGGTAAACACCTTGAAGGCAGGGTCTGGGCATTGTATCTTTAGCTCCTTGGCACAATATCGAACACAGGGAAAACCTTTACTGTTTATGCAATTAAACCAACAGACAAACCTCACTAGTTATCCCACTGTACCTACTTTTCATTAAAATAGGGGCTTCTGGGAAGTTAATGAATATTCTTCCTATTAAGGAAAATTGAGTATTCAAGATTTCAGATGTATAGAATTCCAAAATTAGGGCTGTGTTTTCTTTAAGGTCGTCATTCTCAAAATTTAATGTGCACCTGGGGAGCTTGTTAAAATGCAGAATCTTCAGCCCTTCAGAGTCTGATTCTGTAGGGCTTGTGTGAAATTCAGAAAACTGCATTTTTAACAAGCAGATGATATAAAGACTACACTTTGAGGCAAGGGAGGGCATGGCAACCACTCTGGTACTCTTGCCTGGAGAGTCCCATGGACAGAGGAGCCTAGTGGGCTACAGTCCATGGGGTCGCAAAGAGCTGGACATGACCGAAGCAGCTTAGCACACATAGACAAGGTGTTATCCAACTCAGTTTGGTAGAACATTAATGTCTCCTAAGCAGTGAATGAATGCCATGTAGAAGAAAATGTTCTGGGCTTGGAAAAATTGGGGAACCCAGTATTCTTCCCCTCTTATGCCCATCCCCTCCTTCACAATGATAGGTTTACAATATATGTAACATGTTAGACGTTCTGAAAAGTTCCGCAATAAAGAAATAGTTTCATTTTTGTTTAACCAAATATTTCCAGTATGTCTGGACCTTAAGTTTATTTTATTGCTAAAAGCTTATTGCAGAACATTGGTATGCAGAACATTGCCACGAGGGGGTGAGTGATACCCGCTGGGCAAGGGTGATACTGCAGCCCAGCTCTGCTACAAATTAAATTTCTCAAGGAGAGAATGAACAGAGTTGAGTGTGGAGTTGAGGGAAATACTAACTGTGGGAGATATCTCATTGTCTGGAGATGTGTTTGGTATAATAGCCATTATTTGTTAAACATTTACTATTTCCCAGGCATCACTCTGCATTTTGTTTTTAATATGCACTAACTTGTTTACTTCTCAGAACAAGCCATGAATCAGATATTTTTATTATCCCCATTCATGGAGGATGAAACTGACATACTGAGAGGCTAGTAATTTGCTCAAGATCCCAGAGTTTGAAAGTGGTGGAGTGGGATCTGAACCTAGGCAATCTGCCTCTAAAGCCTGTTATCGACTCTATCAGACAGCCTCTCCTGCAGTAACGAGGCTCTGGAAATTTATTTCTGGGAGGAACAATAGCTCCAGCAGACATAGCCTGTTCAGGAGCCATGCTACCTTAGTCCCTGAGGATTCTCTCCTATATATGAGGGCTTGTGATCATTGCCCCTATTCATCAGAGAATTTATTATACTGACCGCCTGAACCTCTGAAAGATTTTGCTGTACTTAAACACAAAATATGCTTAGCAAAACAACCTGACAATGATGATTCATGGAGAGCAATTAGGTGTAGAATTTTGTGCCTATGGAATGTCAGACTGAGTTGAAAATCTGACCATCCTGCTGACACCTTGGTATGGAATGCAATAGCTTGGCCCTTGTGTCTCTACCCTACTCTCAACTGCCTCATTGTTCCTGAGCATGGGAGGTACCCCTGAAGGGCCAAGGTAGGCTGGCTGGATGATACAGTTCCAACACTGGCTTTTGGCAAGTTACACCACCTCCTTGGCCCTTGGTTCTAATATTAACAGAAAGAAAGGAGAGGAGAGACTAATGATACCTACGTATATATTGTATGTGTATGTATACACACACACACACACACACACACATACATATATATATGATATTGGAGAAGGAAATGGCAATCCACTCCAGTATTCTTGCCTGGAGAATTCCATAGACAGAGGAGCCTGCTGGGCTATGGTCCATTGAGTTTCAAAGAGTGGGACACAACTGTAGTGACTGAGCATACACATATATGATATATGTACATACACTGTATGTATGTCTGTGTGTGTATATGTATTTATAGACATAGATACAGTGCTTGGGGCTTCCCAGGTGGCTCAGTGGTAAAAAATCTGTCTGCCAATGCAGGAGACACAAGTCTGGGTCGGGAAGATCCCCTGGAGGAGCAAATGGCAACCCACTCCAGTCTTCTTGCCTGGAGAATCCCTTGGATGGAGGAGCCTGGTGGGCTACAGTCCATGGGATCACAAAGAGTGGGACATGACTTAGCAACTGAGCTCTCAGGCTTACAGTGCTTGTGGAAGGGAAGGTGTTCGGTTTCTTGCTCCTGAACTGTTACAGCCTGAGGATGACACGGTACAGTGGGAGAGACTGGGAACAGGTCAGTGCCTTCAAAGGTGTTAATGTGGACACAACAGAAAGTCAAAGTTATGACCCTGGAGAGTGAGAAAGAATTGAGGACTGAGAGGGAATTGGGTTCAAGATCCTGGCTCTCTTCCAAAATGCGAGTGGGATGTGGGTCACTGGGACTTACAATCCCATCAGATTCCTTGTTACTTCAGTTTCCTCCTTTGTAAAAATATGAATAATATCAGTTATAGGCACATTTCACCGGGGATCTCCGCACTGTCTTCATTAATGAATGCTAAAGTGTCACGTGACAGAAACGGAGAACATTCCAACCCCGATTCCCAGAGAATTAACGTGTTCCAGGCATCATGTTCAGTTCAGTCGCTCAGTCGTGTCCAACTCTTTGCGACCCCATGGACTGCAGCATGCTAGGCTTCCCTGTCCTTCACCAACTCCAGGAGCTTGTTCAAACTCCTGTCATCAAGTTGGTGATGCCATCCAACCATCTCATCCTCTGTCGTCCCCTTTTCCTCCTGCCTTCAATCTTTCCCAGCATCAGGGTTTTTTTTTTTCCCCAGTGAATCAGTTCTTCACATCAGCTAGCCAAAGGATTGGAGTTTGGCATCATGTTAGACACCCTACAAATGTACACTATACAAGTTGCCCCCTTTTAGATCAGGAAGCTGAGATTTAGGCAAGTTTTTTTATTGGTTTGAGGTCACATAAGTGCGAGAGGCAGGGTATGAACCCAAGTTAGGTCTGTCTAACGTAAATTCCTGATTCTTCCTCTCAACCGCTTGGAGAAGTCAGGGAAAGAAAGACAGCAGCAGGGACCTCCATGGACTTGCTCTCCTGTTAGAAAGAGCTGCTCAAAATTACATCACCATCTTTAGGAAGTAAGCCTTCCCAGCACCCCTTTTATGCCCAGTTCTGTGACTTCCTAAGTCTGCTGTTTCCAGCCTTAGTATTGTGTACCCACCCCTTAGCCCCCAAATGCTGATGGTGCATCCAGGCTCACCATCAGCCCCCGGCACCAGAAGCCCAAAGGGATACCTGGTCTTAGTCCTTGGGTACTTCAAGGGTCTCCTTTCCTGAACTTGTTCCTCTGGACTCTGAACCCTGTGTAATGAGGCTTAGTGGAAAGTTCTTTCTTGCCAACCTAGGCATAAATACTCACCCAAATGAGTGCTCACTCAACTTTCCTTTGCATCAGGCCTCGCGAATCTTGAGCATAGGGTTAGGAACAGAGAAGAGTCAGGGTAGTCCATCCCCTGGGGCTTCACGTGAAACCTGGATGATGAGCTGGTGAGGACTTGAGAAAGGAAAGGAGGGGAGTTTAATCAGAGTGGACCTTCTGGAGGCTTTTTTGTAGACTCTGCTCATAAGGAGTCAAATTTCTGTTTCACTTGTTTCTTCATGTAGTAAGTGGTTAAAATCATGACCTCTGACAACCAGGTTGGCTATGGATTTATGGTTGTTGGTTGAAGATGAGCAGTGAATACAGAGGGTTTCATAACATGATTCTAATTTTATATATGCTTGGAAAAATTCTATAATTAAAACAATAGAAAAGTCATGGATTCTGAGGTGAAAGAGTCTTGTACTGAAACTCCAACACAATAACCACTTTCCTGTTATGTTATCTGGGACCGATGATTTAAATTTTCTGAGCTTTTGTTTTCTTATCAATATAAGAGAGTTAATATCTATTTAAAAGGATTATTGTGGAAATTAAATGAAATAATGAGCTTAGCACAGTGATAGGCCCAAAATAAGTGCTCTATAAATAACAACTATCAATGTTGTTGGTATTAGCGTTTATCTTCATTGTCAGTGTCATTCTGTGTTCCTTACAGCAGGTACTATTAACTAATCATTCTTCCTTTCTTTTTATTTATTTCTTAAATTTTATATTGAATTATAGTTGATCTACAATGTTTTATTAGTTTCAAATGTACAGCAAAGTGATTCATCTGTACATATATCTATTCTTTTTTAGATTCTTTTCCCATTTAGGTTATTATGGGATATGTGTAGAGTTTCTTGTGCTATGTAGTAGGTCTTTGTTGCTTATCTATTTTGTATATAGTAGTGTATATATGTTAATCCCAAACTCCTAATTCATTCCCCCACCAACATTTCCACTTTGGTAACCATAAGTTTGCTTTCAAAATCTGTGAATCTGTTTCTATTTTGTAAATAAGCTCATTTCTATCATGTTTTTTTAGATTCCACATATAAGTGATATCACATGTATTTGTCTTCCTCTGACTTCACTTAGTATGAAATCTCTAGGTCCATCCATAATGAAATGTCATTATTTCATTTTTTATGGCTGAATAGCATTTCTTTATATATATGTACCACACTTTCTTTATCCTTTCATCCATCAATGGATATTTAGCTGAATTCCATGTCTTCGCTATTGTAAATATCGCTGCTTTGAACTTTGGGGTACATGTATCTTTTTGAAGTATGGTTTTCTCTGGATATCTGCCCAGGGTTGAGATTGATGGACCATATGGTAATTCTATTTTTAGTTTTTTAAGGAACATCCATCCTATTCTCCATAGTGGCTGTACCAATTTACATTCCCACCAATAGTATAGAAGGTTTCCCTCTTCACATCCTCTCCAGCATTTACTGGAGAGGTTTGTAGACTTTTCAGTGATTACCATTCTGACTGGTGTGAGACCATTGTAGATTTGATTTGCATTTCTCTGATAAGTAATGATGTTAGGCACCTTTTCATGTACTTTTTGGCCATTTGTATATCTTCTTTAAAGAAATGTCTATTTAGATCTTCTCCCCACATTTAAAAAAAAATGTATTTATTTTTTTATTGAAGGGTAATTCTGCCCACTTTTGACTGTTGTTTTTTAATATTGAGCTGCATGAGTTGTTTGTATATTTTGGAGATTAATCTCTTGTGGGTCACATTGTTTACAAATATTTTCTCCCATTATGTGGATTGTCTTTTCATTTGTTTATGGTTTTCTTTGCTGTGTAAAAGCTTTTAAAATTTAATGAGGTCCCATTTTTTTTCTTTCTGGCTGTGTTGGATCTTCATTGTGTTGCTTGGGCTTCTCGTTGTGGTGCACGGGCTCAGTAGTTGCAGCGTCCAGGCATCTCTGGTTGTGGTGCATGGACTTTTGTTCTTAGCATATAGAAATGCTGCAGAATTTTTTGTATATTAATTTTGTATCCTGGTTCTTCATTGCCTTCATTGATGAGCTCTAGTAACTTTCTGATAGCATCTTTAGGATTTTTCTATGTATAGTATCATGTCATCAGCTAACAGTGACAATTTTACTTCTTTTCCAACTTGGATTTTTAAATTTCTTTTTCTTCTCTGATTACCATGGGTAGGACTCCCAAAACTATGTTGAATAAAAGTGGTGAGAGTGAACATCCTTGTTTTGTTCCTGATCTTAGAGAAAATGCTTTCAGTTTTTTACTGCTGAGTATGATGTTAGATGTGGATTTGTCATAGGACTTCTATTATGTTGAGGTATGTTCCCTCTATGCCCACTTTCCATTTTTGACAAATGGATGTTGAATTTTATCGAAAGCTTTTTATGCATCTATTGAGATAACCATATGGTTTTTATTCATCAATTTGTTAATGAGGTATATCACACTGATTTACTTGTGGATATTGAAAAATCCTTGCATCCCTGAGATAAATCCCACTAGATCATGGTGTATGAATCTTTAGTTTTACATTCATTCTATCTAACTCAACTTCAAGGTCATGCAACACAAATAACACATATTTATTGTTTCTCCAAAGTCCTGTTCACTTTCTAGGAGCTAAAGATATAACAGTGAACAAAGTGGACAAAAATTAAAATCCCTGCCCATTATGGAACTTATATTTTTGTGGGAGAGACAGAACAGAACCCAAATCCTAATAAATTAATGAGCTTTTTGTTGTTGTTGTTAGAAGATAGAAAGCACTATGGGAAAACTATAGTAGGGAAGACTGGAACACCAAAGGAGCATTCCAAAATTAAATGGGATAGTCAGGGTGGGGCTCAGTGAAGAGGTGACATTGAGGAAAGACTGCAGGAAGATGAGGAAGGAAGTGAGCCTTGTGAATATCTGGAAAATTTTCCACACAATGGGAAATGAATATATTTTGTCTGATAACTGTTTGATACCTATTTAACTCTTTTATTACCACTTAGCTTCTGAGATATGCATGTCTTATCCCTGGGTAGTCTCCTTGATTGCTTAGAGCATGCATTATACTTTACATCTGTGCTAGTTCAGAGCTGCCTACTCAGTACTATGCGTAGGTTGTTTGTAGAAAATAAACCCACACCTATCTTCCTGAGAATACATATTTTTTTTTTAAGAGCAGAAATTGAAGTGTATAGGTTTACATAAAACCCTTCTCTTTCCCCTGTATCTTTATAAAACACTCGTCTTTTCTAAGTTTTATTGGCTTGATGTTTTCAATTAAGCTAACTCAGGACAAAGCACAGGTTAATTGTAGGGAAATCTGTAGCGCAAGAGAATTCTCAGGGAAGTGAAAAAGGTCAGGGTATAGGAGGAGGGAAAAATGCAACTGATGTCTTTAATGCAGTTTTAACTATGACAAAACATTTTCAAGTCTTACTGCACATTGAGAATTGCAGTTATACATTATGTGACCTTAACTGAAAGCAGTAGTTCCAGTTGGATTTAACTCCAAAAAGGCAAACAAATGACCAAAGGATGCTATTAAGAAAACTGAAAAGAAGATACCTGAAAAAGAAAAGATTTTCTTATGATGCAATCAGCAGGATTTTCTGCCAGAGTTATCTGACTGGTGAGACTATTTGTCAACAAAGTCTATTCAGTAATCAGGTTCTTTAGCAACAAAACCTCCCAGAATAGGGCCCAAGCCAGCCTCACCTCTGACCAAGCCCCTGGCCAGACTAAATGGTATAGAGAGATGGCAGAATGATTCATTTGGTTGTCCCTGATCTTTTCCAGAGAAGAACCATGGCCGACAAAGGTAAATGACCTTCAGGATGGTAAATTACCTTCTGACTTGTTGCAGATCCACCCAGTCAGAGGTACTGATCTGTCCTCCTTAACACAGATCTACCCTGTCTGGTGCTGGGGAATCTTTTTTTTTTTTTTTCTCTCCAAGCAGCTATATCAATATAAATGCTTCTCAACTTGGGACCTACGCAACATTGATCATTATTTTAAACAGAGGCCTCTACATTGAGATATTTTGTCCTCATAGAGCTTGATGGAGTAGCACATTGTACAGCTGCCGCTCTCCAGAGAGACCCTCACGAACGCAGGTTGTCTATCTCCTATCTGCCAAGGTGACCTCATGAATAAATCATCTTAATGTTAAGTCATGTGCATAAATAATTTAAACTAGCTCGGGAGGGAAAAGGATAGGCAAGTATGTGGGACCCTGATCACACCACCAGTAGCCTGTCAGCCAAGATTTGGGAGGATTCTTGCAGCTTGGTAATAGAAGATCTATATCCATGATGATCAGCTGAACAGAAATTCCATTTTACCTTATTGTCCGCTTTCTGGAACTCGGTTGACGATGGATGGGAACTGATATAATCCTCAGCTTCTTCAGGATGTTTCCAGCTTCTGTTCTTCCATGAGGCTAACTCTAAGCTAGAGTGACTAGGGCAAGTTTTTCTTTGGACGTAAATTTTGGATCCTTAATTCCTTGTAGGGGGAGTCTTTTGAATCTTTCCACTGGGAAACTGCAGAAACTCTATGGAGAGAAGCTTGCTTTCCTCGTTTCTGATTGTGTGTTCCCCCTCACTTTTCCTCACTAGATTGGAGTTATGTGGCATTTTAAAAAATGTTCTTTCAAGTCTATTTACCCATCTGTCTCCTAGATCAGTCCCCATCCCTCAATCTTCCTCTCTTCCATGTATATTTCAAGTTTAGCTCTTTCTGCTTATGTCACACTTCCCTCCAATCTCTTTCCCTTGTTCTTTGTCAGCCAGCAAAAATCTCTCTCTCCTCATCTCCAAAACAGCCTACACACCATCTGTCGAGGTTGGCAGGCTCCTGTTCTCTCCTCTCTTTCTTCCCCTGGTGGGAGTCAGTCAAGAAAAGCATGTGGATCCCCTATGAAGCAGCTATAGGCAAACTGGACCCATCTGATGGTTCCCTCTTCACTAATGATGGCAGTTTCACGGGATCGGAAGTGAGCCCTGGGTACCAGTCTGTCTACTTAGACCCAGGTGAAGAGATACACATGGGGTTAGGAGAATGGACTCCAGGGTCAGACAGTTTTGGTTTCAGTTCTGGGCTCTACTAGTCCTGTGATCATGGGTGAGTCACTTAACACATCTAAGCATCCTCATATAGAAAATGTATGTGTGTCTCCCTCATAGGGCTTATGGTGAGGAGTTAATGAGATCATTCATAGCTTGTTCAACACAGTCACCTGGCCAATAAATGTTAGCTGTAATTTTTGTGCTGTGATGCCATGCTCAGTTGCATCTGATTCTTCACAACCCCATGGGCTGTAGCCCGCCAGGCTCCTCTCTCCATGGGATTTCCCAGGCAAGAATACTGGAGTGGGTTACCATTTCCTCCTCCAGGGGTCTTCCCGACCCAGGGATTGAACCTATATCTTCTGCATCTCCTGCATTGACAGGTGGATTCTTTACTACTGCGCCACCTGGGAAGCCCCTGCTCTTATTATTATGTCCTCCCAAACTGATAAGCAAAGCACTTCTCTCAAGAGTTGAGAGAAATATTGAACACTTTCATGTTGCAGAGGACTCTGGCTGTGTCAGTATCCAGAGAGCCTTGTCCCTCCAGGAAACTATGTCTCTATTGGTTTTTTAGCCACAGAGCACTAATTTACTGGCCAAGGACCTCATTACTAAGAAGCCCTATCAAAATACATTCTAATTGAACATTTGCACTTAGAGCATTTCTGGGGCTACATTTTAAAGAACAGCCAGGGCTTCAGTCATCAGGAAAGTGTTCTAATGGCACACTCTTGCTGTCCAGAACTTTTTCTCTGGGTGATACATTGGCCAAGACATGTCAAACTAAGCTGGCTAAAACTCTGAGGATGGGGACACACTGCAATGGTCCTTAGGGACATAGGGCTTAATGTCCTGGTGGCCCATTTCTACACCTGCTTCACTTGATTCCTGTGTCTTTCACCTGTAATGTGTATAGAGGAAACCCAAACTGGAAACACCAAAAATTTTCAGTTCTCTAGCTGTACATTTTGAAGCAAAAAAAATTTACAGTGAATAGCCCTTACAAAAATCAGGTGTATTTTCAATGGTTTGAAACATAAGTAGTGCTTCTTGTATTTTCTTTAATGCATATCATGGTTTAATCTTACATTAAAAAATAGAAGACTATAATGAAAGACCATATTTCTTTCAAATAGTTTTAGAAGTGACATCAATCAATTGGAATAATGAAAATAATGGGGAAACAACTTTAAGTGTGGGATTCATGTTCACAGTAGAGCAATTATTCCAATAATTGCTCTGCTATGAGTAGAGATAATAGGGGTCTCCTGCGAACTTCATCTCCTCTCATTACTTCTCATTTTTGATGGAGGTTCCTCGCCAGTCTTGCAAAGTTAAGTGTTCTGATTTGAACCTTCTTTAACATGGAAAGGGTAAACCTTTTGCAGCAGAGACAAGAGCCTTGGCTTCTTTCACTGACAGCCCACTGCATATATCACCATGCCTCTCAGTATACTGATGCATCGCCACTTCAGCTGTGAATGGATGGGCCTGGTAATTATCAAAGGATTAGTCTAAGAGGGAAGTGATTTGCAGAAATAGAGATGAGATTAGAGAGGCCCACTGTGAAAGCCTTCTGGTCCCAAACTCAGTCTAACATTTTCTTTTCTGTTACTGCAATGTCTGGGTCTGTGCATATGTGTTGCTTTGTGGAGAGGAAATGAGGCTATCCAAGCTCTACTCTTATTAAGAACATCACTCATGTCCCTGGTCCAACTGAGTTTCAGCTTTTATTACTACCACTGACCAGTGGCTGGACCTTATGCTCCACTTTGGATTATTTATAGTGGTGGGTCAGACATGAATAAGTGCAATTCACAAAAATACTTATTTTGCCCAAGTCTTCCTACAAATATCTCACTGGAGCCATGAAGATATCAGATCAGGATCAAAAGAGATCAGGTTTTACCCTGTTGCTGCTGCTAAGTCACATCAGTTGTGTTCGACTCTGTGCAACCCCATAGACGGCAGTCCACCAGGCTCCTCCATCCCTGAAATTCTCCAGGCAAGAACACTGGAGTGGGTTGCATTTCCTTCTCCAATGCATGAAAGTGAAAAGTGGAAGAGAAGTCGCTCAGTCGTGTCTGACTCTTCGAGACCGCATGGACTGCAGCCTACCAGGCTCTTCCATCCTTGGGATTTTCCAGGCAAGAGTACTGGAGTGAGTTGCCATTGCCTTCTCCAGGTTTTACACTGCTCAGCCAATAATCAGAAATGAGCAAGCAATCAGATTACTGAAACTATAAGGTAAGCAAACGAAGACCTTGAATAGCTTAAAAGCCAATTCGATTTAGGGATATCCAAGACCGAATAGCCCCAAAATAACAAAGATTTGATGAAATGGTAAGAGCCTGTATGGCGAGCCCATTCTAGTGGATGTAACTTCCCAGCAATAGCCAACCACTGCCCAGGTGGGATAGAAGAATCCAGGGAGAAGAAACCCACCTAGTCTATGAAGTATAATCTCTTCACGAGATCAGTCTTGTGTTCAGATGCAGTGCAGTGAGGACTGGGGCAGGTACTGGCCACCCTTTTCCTTCCTCCCTGTAGGTTTCAAAGTGAGGATCTCAGTACAAGTTGTTTATTTCACCCACCTGGAAGACAAGAGCATGTGATGGGTGAAGCAAAGGGGCCAAACCTCCTCAATATCTGTCATGTTTCCAAAGCAGTTTTGATCAACAATAACAAATGCCTGGATTTGAACAATTGCAAGTGATTACACAGGCTATGAGGGGGAGGGATTAGAGAGACAATTAGACAAAATCATCTGTGTTATCTTATTGAAAGAAAATATCTGCCTTATGTTAATGGCATTTATAGAATCCACAGAAAGAATACTAATGGAATTATAGGGGACATGGCCAGGAATGCCCAATAGGCGCCTATGGTAATTCAATTAGAAGAACCTTCAGGAACCATATAATTGCATGAAATTCATAGTTTCCTCTTTGTTGGGCGATTTAACAAAAGCTTTATCAATCTTTCTTTGCATGGGGAAGGAGATGAAAATGTGTGCTTTCTTGAACTTGAGCCAGGCCACTAAAACATCCCTCAGGTAGAATATAACAGAACCTGGCCAGGTCCATCATGTACCCTCTACAAAGGCAAGGTATTTTCAGCAGACATTCTTGAGGCAGTTATAGAATGAATTCTATGCATGCATGTCTTTCCCATCACATGGTGAAACTGTGTTTAACAAGTATTAGCCTGCCAATCCTGGAAGGAGAGTCAGCTCTTATCCATTCCCATCACCCTATTTTATTCAGGAGGCTACAAAAGCTCAGGGGAGTAGCTTGTTCAAGGTCACAGAGCTAATTATGGATAAAAACTGCAACTAGAACCCAGATCCCACCCTTCCCAGGACATGACCCTAGATTTTTCCATACTACTATTGCAATAGAAATGCTGGTGTTAGGACTAGACAGAGATTGACACGTAAAGGATATAGTGATGCTTGTGAGATATTTAGTTGTGTATCTTAATTGCTTGGACCATGAAGAAAGGGATGTCCCATTGTTACTCAGTAGAAGACACATGGGAGGGTTGTTTTTGTTTTTCTGTTTTCTCCAATAGCATTTTTATGGTAATGCGTAGAAAACAAATTTCCTACTCTTCTTGATGCCCTAAAAATCTCTCTATCATATGACTTAGTCCTGCTTCTTTCCATAAACAGGAGATTTTATTTTGCCTCTGTTTTGTCATCCACAATTAAAAGAGGATAGATAGTGGGGTTCTTTCCCCTAGTATGTTTCTGAGAATCTAGGTCAAGACTAAGGACACTGTGCTATGTCCAACTCCACCTCACCAGGCTATCCAGGACTGGATCACAAAGAAGTTGAGAAATAATCATTTGCCTGATATCAGGCAATAGGGATAAGACACATTCTCAATTTGCAGGCAGAATCTTGCATCTAACCACTTAGTGTATCAAATCTGCTTCTATCCCCTTTTGATTTTAATAAGCTTTCATTTTTCCCTCTCTCCTGAACAGCTACCCATGACTAAGAAGATTTAACTTTCTTTCCATGCATATAGGGATGTCTTGTACATATTTGCATATGGATAGAAAAGGTAAGTTATGTGTATGTATGAGCACGCCTGGATGTGAATATAGCATATGTCAATGCATCAGGACCTGTATTCCTCGATCTGATTTGCCCTCAAACAGCCTCTGATTCCCTTGAGAGGCTCATCACTCTCTCCGGTGATAACTCCACTAATTAGAACATCTTGGATATCCTTTTAAAAATATCATCTTTGGGCCCCATACCAAAATATTTTCTATTAGTTGGTTCATTTGTTCACTGTTTCATCAAACATCTTTTGGTCAGTTATTGTATGTCAAGCAATATGGCAGAACCTGAAGATATAAAATTTAGAAATGACATTCTTACTGTTATTGAGTTTACAGACCAAGGTTTTTCTGAACATATCCCATTCATCTTCATTGTCGTCTTTTTTATTCATCATATTTGGTTCTAAGTGACTTTTTATTTAAATATAAAATATTTCCTCAAAGGACAAATATTTGCCACCATTAATTATATTTACAAGGATGTGCTTCAGGTTTTGGAAGCACTTCCAAAAGTGTTTTGGGTCATTGCCACATCCCTGGCATAAAGCAGTGTACTTAAGGGATTTTTTTTGATGAGCTGCTGCTGCTGCTAAGTCGTTTCAGTCATGTTTGACTCTGTGCGACCCCATAGAAGGCAGCCTACCAGCCTCCCCCGTCCCTGGGATTCTCCAGGCAAGAACACTGGAATGGGTTGCCATTTCCTTCTCCAATGCATGAAAGTGACAAGTGAAAGTGAAGTCGCTCAATCATGACTGACTCTTAGCAACCCCATGGACTGCAGCCTACCAGGCTCCTCCGTCCATGGGATTTTCCAGGCAAGAGTACTGGAGTGGGGTGTCATTGCCTTCTCTGTTTGATGAGCTAAATACTCATTTTGCATGGTTAAATTCTAGCATGTTTAGCAAACTATTGTTACCATTTTATCTTATTTTTTAAACTATTTCATATCTGCAAATATGTATGTACATCATTGGTATTCATACTTTTTTGACTCTACTGTATGAATTTCAGGTGCTGACAGCGCACACACATACACAAACACTGATTCCAACAGGTCATGAAACAGCACTCACCTTTACAAGGACGGGTGCTCTCTAATGTTTTTCTTTTTTGCTTCTTTTAAGCCCTAACATAACCCACCCACTTAGTTCATAGGCCACTCAAGGCTCTTGATTGCAGTGTAGGATACTCAGTCTGACACTGTCATTATTTTTTATTACATATATTCAAACACTTCCCTAATACAATAGAGAATTATCACATTTATTCTCCAAACTTATAATCTTCCAAAGTATCCTGCAAGTATCACCTTTAAAAACAGCTTTACTACACATTTGTAGCACTTCTTTCTTTATTATCTATCAATCAATGGATCGATCTATTGTTACTTTCCCCATTTTTACCCTAGTCTTGATTCCTAGGTGAAGAAAAATGTTGCCGATGTACCACAATGACTTTTTTCTTTCTGTATTTGCCCCATCTCTGTGCTGTATTTATTTCTGTGCTGATAGTATTTTCTTATTTAAGCACTTAACAGCTATATCGAAATAAGCGTCTAATAGAGTTAGAGTTACTGCTTAATAATGAATCCTTACTTATGCTATGTGCTCAATTGCTCAGTTGTGTCTGACTCTTTGCAACTCTATAGATTGTAGCCTGCCAGGCTCCTCTGTCCATGGGATTCTTCAGGCAAGAATACTGGAGTATGTTGCCATTTCCTTCTCCAGCGGATCTTTCCCACCCAGGGATTGAACCAAGATCTCCTGCATCGCAGGTGGATTCTTTACCAACTGAGCTATGAAGGAAGCTTAATTATGCTGGGTGACAACTAATTGATGTCTTTTCTTTTAACCTTTTGACCTCTGTCACCCATTTAAAACTATTATTGTTATTCATTTATAGCTTAATCTTATGCCTACTTACTCAAATGTGGCCCTGGGGAGACTTGCACAGGATAAAGCAGGTGTCCAATGCCTTCTCTTTCCTGGCCGCATCCTCCCCTCTTCTGTGCTCACCTCTTCCCTCAAAGCACTGAGTCCTCCTAACTTGTTTTCTACTTGATCTGGCTTTGAATACTGGTCCTTCTCTCACTGACTTTGTCTAAGCAAGTCATTTAACTGCTCTCAATTGAAATTTCTCTAATCCTACTATTGGGGAAATTGTGAGTTGCTGGCTATGGGCAGAGTGAAGTCAAACCAACACCTGTAAGCAGGGGATGAGGTTAATCTATGAAAGGCACCTAGGACAAAGCCATGCCAACTTAGGGTTGCCAAGGGGCAGAGCAAACATTACTGGCCAGCCATGGAATGAAGTGTCTCCAATGCCAAGTGGAGAAAAATGTTTGGAATCCATGTCCTAGATGAGCAGCAAAGATGGCTTATAGGTAGCATTGTTAATAGCAGGCCAAGAGCAAAAAAGAAAAAAAAAAAAAAAACCCTGGCAGATGGCATTTTGCTGATTTGTTGCTTCTTTTAAAAGGGTTTGGTGGGTACCCCCCTTTCCAGGCTGTTGCCTCAAAGCATTTGTAAAGAATAATGATACCTTCCTCACTGGGTTATTTTAAGATTTTGATGACACAGAGTATGAAAGTGCTTTGAAAACTGTAAAGTGCTCTACAAATGCTAATTTCTCTATTTACCCCTTTTCAAAACTGTTCAAAGCTGGCAATTTATACTGGGATAAGAGAAAGAAATTTATGGTCAGGAGTAGAAGACTGATAATGGTGAATGAAATGCACATCTTAGTAGATTGCATTCTCCCAGCTTGTTTGTTTCCAACTCAGGCTATTCATTAGAATCACCTGATGAACCCTGAGGCTTTACCAGTGCCCAGGCCCTCCACCCAGAGATTCTGCACTGCTTGGTCTAGGGAGGCGCTCAAGTAGCACCATGGTATAAAAGGTGCTTCTAATATATTGTCATAATTGAGAACCCCTGTCAAAAGAGGAGGTCTCCTATGTTAGAATTGAGGGGAAAACCTGAATGATAACCAGATAGCTGTTCTTACTGAGTCTGGGCAACCTTGCATAGAGTATCACAGATGCACGGGACTCTGCATCCATTTCTTCAATCAAAATATATTCATTGGGCAGCTGCTCTGTGTCATGCATATTCTGGGAAATCAAAGGTAAATAATACAAAATTCCCATCCTTAAGCAGTTCAGTCCATGGAAGACATAGGCTTTCCTGTAAGTTGTAAATAGTTACAATTCCATGTGATAAGTTCTATAATGAGGTCAGGAGGCCACAGGTGTAAGACTACACATTCTACCAGGGAATATCAGGAAAGCTTTTCAGCAAGTGTGAAGCAGAAACTGAGTGATGAGAAACATGTACAATTTTGCCAGACAGAATAATTATGATAACTAACATTCATTGGGCAATTAGCAAAACAAGTTACTGCTCTGAACAACTTATGTTTGGGCTTCTCTGGTGCCTCAGAATGCCAGTTCTGCACCCATCTCCAAGGCCACATGTGTGCGGGCACTCAATCCCTGCTCTGTGGGGGATCAGCCTCACTGGCTCTCAGGGACAGACCTGGAGAACATTGCAGGAGGGGGAGTCTCCTGGGAAGAGGATATGCATCCTGACCAAACAGGCCCATGTTCAAGGCTTTCTGGCCTCAAGCCATAGACCTGGGCTCCAGAGCCACCTTCCTGAGAGCCGGGGGTCCCTCTGAGTACCCCCTGGCACATCCACCTGCCACCTCCCTTAGTAATCTGCCTGCAATGCAGGAGACCTGGGTTCAATCCCTGGGTCAGGAAGATATCCCCTGAAGAACGGAATGGCTACCCACTCTAATATTCTTTCCTGGAAAATTCCATGAATAGAAGGAGCCTGGCAGGCTATAGTCCATGGGGTTACAGAGAGTTGGACATGGCTGAGTGACTTTCATACACATAATCATTCTGATGACAAACTTAGGAGTTAGGTGCTAATATTCACCCCACTTTATTATAGGGAAGTGGTTTTCTAGATGAAGTGCCTCCAACAGCAGCAGAAGAGCATCTCAAAGGACCTCAAAAGAAATGCAAGCTCTCAGTCCCCTCCACCCAGACCTATCCACTGGTCTGCTCTCTGGGTGTGCTTCAGTAACTTGTGTTTTAATAAGCTCTCCAGATGATTCTGATGCACTTACATTCTGGAGAACTGCGGCCATAGGGAAACTAAGATACAGATTAAGTAACCTGCTCAGAGCCACTCAGAGACTAAATGGCAGAAAGATTCAAAGCCAGATAGTCTGACACAGGGTCCCCACACTTCTGTGCTGGAAGCAAAATCCTCAGTCCTACTGTGGACTGAATTGTGTCCTCCCCAAATTCATGCATTGAGATCTTGACCCCTAATGTGACTATATCTGGAGAGGGCATCTTTCAGTTCAGTTCAGTCACTCATTCGTGTCCGACTCTTTGTGACCCCATGGACTGCAGCACGCCAGGCTTCCCTGTCCATCACCAACTCCTGGAGCTTACTTAAACTCATGTCCATCGCGTCGGTGATGCATCCAACCATCTCATCCTCTGTCGCACCTTTCTCCTCCCACCTTCAATCTTTCCCAACATCAGGGTCTTTTCCAGTGAGTCAGTTCTTCGCATCTTTAGGAGAGATCATATTTAGGAGGAAGTTAAGAGTAAATGAAGTCATAGGGTGGAGCTCTAATATCATAGGATTGTGGCCTTATAAGAAGAGACAAAAATCTCCCTTCTCCTTCCCTCCCTCTCCTTCTCCCTTCCCTCCCTCCCCAACCTCTCTCTCTGCCCTGTGTGAGGACACAGAAAGAAGGTGGCATCTGCCAGCCAGGAAGGGGCCTCTCAACAGAACCCAGCCATGCTGATACTCTGATCTTAGATTTAAAATTTCAGTTGTTTAAACCACTCAGCTTATAATATTCTGTCCTAGCAGTCCACACTGACTAATACATACTTCCACCCAGGAAGAGGGAACATTGTATGGGAAGGAGCAAAAACAAGAGAAAAAGCCTGAAATTTCCCAAAGCATACATGAATAGGAGGAGAGATAAGGTTTTGGACGAGGGGCCCAGGATGGAGAATGATGTGTGATGAAAATTAAGGCTTGAGGGACTGAGGTCAGATACTGAAGGCCCTTGTATGTAAGGGAAATGTGTTTCCACTTTTTCATAGGAGCAATGACGAACCACTGAGTTTAAGCAGATCAGATTTGCATTTTAGGACATTAACTATCAGGAGAGAAGTGTATGGATAGGCATATGGTGATTTGAGGGGTAGATTGATGCATTGGGAAAATACTGCATCATTCCAGGTTCAAAGCAAAGCAAGCAGAAAGTCATAGAAATTTGGGTCTAAAGTTCAAATATAAGATGAACTGAGATTAAGATGCCTATAGGAAATGTATATAGAAACATATATGTGTGTAACATATAAACAGATCTACATATTGATTTATATGAATATGGATGGGAGAAAGTTGCTTAAAGATGCACACAGTAAGTTGTTCATATTTCTTATTCAGATTAGAGAAACTGGAGAGGGAAAGAAGAAATAATGACTGTTTCCTTATACCTCTGCATTAGACTTGTTGCAATGAGCATGCAGTCCCTAATTAATTTTTTAACAAACCCAATAATGATCACGTGTGCAGAGACGTTCATGCGGTTCTAGAGCTCAGGTGTGAGAGCTCAGCCTGAGGCGTAAATTGGGGCGATATGGTTGAAGAGGTAACAGTGAAGACTGTGGGAGTTGAACAGCCTTGGAACCGAGGAGAAAAGTCCTCTAAGAATGACAGGCGGGGACCTACCCTGGATGGAGGCTGGCGAGGAAAGCGTGGGAGCCGAGAAGGAGTTCCAGAGAAGGGATGCCAGAAGAGTCCATGACCCCGGGGAAGCAGACTCGTCCTCCCTGGGGTCCCCCCAGCCTTCTTGCCAGTGTGTGCTCACGCAGCACTTAAGAGCTGAAGTTTGAAAGAATATGTGTTCACAAGGGGAGCAACATCAGCACACTCCTGGGAGAGTCAGATGAGCCTTGTGAAGCACCCTTTAAATTGGCCAGTTAGAAGATTTCTGAGTCAAAAGAAAAGTCATGGTTATTTTTTATTTTCTTCTGTCATTTCTCATCTGATATCCCCTTTCTTCATCCTAAAAGAAATGCACACTCATAGATCTACGAACATACGTCATCCACACCTAGATTCACATGAAGGTGGTATCCTAGTTTTGGTCCTGAGGTAATATTTTAGGGAAGAAAAAAAAAACCACCCTTAGATATTTTTCTTATTGTAAGATAGGGATGGGGGGGTATAAGCAAGTGTATATAAAGATCTTTCACTCTTATTATACTGCTGAAGTCATAAACTTCTAGCCTTGGCAGGATGATAGTTCTCTCAGAGACAGGAGGAAGAAGTGTGAGGAAAATCAATGGCCCATTAACATCAGGGTGCGGTTTCTGTTTCCAACTTTGGCCACGTGCATGGGAGCACTTTTTTGTTTGCCTTTTAAAAGGCAAATTTGCACAGCATGAGACCAGGAGAGAGAAGGACTGTCTGACCATCAGCTCCTCCGAAGTCCAAGTCAACAGAGGTGAGAGGAAATTGGAGGGCCACCACCCCTTGCCTCGATGTCCCAGACAGACCAGAATGAGGGTTTTTAAGGATTCAGTCCCATAGATCATTGCTCACAGCATCTGATCTGGTTTCCTTGTATCCATCAGTTCTCCATCACACTCCAGCTGTAGCCCTTTCCCTCATTTTTCTTTAGGGAGATACAAAAATGACAGCATTTTCAGGGTAAAAAGTGCTTCTTAGCATTCTGATTCTTAAATTTTTGTTGAGATTCAGAAATTTGGGATACAGGCATGTCCCAAGATTGTTTTGTTGATATTGCATGAAAGCAGAGTGAGAAAGAAATTTAAGGATAATTTATTTATTTTTTTAATGCACTGAATCCCAGAACATGGCCAGATTCCTCTTTTTTTTTCCTTATTCTGTCAAACCAATCAATGCATCAGTATACACCAGTGGCTCCACATGTGAGATATGGAAAGGATCTGACCATTTTTCACCATATCCACAGCTATCATCATCTTTTACCTGGTCCATTGTCCTGACCTCCCATCAGGTCTCTGCTCCACCCAGGGCGTCCTAGAAGCTACTCTCAATAGAGTAGCTGGAACAAGACGGCTGCAACAGAATGTCCTACTCAGATCTCAGCTCGAGTGCTTACAGAGTCTTACACAATCTAGTTGGCTGTTAACTCCCTGACCTTGCGCTCTCCTACTCTCTCACCCCCTCTCTAGGCTATAGCCACTCGGCCTCTTTGCTGTTCCCCTGGCTTGTAAGGAGAGCTCCTGCTGCTCTCACTGTTACCTGGGCCTGGCATGCTTTTATCCTCAAATGCCCTCATCTGCTTTGAATCTTTGTTCAAATACCCTACCACTCAATTTTTCTTTGTTGTTGTTGTTCAGTCACTCAATTGTGTCTGACTCTTTGTGACCCCATGGACTGCAGCACACCAGGCTTCCCTGTCCTTCACTATCTCCTGCACTTTGCTCAAACTCATGTCTATTGAATTGATGATGCCATCAAACCATCTCATCCTCTCATGCCTCCTTCTCCTCCTGCCCTCAGCCTTTCCCAGCACCAGGGTCTTTTCCATTGAGTTGGCTCTTCGCATCAGGCGGGCCAAAGTATTGGAGCTTCAGCATCAGTCCAATGATTCAGGGTTGATTTCCTTTAGGACTGGCTGGTTTGATCTGCTTGCTGTCCAAGGACTCTTAAGAGTCTTCTCCAGTACCACAGTTTGAAAGCATCAATTCTTCGGTGCTCAGCCTTCCTTATGGTCTAACTCTTACATCCGTACATGACTACTGGAAAAACCATAGCCTTGATTAGATGGACCTTTGTTGGCAAAGTGATGTCTCTGCTTTTGAATACACTGTCTAGGTTTTTCATAGCTTTTCTTCCAAGGAGCAAGCATCTTTTAGTTTCATGGTGTAGTCACCATCTGCAGTGATTTTTTCGGCCATGCCAGGTGGCATGTGGGATCTTAGTTCCTGGACCAGGGATCCAATCCATGTCCCCTGCATTGGAAGCATGAAGTTCTAACCACTGCGCCACTAGGGAAGTCCCTTTCATGACTTTTTAAGGGCAAACTTTGTACAGCAAGAGACCAGCAGAGATAAAAATCTTTATATAAAACAGCAACCCTCACTGGTGTTCCCTCTCCTCTTGTCCTGCTTTATTCTTCATGGAACTGTTATTACCTAATCTGTTGTGTATTTGTTGATATGCTTGCTGAGTGTACCCTTGCCTATTAGAATGCAAATTAAGGAAGTAGTTGATTAGTGCTTTGCATTTAACAACTAGTGGGTATTTTATGGGATAAATATAAGTTACAAAAATATTGTGCCTCATAGTGTATAATGTAGGTGTTGAATAGAACTTGGATATTCAAGAGTTCTGGAAGCCTAAATTTATGATGGTATATCTATACTTTCAGATTATTTTCTCCTAACTTGGCCCTCATTTAATTAGGATCAGCATAAACAGGAGTCTTTCAGCTTCATCCATCAGATCTAAGGGACTATTTCTTTAATAAAAGAAAAGGTGGAATATGTCTTCAGTTTTCTTGTGAGACCCTAAAACAGTTTTATTCCCTGTTACAGGAAATCAGAGACTTTGCATTGTGTTGTACCTCTTGGCAGCCCCCGTGATAACTAACACATTACCTTATGTGCAGTTGGTTGTCATTAAAAATAGTTTGCTTGAAGAGTAAAGATTATTGGCTATTTGTTTGGTTGTAGTTGGTTTTTCCTAAAGCCTATGGCATGTCTGGAACTCCCATGCTTGAATCTGGAATGAAGGTCAGTCTTGTAAACTTCGATCTAATCAGGATGCATTGAGATGAAATTAGAGCTAGTGCTCTAAACAAAAGTCACATCCAATTTATGTCCATTCATTCAGGGAACATTTAAGTGCTTATTATGTATTAGTTAATATGCTAAGTACTAGAGAAAAATGATGAGCCCAAAGGAGTCACACTAGCCTTCATGGAACTTACAGACTAACTGGGGTCTGGTTAAACAATGATGCAACCAGTTGTGTAAAGTCATAGTTGGTAAGTGCTATGAGCAAAAGAGACATGATGCTGCAGGTGGCTATAATCAGAAATTTGATCCTGATAGGGAGATTTAAGGAAGGCTTCCTTAAGGAAGTGAATTGACTAAAAGAGAATTAGAACAGACCCTCGTGGTAGAGGCAACACGAGGCACAAATGCCCCCTGGTTGAAGGATATTAGACGGGTCTGGGGTCCTTAAGAAGGTCTGCTTGGTGGGTGTACAGAGCAGGGTAGAACATATGAAGCTGGAGATGTGGGCAAGGCCAGGTCATAACTTCACAGGTTATTTTAATAATTTCTTAAATATATATCTAAAAAATGATGGGAAGCCATGGAATGATTGATATGTTTGGGGGTTGAGAGTAAGGAGCTGCATAACAAATTACCACAAATCTAATGACTTAAACAAACTCACATTAATAATTCTATAGTTTGCACACTTTGGGAATCTGAGCATGACTTAGCCACAATCTCTGCTTAGGGTCTCCCAAGTCTACAGTCAGGGTGTTGTTAACCTGGCTGCATTTTCACCTAGAAGCTCAGGTAGGAAAGAATCCACTTCCAAGCACTTTCAGTGTGATGACAGAATGTATTTCCTGGCAGTTGCAGGTCTAAGGACCCTAGTTTCTTACTGGCTGTCAGCTGGAAGCTGTCCTCAGATCCCTGCCCCATGGCCCTGCAGAAGCAGTTCACGATATGGCTGTTTGCTTCTTCAAGGCTGAAGGAGAATCTCTTCTCTCTGCTAATGTGGAGTCTTACATAACATACTGTAATCACGAGAATGACAGCCTCTCCCCTTTTCTGCATTCTACTGGTTAGAAATAAATTACAGATCCTCCCTGTACTCAAGGGGAGGGAGCAACATGAGGGTATGACTCCTCGAGGGCCACCTTAGGGTGTGTCCATCACAGGAAGGAAAAAGAGTGACAAATGTTCAGATTTGAGTTCCAAAGAATAGCAAGGAGAGAAAAGAAAGCCTTCTTCAGTGATTAATGCAAAGGAATAGAGGAAAACAATAGAATGGGAAAGACTAGAGCTCTCTCCAAGAAAATGAGAGATACCAAGGGAACATTTCATGCAAAGATGGGCACAATAAAGGACAGAAACAGTATGCACCTAACTAAAGCAAAAGACATTATGAAGAGGTGGCAAGAATACACAGAAGAATTATACAAAAAAGATTTTCACAACTCAGATAATCTCGATGGTGTGATCACTCACCTAGAGCCAGACATCCTGGAATGTGAAGTCAAGTGGGCCTTAGGAAGCATCACTATGAACAAAGCTTGTGGAGGTGATGGAATTCCAGTTGAGCTACTTCAAATCCTGAAAGATGACACTGTGAAAGTGCTGCACTCAGTATGCCAGCAAATTTGGAAAACCCAGCAGTGGCCACAGGACTGGAAAAAGTCAGTTTTCATTCCAAACCCAACGAATGCTTAAACTACCACACAATTGCACTCATTTCACATGCTAGCAAAGTGATGCTCAAAATTCTCCAAGCCAGGCTTCAATAGGACGTGAACCATGATCTTCCAGATGTTCAAGCTGGATTTAGAAAAGGCAGCGGAACCAGAGATCAAATTGCCAACATCCACTGGATCATCGAAAAAGCAAGACAGTTCCAGAAAAACATCTACTTCTGTTTTATTGACTGTGCCAAAGCCTTTGACTGTGTTATCACAACAACTGTGGAGAATTCTTTAAGATATGGGAATACCAGACCACCTGACCTGCCTCCTGAGAAATCTGTATGCAGGTCAAGAAGTAACAGTTAGAACTGAACATGGAACAACAGACTGGTTCTAAAATAGGGAAAGGAGTGCGTCAAGGCTGTATATTGTCACCCTGCTTATTTAACTTGTATGCAGAGTACATCATGAGAAACGCTGGGCTGGGTGAAGCACAAGCTGGAATCAAGATTGCTGGGAGAAATATCAATAACCTCAGATGTGCAGATGACACTGCCCTTAGGGCAGAAAGCAAAGAAGAACTAAAGAGCCTCTTGATGAAAGTGAAAGAGGAGAGTGAAAAAGTTGGCTTAAAACTCAAAATTCAGAAAATTAAGATCATGCACCCGGTCCCATCACTTCATGGCAAATAGCTGGGGAAACAGTGGAAAAACTGACAGACTATTTTTACAGGCTCCAAAATCACTGCAGATAGTGACTGCAACCATGAAATTAAAAGATGCTTGCTCCTTGCAAGAAAAGCTATGACCAACCTAGACAGCTTATTAAAAAGCAGAGATATTACTTTACCAAGAAAAGCCCATTTAGTCAAAGCTATGGTTTTTCCAGTAGTCATCTATGGATGTGAGAGTTGAACTATAAAGAAAACTGAGTGCTGAAGAATTGATGCTTTTGAACTGTGGTGTTGGAGAAGACTCTTGAGAGTTCCTTGGACTGCAAGGAGATCAAACTACTCAATCCTAAAGGAAATCAGTCCTGAATATTCATTGGAAGGACTGATGCTGAAGCTGTAATACTTTGGCCACCTGATGTGAAGACCTGATTCATTTGACAAGATCCTGATGCTGGGAAAGATTGAAGGCAGGAGAAGTGGATGACAGAAGATGAAATGGTTGGGTGGCATCACCAACTCAATGGACATGAGTTTGAGTAAGCTCCAGGAGTTGGTGATGGACAGGGAAGCCTGGTGTGCTGCAGTCCATGGGGTTGCAAAGAGTTGGACACAACTGAGTGAACTTAACTGAAACCTACCAACCAATAACTATATTTGATATACATCTATCTCTTTGGAGTTCTTTTTAAAACAAGTACACATTATTTTTTTAACAGAATAATAATCTGCATACTGACTTATAACCTATGTTTGTTACTTAATATATCCTGTGCAATTTTCCATATCATTAAATATTCTTACAGAGTACACTTTTAAATGATCACATTTTACTCAATTGTATGTACATGCCATAATTTGTTTAAGCATATTTATTGTTCAACATTTAGGTTGTTTTGAGTTTTCCACTATTATAAAGATGACAGTATAAAATAAAAGGCATAATTGTGAATATAAGGGGTCACAAAATCACTGGAGACTTGGGGTCTAATTTAGGAGTAAGACACAGGTAAAGAGCAGCTTTATTTCTGAAAGAGATGTATAGAGAATGTGGCCTAGATCTGGAACCAGATCAGGAATAAACAACACAAGCCTTCCCATCGCAACCTCTCCAAATTGACCACCATGCTGCAGAAGCAGCACCCGCTCTTGCTAACTTATTGGAAGATGTGCTCAGTCCCTCGGTCATGTCCCACTCTTTGCAACCCCATTGACTGTAGCCCACGAGGTTCCTCTGTCCATGGAATTTTCCAGGCACGAATCCTGGAGTAGATTGCCATTTCCTACTCCTGGGGATCCTCCCGACTCAGGGATCGAACCTGTGTCTCTGGTGTCTCTGGCACTGGCAGGCAGATTCTTTACCACTAGTGCCAGCTGGGATGGAACAGGCATAAAGCACATTCCCTGCAGGCAAGCAGAAAGTTGAGAACTAACAGGGCCAGAGCAGCTCTGTTCTCTCAAAATCACAGTACAAACGATCCCTGGGGGGTACTTCTCTTGTTGAAGTCTTCCCCATATGCGATAGCCAGCTTTCAAGAAGGCCTTCAGTGATGCTCATTTCTAGTGTCCACCCCCTCTTTGTGTAACCCCCTCCCACAGGGTATCAGGCTTGGTCTCCATGAGCAATAAACACAGCAGAAATGATGGGGTGTGGCTTGCAAGGCTAGCTCATAAAAGGCATTACCGCTTTTGTCTTGCTCTCTTTTGGATCACTCACTCTGAGGAGAGCTGGCTCCCATGTTGTGAGGATCCTCAATCTCCCCGTGTAGAGGTCTGTATCAGAAGGAACAGAGGCCTCCAACCACAGCCAGCATCAACCAAGCTGCCAGCCTTGAAAATGACACTACATAGGCACAGGGCCTCTGTGCCCAGTCAAACCTTCAGATGCCTGTAGCCTTAGCTGATACCATGACTGCAGCCTCCCGAGAGACCCAGAGCCAGAACCACCCAAATTCCTGACCCACAAACATTGCATGAGATAGTAAATTTTTTTAAATTGTTTTCAGCCACCAAGTTTTTTTGATAATTTGCTACACAGTAATAGATCATTAATATTCTTTGGAAACATAAATGGCTCTTTTTCTCTTTCGATTGCCAACCAATAAATATCTTGGTAGCTGAATCTTTCTGCATATCTTTGAATTAACTGTCTCGATACAGACTTGCTAGATGAAAGGCAATGCAGAATTCCAGTGTTATATGGTTAAATCTTAAATGTGTTGTTTTAGACCACATGGCATTGGCCTAAAAGTGTGTGGTCATGCCATTACTACTCTGCTCCCCTTCACACACTTGCCAGCAGGACTGTGTCTTTGTTTTCTGCATGGAGAGATTGGGATGGGAACAGGAGGAAGGACAGAACAATGATAGGAGTCCCCAAAAGGTTTATAGGAAGTATGGGGGGTCCTAGGGCAGGTACTGACTTTTGGAGGATTACCTTTGTAAATAAATCAGAAAGATATCTGTTTATGTATGCTCAGTGTGGCAACAGTGAAAATGAGAATTGATGCACTGACAGAAGTATTTGGAGTGTTAGATGGAAATGCAGAATTCCTGGAAAGAAGAAAAAGGACAGATGCAGAGCCCAGGAAAGGGATGCGTGGAGAGAAGAGAGAGGAGGCAAGAATAAAAGAAACAAAGAGCCCCACAGCAATAGATAACACATATGGTGTTCGAGTTAGAGGAAGACATAACTACCACAGGGAGAGGGAGCTTTCAGCTAATGATCCCACCCATAGCAAGCTGCTCCTGTTTATGGGCAGGAAGCTATAAAGTTCCAACAGTAGCAGCCTCATGCTTTTCAAAGGCCTAATTTTAGAATACTCTTGATAATGCCCCAGGAGTTGCTAGATCTGAATTAAAAACTCCAGGTCCTTCCCTCCCCCTTTTCTAAATAAAGCCTTATTGATTTACTAATGGCCTTTACATCCTGCTGAAAACAACCGTGTAGAAGAAGAAAGATGTTACCTAGAGCCTGGAGAGGCTAACAGCCTGGAAAAACCCAAATCGCAGGTAGACAGAAGATAGGGTCTGAGAAAACTCAGCACCTGGGACAAAAGGAGGGGACAAATGCAGGGTAGGAAGAGGCTTTGGCAGGGAAGAGTGAGGCTGCTGAGATAAGGGTTATGCTAGGATCCAAATACGCAAGGACAGGCATGTGGAAGTCCCGTGTGGATAATGGGGTCCCTGGGGTTTTGTTGCAACCATGGGCTTGTCAGAAGGGTGGGGTTCAGTGAAGGGTCCCTGGGCTGAGCGGCAAAGGCCTGCCTTAATTCTAATCTCAGATCTCCCCCCAACAGGCCACATAAGCCGACTCCTTGTAACCACACCCTGGACTCTGGTGTTCCCCTGTGAAACAAAGGGCCTTTCGTCAAGTCTGGAATTCCAGTGCTCACTTTGGCAGCACATATACTAAAATTAGAATTCCAAACATCAGTTGCTAATGTGGTAGCCATCTTCCTGGGATTTTTCTCTACCTGTATCATTTAGTTTTCTGTTTTGTTTTTCCTGTCAGTTCCCTTTTAAAGAAAGCTGATTTTCAGGGCTGAGAATTAGAATACGTCCTGGTGGCTCAGATGCTAAAGAATCTGCCTGTAATACAGAAGACCCTGGTTCAATCCCTGGGTTGGGAAGATCCCCTGGAGAAGGAAACGGCAACCCACTCCAGTATTCTTGCCTGGAGAACTCCATGGAGGGAGGATCCTGGTGGGCTTTAGTCTGTGGGGTCGCAAAGAGTCAGACACGACTGAGTGACTAACACTTTCACTTTTTTTTCGCTGAGTGGTTGGAGGATGATAGAAAGTGAGGGGATCAGGAAGCTGGATTTGGAGGAAGAGGCAGGAAAAACTAGGGGAGGCAGAAATACAGGCACAGGGGGACAGAGAAGTCAGGCGGAGGGGAAGGCAGCGCCCATAGTGGCGGCAAAGGGACCATGAGGGGGAGATGGGCTGAGGGGTTACAACCTGTCCTCTGGTGCCAGACAGCCCACCCTGGCCATGAGACGCTGACACCTTGAGAAATTACTATCTCTCTAGCTCCTAATTTCTTCATCCATAAAAGGGAAATAACAGAACACAATGCTATTTATTGTCCTGCAGATCAAATGAGACAGTGTCTGTAAAGCAATGAGCACAACATCTGGCACCCAGTTATTGCTCAATAAGTAGTTGCCACAGGTACTAAAAAGTGTCTCCAGTTTGGAGATTGCAAAGTTGGGGCAGGTTGGCAGAAGTCAAACTTAATGATGTCCGTGCGCTGGGGCACAGGGCTGTTTATGTGTAGGTTTGAGAACTGTGTGCCGACAATTTAAGGAGTGATAGTTCTGTGTCTCTGAAATAAACTGGACAAACAAAAGTGGGAAGATGATTATTTAAGAAGGGTGCTTGCCATCCCCTCTCCGCAGTGTGGTAGCATGTATGACCCACTAACTGCTGAAAACAGCCCTCCAGAGAAGTACTGAATCTATAAACCACGTGAGTGACTCACTGGGCCCTCCTCCACCGAGTTCTATATTTGCACCATAGTTTCAGATGTTTTAACCCTGGCAAGCTCAGGGAACTCTGCTCTTGGGGTGTATAGATGGTACCCAGCAGTGTCATTCATGCTCAGACAAATGTATCTTTCTTTTCCTTTGCCCTTTGAGTTTTCTTGTTTATGGTCCCTACTTATGCACAACTCTGCCATGTCACAGAGAGCGAGGCTTAATTGTCATTCTGAAGGCGAAGGGAAAACACAGGACCTGGAAAGGCCTGACCACACAGGTTGTGTTCCATCCAACAATGCAGGATGCCATTTGCTTAGACCACGGCGTGCATGCTGTGTCTTGGTGCGGTACAAGGTCAGTCTGACTATAGTATGTGGTGGTCTCATTGGGGAGAGGAGGGTTCTACAACAGGATGAAGAAAGAGAACCAAAACCCAGGACCTGGGAGCATCTGTGATTGAAACCTCAGGGGACAGTGAGCACAGAAAGCATATGGGTAATTGCTCCCAGGCCTTCCATGCCAGCTGCCATGTCAGGGGGGCAGGTTCAGCCTTTGGACAGCTCATTAGGGCAGGGCATGGGGATGGATTGACTGAGATAGAAAGCCCTGAACTGCTGAATCACCAACCCAAGTTCCAGGAGCTGCCAAGGCCATCCCCACAGGCTGTCTGGCCGAGGACTGAACAAGCCTGATGAGGCTGGGGAGTTGGCAAAATGTCAAGGGTGGTGGAGCCAGTTAGGAGCTGAAGGAGCGACATTTGTGAATGAGTGTGATGAACTGTTTCTGTTTGTTTCCAGTAAACCCCAGCTCCGCCTCACATTAGTGGAGCAATGGAGTGTGAGGAGCTGAGATGGTTGGAAATGGAAGGTTTGTAGGGCCAGCTGTTCTAATTGGTGGTTGAAGCTCTCAAGTCAGAACAGCTAAGACTTGGGTCTCACTTAGATATGTGATGAGAAAGATGGAGACAGAAGTTCTCTAGATGCCTTGTACTCAATTTTTCTAATTAGAAAGCTTTTTTTTTTTTTCCTAATTGTACAACTCATGCATTGTTTTGTAGAAACTTTGGAAAAACAGAAAATCATAACAAAGACAATAAGATGTACCCATAATTGCATCACTTGGCAACAGTTATCAATATAAAGTCACTTGCAGCATTTTTTTCCTCTCAGGAGAGAAGGCATGTTGGGAATATGTTCTAATTCTTTCTGCAGCGCAGGTGTGTTAGGCTTGGTTGGAAGTGGGTAGCGCTTCCTTTTTTTTTTTTTTTTTTTTATTATTCTGGGGAAGTCAAAATAGTAAATTCACTGACTTGTTCAAAGTCTTTGTGATGGCAATGGCGTCTGTCCACTGGTTCTGGCTTCTAATAATAAAAATGACCTGAACAAGTAGTATTTTTCTAGTACGTTTCAGTTGGAAAGAACTTTCTGTTGCAACACCATTCTGCTATGTATCTTCCATACGTATTCACCTATATTCTAGCTTTTAGGCAGCTGCAGACATGATTTAAAGGGCTTCCCTTGTGACCCAGCTGTTAAAGAACCTGCCTGCAATGTGGGAGACCTGGGTGCAGTCCCTGGGTTGGGAAGATCCCCTGGAGAAGGGAAAGGCTACCCACTCCAATATTTTGGCCTGGAGAGTTCCATGAACTGTGTAATCCATGGGGTTGCAAAGAATCAGACACGACTGAGCAACTTTCATCCACTCACTCACTCACTCAATATTAGTTGGAGGTAGATAACTGGGAGCCAGGACTTCTGATTCCTTCACTTGTGTGGAACCATGCTTCACTCAAAATCTTCATGGGAATAGTATAAGCAACATGCATTCACAGGGGTATAATGGCGCAGATGACCTATATACCCCTATGCAGCCGTGTGTTTTCCAATATGGTAGCCCCTAGCTGCATGTGATTCTTGCAAATAAGAAACTGTTTTCAGATTTAATTTTAATTAATTTAAATGTTAAAACCATGCTTCAATTATTAGAAAAAAATTTAAGTATGCTTGAAATAACTTGTGCATGTGAATTTTTCTCAGTTGTAGGTTATTCAAAGCTAAATACAGAATCAAGTATTTATGATGAAAAATTAGTCTCTACTTTGAGATGTGCTTTAGGTGTAAAGTACACCCCAGATTTCAAACTTGGTGTGAAATAATGTAAAATGTCTTGATAATGATTTTCTTATATTAATTACATGTTCCAATGAAAATATTTTGGACTCATTAGGTTAAATATACTATTAAAATTAACTGCATCAATTTTATCTTTTTAATATAGCTGCTAATCCATTGAAAATTTTTATATAGTTTGCATTATATTTTGATTGGTTGACACTGGACACAGCCACCTGTAGCAAGTCCCCAGTTGTATCTTCTAAGGGATGAGCAGTGGAGGTCTTTTTTAAACTATGTGTTAAATATCTCTCCTTGAGTTCAACAGACAAACGTATTTTAGAATCATGGATTGGTAGATGACGTAGGTGTCAAAGTAAAACAACAGGAGGTTCAGTGTGGGCTGCATGAACTATTTAACAACATATGCCTTTATTTTTCATTTTTTCCTTTGTTGTTGTTCACTCACTAAGGTGAGTCTGTCTGACTCTTTGCAGCCTCATGGACTGCAGCAGGCCAGGCTTCCCTGTCTTTTACTATCTCCCAGAGTTTGCTCAAACTCATGTCCATTGAGTTGGTGATGCTATCCAACCATCTAATCCTCTGTTGTCCCCTTTTCCTCCTACCCTCAATCTTTTCCAGCACCAGGGTCTTCCCCAGTGAGTCGGCTCTTTGCATCAGGTGGCCAAAGTATTGGAGCTTCAGCTTCAGCATCAGTACTTCCAATGAATCTTCAGGGTTGATTTCCTTTAGGATTGACTGGTTTGATCTCCTTGCCATCCAAGGGACTCTCAGAGTCTTCTCCAACACCACAATTCAAAAGCATCAATTCTTTGGTGCTCAGCCTTCTTTATGGTCCAACTTTCACATCTGTATGTACATGACTACTAGAAAAACCATTGCTTTGATGATATGAAACCTTGACAGCAAAGTGATGACTCTGATTTTTAATATGCGGCCTGGGTTTGTCATAGCATTTCTTCCAAGGAGCAAGTGTCTGTTAATTGTACATTATAATAATTTCAATCTTATAGGAAAGGTATGCAGGAGTACAGGGGACTCTCATATGCCCTTTCTCCATCCACCCCTTTCGAATATTGCAGCTGACCCAATAATGTCTCTTACAACAGAAGACCCACCCCAGACTGTGCATGGCACAGAGTTACCTTGTCATTCCAGTGCCCTTCTATCAGAATGATTAGTTCCTTAGATCTTCTCAGACCTTCATAATCTTAATACTTTTGAAGATTACAGTCTTGTTATTTGTAAAGTGAAAGTAGCTCAGTCGTGTTCGAATCTTGCAACTCTGGAATTCTCCAGCCAGAATACTGGAGGGGGTAACCTTTCCCTTCTCCAGGGGATCTACCCCACCCAGGGATCGAACCCAGGTCTCCTGCATTGCAGGCAGATTCTTTACCAGCTGAGCCACAGGGGAAACCCTATTTGTAGGATGTCCCTAAATTTAGGTTTGTCTGACAATTTCCTAATGTTGAATTCAGGTTATGAATTTTTGGTCAGAATGTCATGGAAGTGATGTTGTGATCCCATTGGATCCTATTTAGTGGACGTGATTTGTATTTGTCCAATTTCCAGTGATGTTGACTTTGATCACTTGAATAAGATGGTGGCTGCCAGTTTTGTTCACTATAACATTATTTTTCCTCTGTATAAATGATAAACACTTCAAGGAAGATATTTTGAGACTATGAAATACCCTGTTCTTCACCAAATTTTGCCTCCTAGTTTATACTGATTTGTATTTCTTGCCAGAGTGTATTATAACCATGACAATTACTAAAATATGATTTTCTAATTCCATAATTTATCAATTTGTATTATAAATCATTAATCAATTAATTATATACTAAATTATGGGCTTCCCCGATGGGTTCAGTGGGTAAAGAATCTGCCTGCAATGCAAGAGACACAGGAGATGCAGGTTTGATCCTTGGGTTGGGAAGAACCCCTGGAGGAGGAAATGTCAAACTGCTCCAGTAATTTTGCCTAAAAAATGCTAGAGGACCCTGGCAGGCTACAGTCCAAAGGGTGGCAAAGAGTTGGACACAACTGAGTGAGCACACACATTCTCAGTTATAAATTATGATTATTTTTCTAAAATTATTTTTCTCTCTATATAAATGATGACTTTAAAATTCAGTTTTTCTACATTTATTAGAAATCATACTCTAAATTTTTGCCTAATTGTACAATCATTTAGGAAATATTTACTTTTTCCCACATGTATTGTGTAAATATAATATGGCTTCTTGGATTCCTGTTTTGTTCAAAGGAATGTAATCCATTACTATTGCTGTGCCAAATTGTCTCAAGATTCATGAGGGGAAGCCTTTCAAGGCAGCTCTGTGTCCTTTTGACATGCACTCGTCATTCTTTGGGTACTTTTTAATCCAGTGGTTTGCAAGAACTGGTTTAAACTGCTTTGTAAGAGCCCATTCTAAATTTCTCAGGAAACTTGCGAGTACTAATTTGCGGTGGTGCTTGTGTTAAGGAACCTGCCTGCCAATGCAGGAGACATAAGAGATGTGGGTTCAATCCCTGGGTCATGAAGATCTCCTGGAGAAGGAAACAGCAACCCACTCTAGTATTCTTGCCTGGAGAATACCATGGACAGAGGAACCTGGCAGGCTAGAGTCCATGGGGTTGCAAAGAGTCAGACACAACTGACACCCAAACCGCACAGCTAACATCAAGTTAGCTTAGAATCAAGCATGTTGGGAGTATGTACTTACTTCATAGAAACTGGCAAAACCTGCAACCAGAACTTTTCCCTCCAAAGATCTAATTGTTAAAAATTTGCCAGCACACAAAAAGTTTCTGTCACAAGAAAATGTTCCAGACTCATTTTGTACCTTAACTGCAACAGACCTGTAATCATCCATTTCTCCAAGAATCTTTGATTCCTGTTAGTGGAGGACAGGACTTAGAAACCAAGATCCTGAAGCTTGTGAATTCTACAGGATGTACTTGGGTGGACTGAACTGGGAAAGATTGCTTTGTGTGTATATGTAGGTGTACATATATGCTATGAAACATATGTATCATTTACCTATATGCATGCATACACTCTAATTTTAAACATTTTTTTATTTTGGAGTAATTTTAGACTTGCAGAAAAGTTAGAGTGCAGTATTCCTGTGTATCGTTACCTAGCCTCCTCTAATTTTATTTTTTTGATTGCAGCATAGTTGATTTACAATGTTGTGTTATTTCTGCTGTACAGTAAAGTGATTCAGTTATGTGTACTGTGCTTAGTCACTCAGTTGTGTCTGACTCTGTGACCCCAGGGACTGTAGCCCACCAGGCTCCTCTGTCCGTGGGTGTTCTCCTGGCAAAAATAACTGGAGTAGGTCTCCATGCCTTCCTCCAGAGGGTTTTACCAACCCAGGAATTGAACCCAGGTCTCCCACATTGCAGGCAGATTCTTTACTGTCTGAGCTACCAGGGAACCCAAGAATACTGGGGTGGGTAGCTTATCCCTTCTCCAGGGGAGCTTCCCAGCCCAAGGACAGAACCAGTGTCTCCTGCATTGCAGGTGGATTGTTAACCAGTTGAGCTACCCAGGAAGCCCCAACTTTGTTATATATATACACAAACATACATACACACATACACCCACATACATTCTTTTCAATATTATTTTCCATTGTGGTTTATCACAGGATATTGAATATATTCTCTGTGCTATACTGTAGGGCAGTAGTTTATCCAATCTATATATAATAGCTTACATCTGCTAACCCCAACTTCCCTCTCATCCCTCCCTGACCCTGTCAACAAATTTGTTCTCTAAGTCTGTGAGTCCGTTTCTGTTTTGTACATAGGTTCATTTCTGTATATTTTTGATTCCACATATAAGTGATATCATGTTATTTGTCTTTCTCTTTTTGCCTTCACTTAGTTTAATAATTCATAGTTGTATTCATGTTGCTGCAAATAGCATTATTTCATTCTTTTTATGGCTGAGTAGTATTCCATTATGTATAGATACCATATCCTTTTCATCCATTCATCTGTTGACAGGCATTAGATTGTTTCCATATTTTGACTATTGTGAATAGTGCTTCTATGAATATAGGGGCACACGTGTCTTTCTGTGTTACAGTTTCATTTGGATGTATGCCAGGAGTGAGATTGCTGGGTCATATAGTAATTCCATTTTTAGTTTTTTGAGGAACCTCCATACTGTTTTCCATAGTGGCTGTACCAAAATACATTCCCATAAATAGTGTAGGGAGGGTTCCTTTTCTCCATATCCACTCTGGTATTTCTTACTTGTGTACTTTTTAATGATGGCTATTCTAATTTGTGTGAGGTGGTACCTCTTTGTAGTTTTGATTTGCATTTCTCTAATAATTAGCTATATTGAACATCTTTTTATGTACCTATTTGCCATGTATATTTCCTTTTTGGAGAAATGTCTATTTAGCTCTTCTACCCATTCTTCAATTGGGTTTTGTTGTTGTTGTTGTTGAGTTATATGAGCTGTTTTTATCTTTTGGAAATTAAGCTCTTATAGGTTGCATCATTTGCAAATATTTTCTCCCATTCTGTATGTTTTCTTTTTGTTTTGCTCACTGTTTCCATTGCTTTGCAAAAGCTTGCATGTTTAATGAGGTCAAATTTGTTTATTTTTGTTTTTATTTCTATTGCCTTGGGAGACTGACCTAAAACAACATTGGTTTGATTTATATCTAAGAATGTTTTGTCTATAATCTCTTCTAGGAGTTTTATGGTGTCATGTCTTTATGTTTAAGGCTTTAAGCCATTTTGAATTTATTTTTGTGTATGGCGTGAGAGTGTGTTCTAACTTCATTAATTTACTTATGGCTGTCCAACTCTCACAGTACTACTTGCTGAAGAGACTGTCTTTTTTCTATTGTTTATTCTTATCTCCTTTGTTGAGGATTAATTGACCATAGGTATGTGGTTTATCTCTAGACTCTTTTCTGTTTCATTTACCCATACGTCTGTTTTTGTGTGTCATGCTGTTTTGATTACTGTAGCTTTGTAGTATTGTCTGAAGTCTGGGAGGGTTATGCCTTTTGCTTTTTTCTTTCCCTCAAGATTGTTTTGGCAATTATGGGTGTTTTATAATTCCATATGAATTTTAGGAATATCTGTTGTCGTTTTGTCAGAAATGTCGTGGATAATTTGATAGGAATCACACTAAATTCCTAGAACACTTTTGGGTAGTAAGGACATTTTAACAATATTAATTCTTCCAAGCCAAAAACATGGGATATCATTTTGTTTCTTTGAATCATCTACAGTTTTCCTGGTAAAGTCTTATTGTTCTCAGTGTGTAAGTTTTTCACCTCCTTGATCAGGTTTGTTTTTAAATATTTTAATTTTGGGGTGGTGTGATTTTAAAAGCTATTTCTTTTTACATTCCATATTCCATACATTCCATATATACATTACACTCCAATACAGAAATACAACTGATTTCTGTCTGTTAATCTTATATCCTGCTCCCTTGCTGAATTTGTTTATCAATTCTAGTAGTTTCTGTGTGAAGTACTTAGGGTTTTCTATATATAGTACCATGTCATGTGCATATATTGACAGTTTTTACTCTTTCCTTCCAATTTGGATGTTTTTTTTTTTTTTTTTTTTATCATGTTTGACTGTTGTGGCTGAGACTTCCAATACTATGATGAATAGAAGAGGTGAGAGTATCCTTGTTTTGTTCCAGATTTTAGCAGGAAGGTTTTCAGCTTTTCACAGTTGAATATAACATTGGCTGTGAATTTGTCATAAGTAGCTTTTATTATGTTGAGATACGTTCCCTTTATACCCACTTTGGTAAGAGTTTTTATCATTAATAGATATTGAGTTTTGTCAAATGCTTTTTCTGAATCAATTGAGATGATCCTGTGTGTTTCATTGTTTGTTTTGTTGATGTGGTGTATCACATTGATTTTACATGTGTTGAACAGTCCTTATGAACTTGGGATGCATCCCACCTGGTTGTGGTGCATGATCTTTTCATGTGTTGGAGTCAGTTTGCTAATTTTTTCTTGAGAATTTTTGCATCTATATTCATTGGAGATATTGGCCTGTGATTTCCTGTTTTGGTGGTATCTTTTCTGGTTTTGGTATCAGGGTGATGGTGGCTTCATAGAACATCTTTGAGAGTGTTCCCTTCAATTTTTTGAAGAGTTTGAGAAGGATTGGTATAAGTTCTTCTTGTATATTTGGTTGAACTTGCCTGTGAAGCCATCTAGTCCTGGACTTTTGTTTGTAGGGAAGTTTTTTTTTAATTAATTAATTTTGCTAAATTGAAGGATAATTACCTTACAGAATTTTGTTTTTTGTCAAACCCCACATGAATCAGCCGTAGGTATACATGTTCCCTCTGTCTTGAACCTCCCTCCCATCTCCCTCCCCATCTAACCCCCCTAGGTTGATACAGACCCCTGTTTGAGTTCCCTGAGGCATACAGCAAATTTGTAGGGACATTTTTAAATTACAGATTATATTTTACTTCTAGTGATTTGTCTGTTCAAATTATTAATTTCTTCTTCGTTCAGTTTTGGTGAACTCTATGTTTCTAGAAACTTGCCCATTTCTTCTAGGTTGTTGAATTTGTTGGCATGTTATTGTTCATAGTATTCTCTTGTGTTCTTTTGTACTTCTATATCAGTTGTTTTATCTCCTTTTTCATTTCATATATTGTTTATTTAGGTTCTCTCTCTTTTCTTCTTGGTGGGCCTGGCCAGAGATTTATCAGTTTTGTCTACCCTTTCAAGGATCCAGCTTTTGGTTTTATTGATTTTTTGTGTTGTTTTTTGAATCTCTATTTTATTTATTTCCTTCCTTCTGCTGACCTTAAGTTTTATTTTTTCTTCTTTTTCTAATTATTTTAAATGGTAGGTAGGCTGTTTATTTGAGATTTTTCTTTTTTTTTTTTGAGAAAGACCTGCTCCCCCTAAGAACCACTTAAGCTGCATACAATAGATTTTGTATAGTTGTGTTTTCATTGTCATTTGCCTCAACGTATTTGTTAAATTTCCTTTGACCTCATCTTTTACCCATGGTTTTTTAGTAGTATATTGTTTTGTTGTTATTGTTTTTTAGTTGCTGAGTTATGTGCGATTCTTTATGACCCCATAGACTGTAGACTGCCAGGCTCCTCTGTCCATGGGATTTCCCAGGCAAGAATACTAAAGTGGGTTGTCATTTCCTTCTCCAGGGAATCTTCCCAACCCAGGGATCAAACCTGCATCTCTTGCATTGGCAGGCAGATTCTTACCACTGAACCACTTGGGAAACCCAGCATGTTATTTAGTCTCCGTATAATTTTTTTTTTTCTCATTTCTCTTTCTGTGATTGATCTCTAGTTCCATGTAGCTTTCTTTAATTTTAATATCTTATGTAACTGAGGAATATATGTCAAAACAAAATTAACATTGGTAGAGTACTATTAAGTAGACTCAAAACTACTTAGATTTCATCAGTTTTTCCACTAGTATCATTTTCTGTTCCAGAATTCAATCCAGAATATATTGCATTTAAAACATATACACACAAATGCATCCTTTTATTCTATCCATCTATTCCTTTCAAAGAAATCCAAGTCCAAAATCTTTCCATCTCTTTGTCTCTATAATCCTCTATTTCTCTACCTATGTTTAGAACTACACGTTTATACCTCTAATCCCAAGGCCATGCCACAGGGTTTATCCTAGCTTTTGTATTTCCCATATTTATAACTTTCTTAACCATGATAAACTTAGCTGTTATTATCCTCAATATACTCACTTATTGGCTAGACCCCCTTTGTATGCCTGCTCAGCCTGTCCATCATGTCTGACTCTTTGTGACCTCACGGACTGTAGCCTGCCAGGTCCCTCTGTGTATGAAATTTTCCCGGCAAGAATATTGGAGTGGGTTGCCATTTCCTACTCCAGGGGCTCTTCCTGATCCAGGGATTGTGCCCACATCTCCTGCATTGGCAGGCAGATTCTTTACCACTAAGCCAGCTAGACAGCCCCTAGACACCCCTGTATGTAACCAATTTTCTTCCTCCACTAGTTGTTGCCCCTTTCAGCCACCTATCTCACATGATTTAAGACCCTTATTATGTCACCCCTGTCATGTAGGCCTATTGACTTTTTGACTGAATTAGGAAAGGAAGAAGGAACGTAGGAAGTTAGAAAAGTTTCTTAATCTCTTAGAATCTCATTTTCCTTCTATTAAGGGCTCAGGGATCAATAATACCCACCTTATTGCAAGTAAAGTACTTAGCACAGCATCCAGTAGAAAATAAGCACTCAGTAAATAAGACTTTGTACCATGATTAACTTAACAATATAAAATAATTACATGCAATTTGGGGGGTCAAGCAGTGTGATGTGGCAAGTGGAAGTGCGTACATGCACACTTTTTCATCTGCTCAGTCTGTCTATGTCTTTTGGTTGGTGCATTTAATTCATTTATCCATTTACATTTAAGGTAATTATCAATATGCATGATCCTATTACTGTTTTCTTAATTGTTTTGGGTTTATTTTCTGTAGGTAGATCTTTTCCTTCTCTTGTTTCCTGCCTAGAGAAGTTCCTTAAGCATTTGTTGTAAAGTTGGTTTGGTAGTGCTGAATTCTCTTAACTTTGCTTGTCTGGAAAGCTTTTGATTTCTCCATCAAATCTGAATGAGACTTGCTGGTTAGAATATCCTTGGTTGTAGGTTGTTGCCTTTCACCACTTTAAATATATCATGCCATTCCCTTCTGGCTTGTAGAGTTTCTGTTGAGAAATCAGATGATAGGCTGATGGGAGTTCCTTTGTGTGTTATTTGCCAATTTTCCCTTGTTACTTTTAATATTTTAGCTCTGCATTTAATTTTTGTCAGTTAGATTACTGTGTGTCTTGGTGTGTTCCTTCTTGGGTTTATCCTGCCTGGGACTCTCTGTTTCCTGGACTTGACTGATTCTTTTCTTTCCTGTGTTAGGGAAGTTTTCAGCTATTATTTCTTCAAGTATTTTCTCAGGTCTTTTCTCTTTTCTCTTTCTGGTACCCCAATAATGCAAATGTGGGTGCATTTAAAAGAAGAAAAGCAAAAAAGCAAGGGAGAAAAGGAAAGATATACCCATTTGAATGCAGAGTTCCAAAGAATAGCAAGGAGAGATAAGAAAGCCTTCCTCAGTGATCAATGCAAAGAAATAGAGGAAGACAATAGAATGGGAAAGACTAGAGATCTCTTCAAGAAAATTGGACACACTAAGGGAACATTTCATGCAAACATGGACTCAATAAAGGACAGAAATGGTATGGACCGAACAGAAGCAGAAGATATTAAGAAGAGATGACAAGAATACACAGAAGAACTGTACAAAAAAGATCTTCATGGCCCAGATAATCATGATGATGTGATCACTCACCTAGAGCCAGACATCCGGGAATGTGAAGTCAAGTGGGCCTTAGGAAGCATCACTATGAACGAAGCTAGTAAAGGTGATGGAATTCCAGTTGAGCTATTTCAAATCCTAAAAGATGATGCTGTGAAAGTGCTGCACTCAATATGCCAGCAAATTTGGAAAACTCAGCAGTTGCCACAGGACTGGAAAAGATTACTTTTCATTCCAATCCCTAAGAAAGCCAATGCCAAAGAATTCTCAAACTACCACACAATTGTACTCATCTCACATGCTAGTAAAGTAATGCTCAAAATTCTCCAAGCCAGGCTTCAACAATACGTGAACTGTGAACTTCCAGATGTTCAAGTTGGTTTTAAAAAAGGCAGAGGAAGCAGAGATCAAATTGCTGACATCTGCTGGATCATCAAAAAAGCAAGAGAGTTCCAGAAAAACATCTATTTCTGTTTTATTGACTATGCCAAAGCCTTTGACTGTGTGGGAAATTCTGGAAGAGATAGGAATACCAGACCACCTGACCTGCCTCTTGAGAAATCAGTATGCAGGTCAGGAAGCAACAGTTAGAACTTGACATGGAACAACAGGCTGGTTCCAAATAGGAAAAGGAGTACGTCAAGGCTGTATATTGACACCCTGTTTATTTAACTTCTATGCAGAGTACATCATGAGAAACACTGGGCTGGAGGAAGCACAAGCTGGACTGAAGATTGTCAGGAGAAACATCAATAACCTCAGATATGCAGATGACACCACCATTATGGCAGAAAGCGAAGAAGAACTAAAGAGCCTCTTAATGAAAGTGAAAGAGGAGAGTGAAAAAGTTGGCTTAAAACTCAGATATTAGAAAACAAAGATCATGGCATCTGGTTCCATTGATTCATGGCAAATAGATGGAGAAACAGTGGAAACAGTGAGAGACTTTCTTTTTTTTTGGCTCCAAACTCGCAGCAGATGGTGATTGCAGCCATGAAATTAAAAGACGCTTACTCCTTGAAAGTTATGACCAACCTAGACAGTATATTAAAAAGCAGATACATTACTTTGCCAACAAAGGTTCATCTAGTCAAGGCTATGTTTTTTCCAGTGGTCATGTATGGATGTGAGAGTTGGACTATAAAGAAAGCTAAGCGCCAAAGAATTGATGCTTTTGAACTGTGGTGTTGGAGAAGACTCTTGAGAGTCCCTTGGGTTGCAAGGAGATCCAACCAGCCCATCCTAAAGGAAATCAGTCCTGGGTGTTCATTGGAAGAACGGATGTTGAAGCTGAAACTCCAATACTTTGGCCACCTGATGTGAAGAACTGACTTATTTGAAAAGACCCTGATGCTGGGAAAGATTGAAGGTGGGAGGAGAAGGGGACGACAGAGGATGAGATGGTTGGATGGCATCACTGACTTAATGGACATGAGTTTGGGTAAACTCCAGTAGTTGGTGATAGACAGGGAGGCCTGGCATGCTTCAGTTCTTGGGGTCGGAAAGAGTTGGACACAACTGGGCGAGTAAACTGACTGACTGGTGCATTTAATGTTGTCCCAGAGGTCTCTTAAGTTGTCTTCATTTCTTTTTGTTCTTTTCTTCTATAATCTGTTCTGCAGCAGTGATTTCCACCATTCTGTCCTCCAGGTCATTTACCCGTTCTTCCGCCTCAGTTATTCTGCTATTGATTCCTTCTAGTGTATCACTCATCTGTTTGTTTGTTCTTTAATTCTTCTAGGTCTGTGGTAAACATTTCTTGCATCTTTCTAATCTTTGCCTCCATGCTTTTCTCAAGATCCTGAATCATCTTCACTATCATTATTCTGAATTCTTCTTCTGGAAAGATGCCTATCTCCACTTTGTTTAGGTGTTTTTCTGGTGTTTTATCTTGTCCCTTCATGTGGAACATGATTTTCTGCTTTTTCATGGTGATTAACTTTCTATAATGTGGTTTTTGTTTTAGTTGCTGTGGGACTATGGTTCATTTTGCTTTTTCTGTCTGCCCTCTGATGAAGGAGGCTAAGAGGCTTTTTTTTGGTAGGTTCCAGCATCCTCCTGTTGATGGTTGTTCTGCTAGTTGTGATTTTAATGCTCTCACAGTAATTTTCCAAAGATTTAGACTGACAATAGCACAATTAAACATTGGGCTGAAAATAACTTTATCTCAGTTTTGATTTGGAAGTTGCTGATTCAAGCCTCAGTTACCCGTGAGTTGTGGACATATGCAAATTCTGTTTAGCATAGAGTCTTCCCATTGTGACTTTGGCTAAGGAGGCTTGTCATAAGAAAATTGTAACAAAGATTCACATTCACCTTGCTTTCAAAGAAATCCAAGGACTGCCTTCTAGTCTTTTCTCCCACAGTCCCCGCATGCATTTTACATTCTAGCTAAATGGAATGTTCTTTGTCCAATAAACATTAGTTGGAATAATGTGCAGATATTTATTAACTTTCCTAAAAGGAAGGAAGTGGGAAACTTGTTACCACATTTTACAAAGGGCTTAATTTGTCAAAAATAGTTTAGCTAGTCAGTAGCAGTGTGAGCCAGAATGAATTGTGAATTAAGACTTTAAAAGCTTTGCTCTAGTTCTTCCTGTGAAGTCTCTGAAAGCTTTTTGCACAAGGATCTCCAGACAGTACCAGAATTGCTACAGTCGAAGTCTAAAGCTCCTCCTTTCAGTGGAGATAGAAGTTGCCGTTAAAGAATGGAGTGAAAGTATTAGTCACTCAGTTGTATCCGAGTCTTTGCCACCCCATGAACTGTAACCCACCAGATTCCTCTGTCCATGGAATTCTCCAGGCAAGAATACCAGAGGGGGTTGCCATTCCCTTCTCCAGGGGATCTTCCCCACCCAGGGGTCAAACCTGGGTCTCCTTCATTGCAGGCAGATTCTTCACCATCTGAGCCACCAGGGAAGCAAAGAAACACCATAAACAAGCAAACAAACAAATAAAATCAGCAGTTACATGACATGATCACCACAAGTAAACACCTTAACTCCTCAGATGATACTGAAGAGACCCTAGATTCAAAGCACCCCTCCTTCTGTACCAGCTCCCAGAGTGGAGGTTTTGGTGATCTGGGTAGGGCAGAGCAAGCTTTGCATCAGCACAAAGGATTGCATGGCAATAAGCCATGTCAGCTTAAGCCAGATGGAGAGAGAGTGCTCAGTAAACTCTTGCAGAATGCTGATTTTAGTGTGGGAATACCCACTTCTGGTAACCTGTCATTATTAATACAAGATGTTGGTAACATATGAGCCACCTGTAGTAATCCTAGCAAAAGAATGCAAATAATTTAGTTTGAGACCTACAGAGCAGACTCATAGTGATGAGTAAGCATGTTTCCCTTAGACAATCTTTCCAAACCATCACTGGCCTCACACCACACTTCTAGAAATGGTGCCCCTTGGTTATAAGTCCCCAAAAACTTGACTAGTGATTTCTTCGTCTACCTGGCAACCTCCCAGCTGGGTCCTGCCACCATACCATACACACTGCTCCCAACCCACCCGCCTTAGTGATGGCATCCACTTTGTCTCTTCATGCCACCCTCCCCCAACTGCCTGCAGTACCAGTCCAAGGCCCGAGGGAGAAAAAAATTGCCTTCATCAAAAAACAACTGAAAAACCACTTAGAGATGGGTTTCTTGGACCCTGCTACAGAAAGGGATAATGATTCTTTCTCAGTGTACTTATTGACATTCATTGAGCAGCATATAGTTTATTTTAGCTAGAGTTTGTGATGTAGCATCTATATTTAATTCCACAAGCTGTTGGGCAACTCATGTATTTACAAACACAATCCCGGAAACAATGTTGTTTGCTGGTCACAGCTGCATCTGTAACATCTCCGGAGCTCTGTGCTGTTTGGCAGAGCTCAGGGCATTATCACTTTACATTCTGGTCTGTGCCAAGGCCCCAGTAGGGCAGAGCTGGGGCTAAAAGTTCAGATTCTGTGACAGGTGTAGCAGAAAGCCAAGAGCGAGAGTCACTGCGAGGGCTGTGGATCACGATGGAGTTCCTCGTCAGCCCACCTCAGTGCTGCAGCCTGAACAGTGGTGGTCAATTTCTGTCATTGGCCTTGACTTCTTTCAGCTCCTCAGTCCTGAGAGAAACACTTAAACTCTCCTATGTAGACAGAGGCTGACTCCTCTGGGAAGTGAGCTGGGGCTTCAACAATGGAAGCCAGACCATAGGGAAGGAGGCAGGAACAGAAAAGTCTTCCTCTCTGGAGGGTGGAACCAGCTGTCTGCCAGGGATGTGGTGGGGATGACGAAGTCGGCTTCAGTAGCTGGACCAGGGAGAGTGGCTGGCCATAGCCAGGGGCAGGCGCCAAATGGCATGACTCAGGCAGTCTTGGTAACAGAATATATAAAGAGGGCTATATCAAGAGCTGGTGGGACACTTCTGAATTAGGCAAAGGGACAGGTAATTCTTGGAGATCTGTCTCCTGAGCAGAGCAAGGGGTGCAGGAGTCAGAAATAACAGAGTATTAAAAAGCAGAGACATCGCTTTGCTGACAAAGGTCCATCTAGTCAAAGCTATGGTTTTTCCAGTAGTCATGTACAGATGTGAGAGTTGGACCATAAAGAAGGCTGAGCGCTAAAGGATTGATGCTTTTGAACTGTGGTGCTGGAGAAGACTCTTAAGAGTTTGTTGGACAGCAAGGAGATCAAACTAGAGGATCTTAAAGGAAATCAGTCCTGAATATTCATTGAAAGGACTAAAGCTGAAGCTCTAATACTTTGGCCACCTGATGAGAAGAGCTGACTCATTGGAAAAGACCCAGATGCTTTCATTGGCAAAGACCGATGGCAGGAGAACGGGCAACAGAGGATGAGGTGGTTGGATGGCATCACTGACTCAGTGGACATGAGTTTGAGCAAATTCCAGGAGATAGTGAAGGACAGGGAAGCCTGGTGTGCTGTAGTCCATGGGGTTGCAAAGAGTTGGACAGGACAGGATTTAGCAACTGAACATCAACAACAGTTGGGTTTGGGGGGGCGGTCTAAGGAAAGAGCACTGTAACTCAGGGCATGCAGGATACTAGCAGTTGTAGGTTGTCCATCAGGGCCCAGGTTGGGGATACACACCTGACCTTATGGTTTTTTAAGATAGCACAAGGGATATATAGCTACCTTCTTATAAGGCCTTACAGACTATCTGAATGGGAGCCACAAAACTTCCCCTAAAGCAGAAGGTTTAAGCATCCTTGTCCAAGCCAAGAAATGGATTTTAGGTGAATGTTGCTTTTGTTCTCGTAAGATTTTTAGGCTTGTCATCAGTCTGTAGAAATTTTTTAAGTGAGGGTGACCAAGAGGAATTTAGGATAAACTTCTGTGACCACAGTTCCCTTATCAGATTAACATCTATGGATCTTAGGTCAGTAGGTGGTTTAGACTGTCCAAAGGACTTTTTGGGGATACCATCACTGACTTCTCTATTCTTGAGTTTCCTCTTCTGTAAAAATGGGCATAATGGCAACATCAACCTCATAAAGTATTTTAAGATTTAAGTGAGCCAATGAATGGAAAGTTTTTAGATCAATGTCTGGCACTTAATAACTAGTATCAAAATATAATTGTCAATGGTGATGATGGTAGCTCTGGAATTCATGGATTTCAGCTTGGGAAAATTTCAGTTAACCTCTGACATGAGTGAGATAAAGACAAAATGTGCCCTAGGCTTAGCACTAAGAAACCCAGGTTCATGTCCTGTTTTTGCCCCCAAATCTTGAATAATGCACTATAACTCATGGAACTTCTATGGCCCTACATTTTCTTATCAATCAATCAATGTGAAGGGGGTTCCATCAGTGGCTCGCACTGGAGAGTTACATCAAAATCTTCTTGGGTGTTTTCCAAATGTTATAAAATATACAGATGCACCCCAACCCGAGATATCAGTTATTCCTCTCTTCTACTCCTTCCTTGTCTCCATCCCACTCCTTCTTCCTCCAGCACACGTACCACACTCACACTCCAGGCCGCTGAGAACACCGGGGCCAGGTAATCTCTAGGATCTCACTCCTTGCCTCTAGTTCCATGATCTGATCAGGTGGAAATCAATCAGAGACCAAAGGCTGTAGGAAGGCAAAGGAAGCAAGTAATCAACACAGAGGCTAGTGTTGACAGGCTTTTTGGAGAACATGAGTCTCAAAGATGTGCTAGATATAGACTCACAGAGGAAAAAAAGACAGGAGTGAGTGTATGGTGAAGCCCATGGTTGGCCTATCAGAGGTCAAGTGACAGAGGCCACAGATAAAGGCAAAAGGACTGTCCACCTCTGCTGTCATTAACTAGAGACTGTTGGGGGAAGAGGACCAGTTAGGCCACTGGAGTGACCTGTAGAGACCCCGGAGGGCTAATGAGGACACATTTTTTGTGGAGATTTTATCTTCCCAGGCTTCTTACCTGTAAACAACGGTGCCCACATTGAATGAGGCGGTGGCTCATTGAATGCGGTGGTGGCTCTGGACTCTTTTGGGCTTCAAAAACCTATGTTGATGCCTTGGAAGAAACAACAGTGAGCACACACACAGCACTCACCAGGGACCAGGCAGTTTTTAGGGGTTTTACAAATGTTATCGCATTCAATGCCCATAGCCCTATGAGAAGGCACCATTATTATTGTTCTTTCCTTTCTTTTTTTAAACAGTTGAGGAAGCTGAGCCAAGAGAGGTGGAGCCAACCTGAGAAGCCAGGCGTTCTGGCTCTGTGGTCTCTGCTCATTACTCCTCCATAGAGGAGCAGCTGATGGGGGCTCGGTGCCTGTGGGAGGAAGGAAGACAGGTTTGTTCTCAGGCCGCAAGGAACTACTGGGGTGTCATGAGGAAGGAGTGTAATGGAAGTGGTTTTGAGGAAGGTTAATCTGCATGGAGATCAGGTTTCAAAGGCTTTGAAATGTGCAGCTTTTCACTTAGAGATTCTGTTTGGTCTGTGTTGCCTTCTCTCTCTTTTCTGGAGAACCCCGTGACCTCAAGGGAAGTTCTGGGTCAGAGGGGCCACCCAGGTCTGCACACGGTGACCCAGGCTTTATCACATGAGGCTCTGGGTGAGTCTGTCAGTTACCTTGTCTCCCCAAGGAAAGTGCCAAGGACACCTGGCAGGCAAGTCAGGAGCCTCTGCCACTGACAGATGAATCCGTTCTTGGTGAGTGAAGGGCTGCTTATCACACAGCAAAAACTTGTAAACTGGGGGCCCTGAGGGGATGGAGCCTATGAGGTCTAATGTCAGGAAAGTTCTGTGTGAGTATGTGTGTGTGAGAGAAAGAGGGAGGGAGAGAACATTATTCTTTTAAGCTCATTACAGGATCTTCAAGTTCTATATTTTTTGTTGCTCCCTGAAGGCAAGTATTGGGTCTATCTTGTACCGTCATCCAGTATAGTCCTTGTGCATAGAAACTGCTTATTAACTGATCATCTATTCCATGGATGGAGGTGAGGGAGGGTGAGGAGAGCTGAGTGATAGGTTTTAGAGTCGAATATGTGAGTTTGACTTCTGCTTTCTTGTGGAATGGTCTCCATCAAGTCCCTTCACCTCTCACAGTCTCTCCTCTTAAAGGTCTCCTATGAATACAAGGCCATTTAGTAATTACTGGGCTGGCCAGAAAGTTCGTTTCAGTTTTTCTGTAACCTCTGATGAAAAGCCCCAGTGAACTTTTCAGCCAACCTAATAGTCATCATGATTAGCAGTTACCTTTGCACACATCATCCTTAACGCTGTTAACGTGATTCTATGCAGGGAGGCTATCCCTATGCTTCACTTATCCTAAGTTTAGCAGTGGGAAAATGCAAAAAGTGTTCCTTGCCAGTTCCATGCCACTTTGGGGGTGGGGTTGGTGACACTGAAAGTCACATCCAGAGCCTGGAGGGGACAGTGGCAGCTGGGGTGTGACATCTTCCCCGGGTGCACACGGGGATTGATGGGCACTGTTGAAGCTCTCTGATGTGCTACCAGGAGTGTGCTATAAGGGTAAAAACACCATGGTTAGGGTCCATCGAGGCTGGCAGATCATCCCAACAAGAGAGGAGAATGCAAGTCATGAATCTGAACTGATAGCACTCCCATCCATCCTCCTCTTTGGGAACCTCCAGTCCAGGATGTTCTGTCATTTTTCTGGTCTCCCCTCCCTTTCTAGTCAAAACAGGAGGTTTTAAAAGAGGTTTTACATCAAGATGCTGTGGATGAAAAGAATAACATTTTCTGTGAGTTTGTACCACAGATGCCCTCAGATTTATTCAAGAAAACATCTCTTCAATAGAGTTGGCCAATTAACCACTCAAATGACTTGAAAACTTATTTAATGTCACTGCCTAATCACTTTATTAAATGTCACTGCTCCAACAGGCAAGAATCTCTGCTTTATCCCTCACTTCTCTTATGCTTCACTCCCTTTCTAAAACAAAGAGCCTCCTCCCAAAGAAGACTCAAATCTCAGAGCCTCATCCTTTATATTTGTCCTCCTTTTATCTGCTTTGAATTAAGGGATTTCAGCATTGGGCAGGATGAGAGGGATTATTTCACAGATGACCAAAGGGAGGCTCCCAGAGAGAAGTGACTTGCTCCCAAGGGAATAAACTTGTAAGTGGAAAAGCCTGTGTATTTTTATAGCTGTAAATCATGTAAGTGGTGCACAAAGTGAAAATACTAGAGAATAGATAGACCCAAATCTGCCATCAACATACACGATCTTGTGTAACTCGCTTATCTATTCCTAGGCTCAGTGTTCTCATCTGTTAAAAGGGGAGCCTAAAATTTGTGAAACAAAGATCAAGCATCATTTTATTATGTTTTGATTCTTAAGCAATAACTATTTGTGTACTCTATTTTCTACAGAAATAGAAAATCATGTCTGCTGGTGTTAAGGATAATTACTAACAAATTAACTATTTTGTTACTTATAGTAAAATAGCAATAGTTTAGCCATATCCTTAACTAGCAATAGCTTGTTGTTGTTTAGTTGCTAAATCGTGTCTATTTTGTGACCCCATGGACTATAGCCAGGCAGGCTCCTCTGTCCATGGGATTCTCCAGGCAAGAATCCTGGAGTGGGTTGCCATTTCCTTTTCCAGGGAATCTCCTGACACAGGGATGAAGCCTGCGTCTCCTACATTGGCAGGCAGATTCTTTACCTCTGAACCACCTGGGCTTAGCCATATCCTTAACTCCTCTAATGTGTAACCTGTCCCCTGCACAGTATTGTTCAAAGAGTCAACTCTGGCTCCCTTGCCAAGATTTAGTACCTGAACAGCTAATGTTCCAAATTCTAATTGTTCTGTAGACACACCTAGCGTGCATGAAGATGGAGACCAGCAGGAGAAGAGAAGAGAGTCCCCATAAGTCTTCAGCTGGGTGACATCTTGGTGGAGATGTGATCCTTATAAGCTCTCCCTGGAGACCACACTGTCCACTTGTCATGTGATTTCATCTGCATCTTATTTTCTCAGTTGACAAAACTGAAACCCATTGAAATCATGGCTTAGTGGACATATCTGAGCTAGCATACAAATGAAGAGTCATGCCTGATTCTACTCATACCTTTGGGCTAAGACCTTACCATTTGTGTCAGTGTAAAATTCTGTCTTCAGTTGTTGTTGTTTTTGTTGTTCAGTTGCTCATTCATGTCTGAATCTGTCACCCCACGGACTGCAGCACACCAGGCTTCCCTGTCCTTCACCATCTTCTGGAGCTTGCACAAACTCATGTCCATTGAGTCTGTGGTGCCATTCAACCATCTCGTCCTCTGTCATCCCCTTCTCCTCCTGCCCTCAATTTTTCCCAGCATCAGGGTCTTTTCTAATGAGTCAGCTCTTCGAATCAGGTGGTGAAAGTTTTGGAGCTTCAGTTTCAGCATCAGTCCTTTTAATGAATATTTAGGATTGCTTTCCTTTAGGATTGACTGGTTTGATCTCCTTGCAGTCCAAGGGACTCTCAAGAGTCTTCTCCAACACCCCAGTTCAAAAGCATCAGTTCTTCAGTGCTCAGCCTTCTTTATGGTCCAACTCTCACAGCCATATCTGACTACTAGAAAAACCATAGCTTTGACTAGAAGGACCTTTGTTGGCAAAGTAATCTCTCTGCTTTTTAATATGCTGTCTAGGTCAGTCATAACTTTTCTTCCAAGGAGCAAGTGTCTTTTAACTTCATGGCTGCAGTCACCATCCGCAGTGAGTTTGGAGCCCAAGAAAATAAAGTCTGTCACTGTTTCCATTGTTTCCCCATCTATTTGCCATGAAGTGATGGGACTGGATGCCTTGATCTTTGTTTTTTGAATATTGAGTTTTAAGCCAGCTTTTTCACTCTCCGCTTTCACTTTCATCAAGAGGCTCTTTAGTTCCTCTTCACTTTCTGCCATAATGTTGGTGTCATCTGCATATCTGTGATTATTGATATTTCTCCTGGCAATTTTGATTCCAGCTTGCGCTTCATCCAGCCTGGCATTTTGCACGTTATACTCTTAATATAAGCTAAATAAACAGGGTGACAATATACAGCCTTAATGTACTTCTTTCCCAATTTTGAACCAGTTTGTTGTTCCATGGCTGGTTCTAATGGTTGCTTCTTGACCTGCATACAGATTTCTCAGGAGGCTGGTAAGATGGTCTGGTATTCTCATCTCTTTAACAATTGTCCACAGTTTGTTGTGATCCACACAGTCAAAGGTTTTAGCATAGTCGATAAGGTGGGGGTAGATGTTTTTCTGGAATTCTGCTGGTTTTTCTATGATTCATCGTGTTGGCAATTTGATGTCTGGCTCCTCTGCCTTTTCTAAATCTAGCTTGAACATCTGGAAATTCTCGGTTCACATAGTGTTGAAGCCTAGCTTGGGGAATTTTGAGCATTACTTTGCTGGCGTGTGAGATGAGGGCAATTGTGTGGTAGTTTGAGCATTCTTTGGCATTGCCTTTCTTTGGGACTGGCATGAAAACTGACCTTTTCCAGTCCTGTGGCCATTGCTGAGTTTTCAAATTTGCTGGTATATTGAGTGTAGTACTTTTACAGCACCATCTTTTAGGATTTGAAATAGGGCAGCTGGAATTCCATCACCTCCACTGACTTTGTTTGTAATGATGCTTCCTAAGGCCTTTTTAACTTTGCACTCCAAGATCTCTGACTCTAGGTGAGTGATCACACCATCGTGGTTATTTGGGTCATTAAGATCTTTTTGGTACAATTCTTCTGTGTATTCTTGCCACCTCTTCCTGATATGTTCTGCTCCTGTTAGGTTCATACCATTTCTGTCCTTTATTGAGCCCATCTTTGCATGAAATATTCCCTTAGTATCTCTAATTTTCTTGAAGAGATCTCTAGACTTTGCCATTCTATTATTTTCCTCTATCTCTTTGCATTGATCATTTAGGAAAGCTTTCTTATCTCTCCTTGCTATACTTTGGAACTCTGCATTCTGATGGGTATATCTTTCCTTATCTCTTTTGCCTTTCACTTCTCTTTTTTTCTCAGCTATTTGTTAGGCCTCCTCCGACAACCATTTTACCTTTTTGCATTTCTTTTTCTTGGGGATAGTTCTGGTCACCACCTCCTGTACAATGTTACAAACCTCTGCCTATAGTTCTTTCTGGCACTCTATCAGGTCTAATCCCTTGAATCTATTTCTCACTTCCACTGTATAGTCATAAGGGATTTGATTTAGGTCATGCCTAAATGGCCTAGTGGTTTTCCATACTTTCTTTAATTTAGGTCTGAATTTTGCAATAAGGAGTTCATGACCTGAGCCACAGTCAGCTCCCAGTCTTGTTTTTGCTGACTATATAGAGCTTCTCCATCTTTGACTGCAAAGAATATAATCAATCTGATTTCGGTATTGACCATCTGGTGATGTCCATGTATAGAGTCTTCTCCTGTGTTGTTGGAAGAGGGTGTTTTCTATGACCAATGTGTTCTCTTGGCAAAACTTTGTTAACCTGTGTCCTGCTTCATTTTGTACTCAAAGACCAAACTTGCCAATTACTCCAGGTATCTCTTGACTTCCTACTTTTGCATTCCAGTCCCCTATGAAAAAAAAAAGGGCATCTTTTGTGTGTGTGTTAGTTCTAGAAGGTCTTGTAGATCTTCATAGAACCCATCAACTTCAGCTTCTTTGGCATTAGTGGTTGGGGCATAGACTTGGATTACTGTGATGCTGAATAGTTTGCCTTGGAAATGAACAGAGATCATTCTGTAATTTTTGAAATTGCACCCAAATACTGCATTTCATCCTCTTTTTGATGACTATGAGGGTTACTCCATTTCTTCTAAAGATTTCTTGCCCACAGTAGTAGATAAAATGGTCATCTGAATTAAATTTGTCCATTCCGGTCCATTTTAGTTCACCATTTCCTAAGATGTCAATGTTCACTATTGCCATCTCCTGTCTGACCACTTCCAATTTATCTTGATTAATGAACCTAACATTCCAAGTTCCTATGCAACATTTTTCTTTACAGCATTGGACTTTACTTTTACCACCAGACATATCCACAACTGGGCATTGTTTCCACTTTGGCTCAGCCTCTTCTTTTCTTCTGGAGTTATTTCTCTACTCTTCTCCAGTAGCATATTAGGCACCTATCGGCCTGGGAAGTTCATCTTTCTCTCTCTCTCTGGTTTTTTTTTTTTTTTTTTTTTGCCTTTTCATGCTGTTCATGGCGTTCTCAACAGGAGAAGGCAATGGCAACCCACTCCAGTACTCTCCCCTGGAAGAATCCCATGGATGGATGAGCCTGGTAGGCTGCAATCCATGGGGTCGCTAAGAGTCAGACATGACTGAGCAACTTCACTCTCACTTTTCACTTTCATGCATTGGAGAAGGAAATGGCAACCCACTCCAGTGTTCTTGCCTGGAGAATCCCAGGGATGGGGGAGCCTGGTGGGCTGCCATCTATGGGGTCACACAGAGTCAGACACGACTGAAGTAACTTAGCAGCAGCAGCAGCATGGGGTACTCAAGGCAAGAGTGCTGAAGTGGTCTGCCATTCTTTCTCCACTGGACCACGTTTTGTCAGAACTCTCGACCATGACCTGTCCTTCTTGGGTGGCCCTACACAGCATGGCTCATAGTTTCATTGAGTTAGACAAGGCTGTGGTCCACGTGATCAGTTTGGTTAGTTTTCTGTGATTGTGGTTTTCATTCTTTCTGGCCTCTGATGTGTAAGGATAAGAGGCTTACAGAAGCTTCCTTATGGGAGGTACTGGCTTTGGGGCAAACTGAGTCTTGCTCTGATGGGTGGGCCATGCTCAGTAAATCATTAATGCAACCTTCTGCTGATGTGTGCGGGCTGTGTTCCCTCTCTGACTGTGGTGGGGGTAATGGCGACCTCCTTCAAAGGGACTTATGCCAGCATGCCATGGCTCCCAGGACTGTTGTAATCAGTGGCCCTGTCAACCCATGCCTCTGCAGGAGACTCCCAGACACTCACAGGCAAGTGTGGCTCAGTTTGTTGCGGGGTCACTGCTCCTTTCTCCTGGGTTCTGGTGCGGACAGGTTTTGTTTGTGCCCTCCAAGAGTCTGTTTCCCCAGTCCTGTGGAAGTTCTATAATCAAGTCCCACTGGCCTTCAAAATCATATTCCCTGGGGGTTCTCAGTCCCCTTGCCAGATCCCTGGGTTGGGGATCCAGCAAGTTGTTCTGCAGTTTGTGGGTCATCTGCCCCATGGCTCTGTGGTGGGACCGTGGCGACCTCCTCCAAGAGGGCTTGTACCAGATGTGCTGCAGCCAGAGCCCCTGTCCCCGCGGCAGGTCACTGCTGACCCACAGGTCTGTAGGCAACACTCAGACACTCAAAGGCAGGTCTGGCTCAGTCTCTTGTGGGGTCCCTGGGTCCTATTGTGCACAAGATTTCGTTTGTGCCCTCTGAGTGTCTCTGGTGGGAAGAGATTTAATTCTAAATAATTTTGCTCCTCCTACCATTTTGTTGGGGCTTCTCCTTTGCCTTTGGATGTGGGGTATTGTTTTTTGGTGGGATCCAAAATTCTCCTGTTGATGGTTGTTCAGCAGCTGGTTGCAGTTTTGGAGTCCTCGCCGAAGAAGATGAGCACACGTCCTTCTACTCCACCATCTTGTAACCACAGTACAAGTTGTTTAAGTCACTCAATTGTGTCCAATTGGATAGCAGCACAACAGGCTTCCCTGTCCTTCACTGTCTCCCAGGGTTTGCCCAAACTCTTGTCTATTGAGTCAGTGATGTCATCCAACCATCTCATCCTCTGTCATCCTATTGTCTTCCTGCCTTCTATCTTTCCCAGCATCAGGGTCTTTTCCAATGAGCCAGCTCTTCACATTAGTTGGCGAAAGTATTGGAGCTTCAGCTTTAGCATCAGTCCTTCCAATGAACATTCAGGCTTTATTTCCTTTATGACTGACTGGTTTGATCTCCTTGCTGTCCTGAGTAGGATCTAAGTAAATGAAATTATTTGGCTTTCACAGGTAAATTTCTATTTTTTTTTTTTTTTGTCAAGAAGCTGGCTTAGCTGTGACTTTGATATACTCACATTTAGCATGGAGTTTTACTTTCACAGCCAGTTTTAGGACTAAATGGATACACTGAAGCATCATGAGGAAGGTGCAAATTGTTTTAACTTGCTGAATATTAGCGGTACCAGCACAAGACGTGAGAATCTAGATATTTAAAATTTGCTTGACAGGTTGCTATTACAAAGTTTCTAGTAATGTTATTTGTGGGCATAAACAGGAAAGGGCCAAAAGCTATTCTCTTTGAGAAGCCCAATTTTTACACAGTTGTCAATGCAGCAATTATTTTGTCTTCTTCTTCTTTTAAGGTGAAGGGACATATTCTAGGTATTCTTTTTTTTTTTTTTTTTTTTTTTAAGGAAAATCTTTAAACCTGTTTAAAACTTTTCTTTCTTAAAAAGGATTTTTTTTTTTTTTTTGTCAAAATGTCTTCAGATCCTGAGAAAAACCAGTGAAATGGAAACCATATGATTCCGAGGCCAGGTTTTTCAGAAGCGCCGTCAGCACTGAATTCAGGCGTTCTTGCTGTGCTCAGCAGACCCAGCCCGGCAATCAAAACTATTTGATTCTAAAGCTGATACTCCTATAACCAGGCAGGTTCCAGCACATTGTGAGCCCTGAAAAAGCATAATTACAAACAAAGACTTACAAGAAGCACACGTTGACTTAATATAGCTCGATTCTTTCAAAGAGCACACAGTTTTTCACACACATGCTCACACCTGTCCTTAGAAACCCTTGATTAGCAGAGGAGGGAGTGGCTGCCACCTCCCATGTTATAGTAGAGGCCACCAAGAGGCTCAGTGACTGGGCCAGGGCCACATGTCACCAGCTCAAATTGCTGTCTCTGTGAAATGCATGGAATTGATTCATCCTGTGTTTTTAAAGACTATGTAAGTGCTAGAGTTTTGTTTTTTTTAATAAAAACAAAGACCCAGCCCTGACCTTGAGAGGTCTTTAACCTGATGAGGGGTGATGTTGTAAGGCTCAATGGAGATGATCAGATGTGTAGGAAATGATCATCATCACTGCACTCAAGAAATTGCCATGCTGTGTTCTTCTCATGCTGAGAATAACCACTAGTCTTCTCCAGAAAGCACCAAGAACCCTCACAGGCATGCAGAATGGGAGAGAGGTATCATTGTCTTTTTTTTTGGCTGTGCTGTGTCTTAGTTGTGGTATGTGGAATCTTCATTATCACAGGGGAGATCTTTAGTTGTGGCATGTGGGACCTTTTTTCTTTTTTTTTCCAGTGGTGGCATGCAAACTCTTAGTCGCGGCATGTGGGATCTAGTTCTCTGACCAGGCATTGAACCCTGGCCCCCTGCAGTGGGATTGCAGAGTCTTAGCTACTGGACCACCACAGAAGTCCCTCATTGTCTTTTATGTGTCTATTGTTTTTCAACTGCTGTGTTAGGAATTACCACAACCTTAGTGACATAAAGCAATATGAATTCACTGTGTCACAGTTTCTGTGGGTTAGGAGTGCAGGTATAGGTTAACTGGGTTCTCTGCTCAGGGTGTCACAAGACTGAAATCAAAGCATCGGTCAGGGCAGCAGTTCTCTTCTGGGGCTCAGAGGTCTCTTCCAGGCTCATGAGATTGTTGGCCGAACTGGATTTCTTGAGGTGGTTCCACTGTGGTTCCCATATTCTTACTGGCTATTGACTGGGGATTGTATTCAGTTCCTAGAGGCTACCCACAATCCCTTGCAGCATAAGCCCCGTAGACCATACATAGCATAGTTGCTTGCTTTCTTCCAGGCCAGCAGGAGCCCGTCTCTCAGACACTTCACTTTCTTTTGGAGGTTCATCTGATTAAGCCAGACTCACCCAAGATACTTTTCCTCTTGATTAACTCAAAGTCAATTGATTAGTAACCTGATCATAGGAAGAGTGTCTCATCATATTCACAGGGCTTGCCTGTACTCAACAGGAGCGGATGATATGGGACATAAACAGAAGGACTCAGGAATGTTGGGGACCATTTCAGAAGCTGGCATTCTGCAGTATCCTACCCACATCAGTGCTTGTCCACCATACTGTGTTTGCTGCCTTGGCCTGCTGAATCAAGCAGCCCCAGCCCCCAGAATGTGCCTCCACCACTATGCCTTTAGATAGAGAACAGTGTTTTATAAGAGGAACTAATCACTGATGGTAGGCAGTGTTTCAGACAATGTAACGAGTACTTGTTTTCATGTTGTCAGGACTCAGCAGAGTGTCTGGCACTTAGGAGTCCTCAATTTCTGTTTCTCACGCAATGAATGCATGGATGATTAAATGAGAAATATTTTGGGCATCCTCATCAGATTACATCCCATAAAAATAAATGCCTAACCGCCCCCCCCCCCCACGTGCAAGGCTGATTCCTCCTTTTAGTTTATAGCTCTTTCCCCATCCCCTGGTTTAAAAAGTAATGCTTGCTTATTATAAAAACACTCTTGAAGATGTTTCTTCTTTCTATGGTTTTATTTTTTATATTTAACTTTTTTAATCCATCTGGAACTAATTTCCCAATATTACGTATAAAATAATCCATCCCCTACCCATTTAATCCATGATGTTTCTCTATGTACATATGCATATACACTAAGTTCTTATGTATAATGAGGTGTATTTCTGAGCTAGCTGTTCTGTTTCATTGATGTGCCCACCCACTTTGTATGTCAGTATCACCTAGTTATTGGAATTTTATTATATGTTTTAAGGTCTGGTAGGACAGGTATTGCCCCACTAATTCCTCCTTCAGCCCCTCTCTCCACCAGTTCATTAAACACAGGCCCATCTTGCCGCCCACTCTAGTACTTTTGAGAGCAAAGCTTTCTTTGGCAAAGTCTGGACATGGAACCAGATTTAGGTTCATAGTCTACCTTTGCAGCTTCCTAGCTCAATGCCTCTCAATCTCAGGAATATGTAAACTGGCAGTGAAATGTTTAGAGTAGAAACTTATTGTCGTAATGAACTGGAATAACATCTAAGAATCATCCAGTACATAGTAGATGGTCAATACCTGCCATCTGGAGTGGAGGAGTGACTCTGAAGGCCCAGGCACCTTTGCTTCTGTCCCTTCATCCTTATCAGCAGACATGGCAAATCTTTTGAGAACCTCTTGTACAAATGCTGAGGCTTGGATCTGTCAGCCTCAAGTCAGCTTTTAGGCTCAGAGTATCCAGGATTAAGACTTGGCCCAGCCTCTGGGCAGCCTCTTCAGGGTTTGCATTGGTCCAAGGGAAGTCTGGTGGTTGTGCTGAACTGGAGTCATTTCAGAGTGATCTGGGTACCTGGGGAGTGGGTGTGAGTTAAGTGCTGAAATCCACTTTACCTAACCTTAAAGGAAATGCCTGGGAATTAACACCCTTTGCTTCATCCCCAGGGAGCCCATCTCTAGATTGGCAGCCAGAGAAAGGCTTCAGTCCACAAATTACAGGTGTTGGGGATGGGAAGTCATTCTAGCACAGACAGGTGGTACTGGTGAGGGGAGATGGGCGAGACTCTGACAGCATGTGCTAGACTTTGAAGGTGGAAGACATGAATTGGATTGCAAGAGCCCCCACAGTACTGAGTTAGTCCTATGCACTTGCCGAGAGGTTTATAAAGGTGACTAGTTATCCTTAGACAAGTACAGGCACTGGAAAGCAAAGGCCTGGGGTGAGTCATAGGGACCCAGGAGTTTTGAAGGCCAAAACTTTACTTCTTTCCTGGAACTTTCCCTCCAACTCAAGAGAGGGTAAGACAGGAATACACTCTTTCATATCTTCAAGAAACATCCCTGAAGGCCTGCTGTGTGCTCTCAGGAACTAGGATAGGAGGATAGACAGCTGTGACCTCAGAGAGCTTCCATACAACACAGTGAGGAGAAAGAGCGTGACAGCCATCCTTGTGTTTCTGGATTTGCTCTCTGATGATGCCAATGAGGCAGTTTGATTTCCCACTCTAGCTATATCCCTGCATGGCCTTCTGTGAAAGAACAGATCAGATGTTCACAGCTAAAATTCAAAAGCTGGACTATTGTCTAGTCAAGCCTTTTTCTCTTCTCCTCTTTTTTTTTTAATAAAAAATATAGTTTAATCCTACATTTTTATTAATTGAAGTATGGTTGATTTACAATGTTGTGTTAGTTTCAGGTGTATGGCACAGGATTCAGTTATCTATCTATCTATCTATCTATATAAAGTACTTATGAAGTGTGTATATGTGTGTGTGCTAGCCACTCAGTCATGTCGAACTCTTTGCGACCCCATGGACTGTAGCCCACCAGGCTCCTCTGTCCATGGAATTTTCCAGGCAAGAATATTGAAGTAGGTTGACATTCCCTTCTCCAGAGGATATTCTTGACTCAGGGATCGAACCCAGGTCTCCTGCATTGCAGACAGATTCTTTACTCTCTGAACCACCAGGGAAGCCATATATATATTTGCTGTTGATCAGTCACTCAGTCATGTCCCTAACAGTCCACAACTCTTTGTGACCCCGTGGACTGACCCCCAAGAAAACAAAGTCTGTCACTTTCCATTTTTTCCCCATCAGGTTTCCCTGTCCTTTGCTATCTCCTAAGGTTTGCTCAAACTCATGTCCATTGAGCTGATGGTGCCATCCAACAATCTCATCCTCTGTTGTCCCCTTCTCTTTATGTCCTCAATCTTTCCCAGAATCAGTGTCTTTTCCAATGAGTCATCTGTTCCCATCAGGTGCCCAAAGTTTTGGAGCTTCAGCATCAGTCCTTCAGTGAATATTCAGGTTTGATTTCCTTTACGATTAACTGCTTTGATCTCCTTACTGTCCAAGGGACTCTCAAAAATCTTCTCTAGTATCACATTCAAAAGCATCAGTTCTTCAGTGCTTAGCCTTCTTTATGGTCCAGCTCTCACATCTGTACACGACTACTGGAAAAACCATAGCTTTGACTATAGGGACCTTTGTCGGCAAAGTGATGTCTCTGCTTTTTAACATGCTATCTAGGTTTGTCATAGTTTTTCTTCCAAGGTGCAGCCATCTTTTAATTTCAAGGCCACAGTCACTATCCACAGTGATTTTGGAGCCCAAGAAAACACAGTCTGTCACTTTCCATTTTTTCCCCATCTATTTGCCATGAAGTGTGAGGGCCAGATGCCATGATCTAGTTTTTTGAATGTTGAGTTTTAAGCCAGCTTTCTCACTCTCCTCTTTCACTTTCATCAAGAGGTTCTTTAGTTCCTCTTCACTTTCTGCCATTAAGGTGGTGTCATCTGTATATCTGAGATTACTGATATTTCTCCTGGCAATCTTAATTCCAGCTTGAGCTTCATCCATACTGGCATTTTGCATGATGTACTCTCATATAAGTTAAATAAGCAGAGTGACAATATATAGCCTTGATGTACTTCTTTCCCAATTTTGAACCAGTTTGTTGTTCCATATCCAGTTCTAACTGTTGCTTCTTGGCCCACATACAGGTTTCTCAGGAGGCCAATAAGGTGGTCTGGTATTCCTGTCTCTTTAAGAATTTTCCATAGCTTGTTGTGATCCATACAGCCAAAGGCTCTAGTGTAGTCAATGAAGCAAAAGTAGATGTTTTTCTGGAATTATTTCGCTTTTTCTATGATCCACCAGATGTTGGCAATTTGATCTCTGATTCCTCTGCCTTTTCTAAATCCAATTGGTACATCTGGAAATTCTTGGTTCACATACTGTTGAAGCCTTGTCTAAAGGATTTTGAGCATTACCTTGCTAGCGTGTGAAATGAGTGCAATTGTGCAGTAGATTGAGCATTCTTTGGCATTGCCTTTCTTTGGGATTGGAATGAAAACTGACCTTGGCCAGTCCTGTGGCCACTGCTAAGTTTTCCAAATTTGCTGACATATTGAGTGCAGCACTTTCATAGCATCATCTTTTAGGATTTGAAATAGCTCAGCTAATTGATATATATGTGTGTGTGTGTATATATGTATATATATAATTTTTCAGATTCTTTTCTCTTATAAGTTGTTACAAAATATTGAGTACAGCTCCCTGTGCTATACAGTAGGTCCTTACTGCTCATCTATTTTACATATAGTTGTGTATATATGTTAATCCCAAATTCCTCATCTATCCCTCCACCCTCCCCATTTGGTAACCATTAGTTTGTTTTCTATGTCTGTGGGTCTATTTCTGTTTTGTAAATAAGTTAATTTGTGTTTATTTTTTATATATTTTATATATAATTTTATATATTTTATTTTTTATATATAAGTGATATATTTGTCTTTCTCTGACTTACTTCACTTTGTATGATAATACCCACGTCCATCCACATTGCTGCTAATGTCATGAATTCATTCTTTTTTATGATGGAGTAATATTCCACTATGTACGTATACCACATCTTTATCCATTTACCTGTCAGTGGACATTTAGGTTGCTTCCATGTCTTGGTTCTTCTTAATAGTGCTTTTGTGAACACTGGGGTGACTGTTTCTTTTCAAATTATGGTTTTCTCTGGATATATGCCCAGGAGTGGGATTGATGGATGATATGGTAACTCTATTTTTTGTTTTATAAGGAACCTCCATACTGTTCTCCCTAGTAAGCCTCTTTATTTTCTTTAAGAGATAACCAAACTTAGAGAAAGGTGGTGATTTGCTCAAGTTAATCAAGCTTTGTAACAGTGATGGGACTTCACTATTCTGCCCACAATTCATCATCAGAAAAGTGGGATTTCTCTTTGCTTTACATCAAGCCTTTAGAGGCAGCACACAGTCTATGAGTCTATCACTGGAACACAGTGAACATTCACATTTTTGAGAGAGGAAGACAAATGTGGATGGTGTCAAGTTTACATAGAAAACAAAGAAGCAACACAGTGTAAGAGTTAGACCACCTGAGGTCAAAATTGTGGTTTCTTCACTTAAAAGCTGCATGAACTTAAGCAACTTTCTTCATTTCACTATACTTTATCTTCTTATCTGCAAAATGAACATGATGGTGTTGCCCATTGGATTGTTTTAAGAATTACATGAAATGTACATGGACACTTAGCTCAAGACCTAGAATGAAGGTGTATCACTAGGATGAAGGGTCTCTAGAAGGGTCCCTGCCCAGGGAGGGTTGATGTTCCCAGGCCCAGGGGGTCAGACCATGGTGTGCGACTGACATCTCCATGTGGCCCTTTTCCAGTTCCAGGAGTCCTGGAGGAGCGGCCCAGAGTGGGAGAGTGTGGCGAGAGAATGAAGACACCAACCGCCCGGGAGAAGCATGAGGTGGCAGTGCAGCGCTCGGCTTAGAGGGCTTCGGCCGGTGGCGGCGGCCCCATGGGCAACTCTGCTGGCACTAGGCCTCCCCGGTTGGGTGCTGGCTGTCTCGGCCACGGCGGCCGCTGTGGTCCCCGAGCATCATGCCTCCACGGCCGGCCAGCCGCCCCTGGACTGGCTTCTCACCGATCGGGGCCCCTTCCACCGCGCGCAGGAGTACACGGACTTCGTGGAGCGCTACCGCCAGGGTTTCACCACCAGGTACCGGATCTACAGGTGAGTGGGGCTCCTCTCCGAAGCCAGCCTGGGTCTGCACGGGTGCCAACCGCGAAGCCAGCTGGCAGACCGCAGATTGCACTAGGAGAGAGCTGGAGGAGTAGCAGGCAGGGGGAACAAGCTTGCCATGTTTTTTTCTTTTCTTTTTTTTTTTAAGCAAGAAGAAAACACATACAAGCTGGAAAACCTGCTGATGCCTCCTGGGGAACTTAGCAAAAGGGTTTCTATTTATAGGTTGTGCTGCTTATAAATTGAGGACAAATCAGGCGGCATGGAGTCAGCATGTGGCCCGTGCTGCTGCGGGAGGTCAGAGTCAAATGCTGGGGACGGGTTTTAACTAATGGGTGAGATACGTTTATGAGTTGTAATTACCTCGACTTGCAAATGAAGGCAGGGCAGCTCCAGTTCCTGCCTTAGAAGTGGGGGGAGCCCCACAGAGGCAGGGAGGGGCCTGCGCTCACCCTTGTCAACACCACAGCCTCAGCTGGCCTTGTGCAAGGAAAGGCGCTGTGTCTTCCTGCCCTCTCTCTGAATGTCCCTCAGGAGCATCAGAGCTGAAAGTCAAACACGTGACCTACCTGGTCCATCTGACTAGGCACAAATTCCCGGCTGCTGGAGCAGCACTTTAAAAGCACAAGGCTCCTGGAAATCCTCACCTTGGTGCCTCAGTGAACCTCAGCACTCCTTGGAGTGTATCCCTGAATTCAACCTTGCCCTTCATCACTGGGCTCAGTCTCTCCCTTAGTTCAACCCCTTTTCCTCTTTACACTGACCTCTTCACATTCAGATAACTCTAGGAGCTTTGCTAGAATTTTTTTTTTTTAATTAAAGACATTTACTTTTCAGTTACAGATTAGTTCCGAATGAAAGGAGTGGAGATGAACTATGAAAAAACACAAAGAGAAACAGAATCAGAAAATCACCTATTCTTTTGCCAGGTAGAGGTTGCTCTCTGTAACCTGAGTGTATGCATTCTTAGTCTTATGAACATGCTAAAGGTTTCACCCTGTCTCTGGATCTAGCAGTTTACATCTACATGCCTTGTGCATGTGAACTCACTTAATCTTTCTAACGGTCCTCTGTGGGAAGAACAATTATTCTCCCTGTTATACAGATGAGAAAACTGAGGTCCAGAGAAGTTAAGGAACTTGTCCAGGGGCACACAGCTGGTAAATGGAGATCGTATGGTATCTGCATGTGCTTTCCATATAAGAAAGAAGATGAACTGTGGTGGGAGAAGAATAAGACTTTCCAGTAGGATTAGAGTACTTGGTGTAGAATTTCACAAAGCTCTCTCCCACAGCAGAAGAGAGGCCCTTCTCTTCTAGCTGTTTGTGAGCATATCATAACAATTACACAAACAGGTTCTAACATTAAACTCCAAATCCTACCTCCTCTTTTCACTTTTCCATTCTTATTTGGAAATCAGAGTGTTCTCTCACTTGGAGGAGATGACTGGTTGATATAAAATAGCTCTGGCCTGTCTAACCGTGGGTCCCCAGAGATTATTGCTCTCTCCATTTAGGTTTGTATTCATGTAGGCACAGGTGCTTCAAAGTGAAGGTTCTGGAGCCAAATGACCTGAACTCTAATCCTGGAGCTGCAGCTTACTAGTTTTATAATGTTGGGATAATTATTTAATTTCTTTGTTCCCCACTTACTTTATTTGTAAAATTGGGACAATTATAGTGCCCACCTCTAATGGACTGATGTGAAAATTAAAAGAGTTGATTGATGTAAAACACTTAGAATAGTGCTTAATAAATACTACCTATTATTAGAGTATCACTCAATAAATATTAACCAATGGAAAAGTTACAATGAGATGAGAGCCATGGGTACTGTCTTTGCGATAACATCTGCTGAGGACGTAGCATTTGACAACTTACATTAGAAGGAGAAAAAAATGTTCTCTTGTTTTTTGTTTTTTTAATAAATAGAGAAGTGTTTCATGCTTCTCTATTTTTTAACTAATTAATTTATTTGTGGCCCTACCCCGTAGCTTGCAGAACTTCCCTAACCAGGGATCAAGCCTCTGCCCCCTCCATCACAAGCACAGAGTCCCAAGCAGTGGAATCACCAGGGAAGTCCCTCTTGCTTTCTTTTTTAAAGTGTATTAACCTTAATTCCTTCTCTCGCTCTCAACTGGAGAATGAATGAATCTTCTCTGGGGCACACTCTTACTGGTCTCGTGGACTACCAGAAGGAGCCAGCTTATTTCCAGCCTGCTTTAGAGTCACCACAGAGAATGAGCTTTCTTCTAAAGTCAGGGGTAGCCAACCGAGCAGGCCTGCCTTGAGGTGTCCTACAGAAGGGAGTCAGTGGGCCCTGCCAGCTCCCTGGTGCCAGGGCTAACATGAACAGTCTCAGGACAGCACCATTATGAGAAAAGAGACAATATACATCCTTGTGAAAACTTTCTAAATAGCTTGGCCATCTTACTCAATATTTGGTCAGCTTTTAAATTCCATTAGCCGACCTCTCAGCAGCTCCTCAAGACCTGTCAGACCAAGATCTGAGTGATCAGCCCACTTCTCAGACACTGTCTCTTAACAGGCTAGTGGTAAGAGCTATGAGAGCAGAGATCCTGTCTCTAATTCCATTTGTGACCCCTGAATGCCCACATTTGCACCACTCTTTAGCCCTCAGTATAATAAACGTTTAAGCGATCTGCCTCTCATACCAGCCCTGTGAGGCAGGTGGGGACTCTTAGGGTTCAAAGCAGTGAGTTGGACTTGTTCAAGGTCAGAGAGCTAGCCAGTCATAGCCAGAAGTAACACTCAGGGCTCCTGACTTGAAGTCTCCTGCTCATAACTCTAGACCACGCCACTTCCTTTTGACTGGTAAATGCATCTTCTTCATAATGCGCAACCTAATCAGGCACCTAAATTGAGCTGATGCAAATGTAAATATGGTTTCTTGAAACACTCTAGTGGTAATGTTCCATTCTCTCTTTGCTACAAATCAAAGTAATGAACAGTCTGGTTTTTTTTTTTTTTTTTAATTTCTTTTTGTATTAAGGCTTTAATAGAGAGATAATCATGGGATTGGAAAAAATCCAAACCGCTATGATGAAACACTTATAACTCGGAAAGAATAAATTAAAATGAAGAGACAAAGCTAGAAATAGTATAGAACAATGAGTGTGATATGGTGGTTGGAAGAAAAAAGCAAGGCCAGGTATAATTCCAAATTATTGACCTTAGTCATTAATGCCTCCATTTCTGTCTCTCTTTTAGAAAAGAAAGATCTGGGGATGTGTTAGAAGTCTTTTGAGAGGACAACAAATCAAAAATTAATAGATATCTTCATTTAAAAAAAACCCCTTTATATTTTTATCATATTCTGGGCAGAGTTTGCAAATTTTGAGAACCAAAGTAGAACAAAGCTTAAAACTAAGAGGTTGGAGTGGTACTCAAAGGTAGGCAGTGTAGAAACAGAAATGTGTTTTAGCAGGTGCATCTGGAAACATCCAATAGGACAAACTGGAATAGAATCAGATGGTGTGTTGAATGAGGTCCATTAAAAGAACCTTTCCACAGGCACCAGAGCAGTTATCGTAAGGAAAGATAATCTGTTTATGATTCATTAGGATGGAAAACAAGGGTTGGCAATAGCTTACCTGAGAAGGAAGTGAGACACAGGCAAAACCAAATATTTTGTCCATGCTGCTCCTTGTGTGGTCTGTGGACCAATAGCATTGGCATTACCTGAGAGCTTGTGAAAATTGCAGAACCTGAAGCCTTGTCCCAACCTACAAAATCAGAATATGCATTTTAGCAAGAGCCCCACATGAACCGTACAGCATTAAAGCTTGATTAGACTAAGTGCTTGGGAGATGGAGAGGAGAGCGGAGTGACCAGGGTGGGGAAGGACAGAAGGCTTCATGGTAAGGCAGCATGCTCCATGATGCACTTGAGGTAGTGAGAATATTTACAGGAGATGCTACAAATAGAGTAGTAGTCATGAGAAATTGAATTTAGGAATTATTAGTGCCAAGGCACATAAACTCATAAGAATAGATCCAAGCAGCTGGGGGGAAAGATGTTTAAAAGCAGAAAAGGCTGGAGGGCCTAGAACCAGCCTGTGGGTGCCTTGTGGGAGATGGAGAGGTGGGGAAGCAGAGAGCAGCTGTGGAAGCCATCAGACAGGGAGCACCAGAGCTGATTTATCATCCAGACCACATCTCACGGACTAACAAACACTGATTTGAATAAACAGCAAACCCTGGGAGAGGCACCATTTCCAATTAAGAGATCACAATCCACATAAATAAACGGCAACCTCAGTCTGCCTGGGCAAATCCCAGTGATTTCCTAGGTGTTCATTACGGCTGCAGAGGTAGAGAAAGGTGGTGTTATCACGCAGCTGCAGGTCACCACAAGGGAAGCCCTGGTTCTCAGGCGGATGGGACAGGCAGGGAAGGAGGTGAGTTCTGCCAGAAACACTACCATCACCTGAGCCAGCTGGTTGATCTCTGCCCTTCTCACTGGGTTTCTATTTTGGCGAGGGAGTTTCTTGAGATGGAAGAAGAGGAAGAAATAGTACAAAAACTAGAGCAAAACAAAGCAAAACCAGAGGCATTGCAGAGCGATGAGCCTAGAGACTCATCACAGGTACTCTTTCTTGGTCCATAGAGGTGAGGAGGTGGGAGGGGAACAGAATGAAGTGTCTAGAATCTACTTTCCTCAGGAGTTCACTGCTGGCTAAATGTACAGCCCAGTATCTGACATAGACTATCTAATCTAGGCTATAGACCCAGCCCAAGGACTTCACCCAAGGAATTTTCTTCCAGAAGTGTCTGGAGGTTGAGCCCTACAAGGGCATACAGGCCCTGGAATCAGGCCTTGCAGACCCTCATCCTTGGACAGCATCTCCTCTCCATCTTAACGTGGCAACATCTGGGACCAGTGGAGCCGACCTATGTGAAGGAGGAAGTGTACTGCCCACTTGGAGAAAGGAGAAAGCACATAAACAGACAAAGGCAATTCAAGAACGTGAGAAGAGCAATATCCCTTCAACCTGTTTTATTGAAGGCCAGCTCTGTGCTTATCCTTCTACAAGATTCTGATAATAAATCATGAATGGGGAGGACACAGCGCTTGATCTGGTGGAACTCACAAGACCAGTGCATTTGGAGAATGTGCTAGATGGCTCTGCACAGCAAGGTTGAGGAAAGCTGCAATGAAGTAATGCCTTGGCTGGACTCTGATGGCTGAGTGGGAGCTCTCCAGGTGGAGAGCTTGGGGAACGGTGCCGTGGACACAGAAGCGGTAAAACCAAAGGTGTGGGAGCACCAGGTGTGCTTTAGACACTGAGCAGCCAGCTCCAGGCATCCAGTGTAAATGCAGGGAAGCATGTGACTGTCCCTCCTCCACCTGTTCTGCCCCACTGCCTTATTTCTGCCATATCTTGTCCCTCCAAAATGCCAAAAGGGTCTCCTAGACACTGATTTCTTTCAGGGTGCAGTTTAAAAAGCCTCTTTCCTGAAGTGGCATGTCATTTTCCTGTATTAGCGATGAGTAAAATGAAGTAGAAGTAATTATATATCTGGAGAAGGTAGGACCAAAGGCAATTCCTTGTGTTTCTACCTGGGAAAAAATGGACTTTGAACATGCACCTGGCGAGAAAATGGTATGCTGTGCTTTGAGATCTTATAAAGCCACCTGTTCAACTGAAAATCCAGTGTCACCCATGCTTTAAAAATTGAATTTAGAGTAAGCTTCCCACACTGTGTGTTTGCTCACTTGGTCCTCTTGCAAGCATTTATGAAACATCTACTTTGTGGAAAGCATTATTCTGGGCACCATAGCAGGCTGTGAAAAAGAAAACAGGATTCTACTGATTTCCAGGAGTTCAGCTGTCCAGTTTGAGTGACAGCACACTCACGGGAAAAGCACATTAGAATGTAGCATCCCAGGCTCTGGGGAGAAGAAGATATTTAGCACATTTTCAGTGAGTGATGGATAGATTTGGTCCATGAATGCCGTATCAGAATAAATTCTCAGGATATCAGTCCAATGCTCCCCAAGGACAAAATGACTCTTGCCCAAATTTTCTCATGTCTTCTGGGGGGCTATATCCAGGTTATTCACGTGGGATTGAAATAGAATTGCACAGGTGGTCTGTGAATAGAAAATGTTAAAAAAAAAAAAAAAAAAAAAAACATGCAAAAAAGGCAGGGAAAAAGCCAGGAAGGCCAGGGGGAGAAAGCCAGTTCAGTTTTGTTTTCAGATGAGATTTGGTAGAGAGATCTTGAGTCAGTCAGGCAGAGAAAAAGAGGATTAATTTTTGCTTTGAGAAATAATTAATTTTATTCATGAATGAATTGCTACTTAGAGGCACATAGATGTAGAAAGGAATGAGGTAGGCTTCATCTAGAAACCGTCGCGACGCAGATGCAGACAGACAGGGACGCTGGCTAGCCACGTGGTCTTTTCATTTTTTTTTTTTCCCCCTCAAGAGAAGAGCTTTTTCTGGGTCAGGGATTCTCCATTTTTTTTCCTTGCTATTCAGCTTCTGCCACATTTATCCCACCTCAGGGCTTCTCACATCTCCTACAAGAAAATTATGTCAGTCCACGTTGTTTAGAACAGTGAGTGGCATGTGGTGGGGCATTTATTCACTCAATGCATGCTTATTATCTCTGTGTGCTGGCCATTCCCCCAGGGCTGGGGGCACAGCTGTGAATGAGATGCGGCCCAGGCCTCAGGGAGCTCTGCCCTCCAGGAAGGCAGACCCACAGGAACAAGTGTTTGGAAGTGGGCTGAGGTCTATACGGGCGACCAAAGCATTAGGTGTGAATTTGGTTCCCAATGCCAGTTATCCATTTTCTCCTCCGGAATTTGAAACAGGTGAGCATGCTCGTGAGGTGTTCAAAGCCAGTGGGACAGATTTATCACCATAAAGCAGGGCTGGAGATGAAGGTTTGGACCCGAGTCTGAGACAGTTGTGAGAATTCCTCTTCTCACAATCTCTCCTGACTCAAAGACAGCCTTCTGGTCTTTCAGACTGATTTGCTCATTCCTACGTGAAGCAACCAGAGAAGGCATCATTGGATACTGCAGATGGGCTGGGCAGGTGACCTCAGGTGGAGCTCTACCAGCTGAGCAGGAGAAAGCCCTGGAAGGGATTGTTGACTGGAGGGTGTGGGTGTACAAGAGACAGAAGCTTTCTGTGTACAGGGATCTCAGAGCATTGACCGTTGTTGTCACTGTTTAGTCACCAAGTTGTGTCCAACTCTGCTACCTCATGGACTGCAGCATGCCAGGCTTCCCTGTCCCTCACCATCTCCTGGAGTTTACCCGAGTCCATGTCCATTGAATCAGTGATGCTATCCAACCATCTCATCATCTATCCCTTTCTTCTCCTGACTTCAATCTTTCCTAGCATCAGGGTCTATCCAATAAGTCAGCTGTTAGCGTCAGATGGCCAAAGTATTGGAGCTTCAGCTTCACTGTCAGTCTTCCAAAGAGTATTCAGGGTTGCTTTCCTTTAAGATTGACTGATTTGATCTCCTTGCTGTCCAAGGGACTCTCAAAGGTCTTCTCCAACACCACAGTAAAGCATCAGTTCTTCGGCATTCTGCCTTCTTTATTGTGCAGTTCTCACATCCGTACATGACTACTGGAAAAACCATAGCTTTGACTATACAGACCTATGTCAGCAAAGTGATGTCTTTGCTTTTTAACACACTGTCTAGGTTTGTCATAGATTTCCTGCCAAGAAGCAGTCATCTTCTAATTTCATGACTGCAGTCACCATCCGCAGTGATTTAAGAACCCAAGAAGAGGAACTCTGTCACTGCTTCTACATTTTCCCCTTCTATTTGCCATGAAGTGATGGGGCCAGATGCCATGATCTTGGATTTTTTTAATACCGAGTTTTAAGCCGGCCTTTTCACTCTCCTCCTTTACCCTCATCAAGAGGCTCTTTAGTTCCTCTTTCACTTTCTGCCATTAGACTGGTATCATCTCAGAACCAGAGATCAAATTGCCAACATTCACTGGATCATAGAGAAAGCAAGGGAACTCCAGAAAAAACATCTACCTCTTTCAAAGGTCCACATAGTCAAAGTTATATATAGCCAACAAGCTATATATAGCTGTATAGCCGACAAAGGTCTGTCTAGTCAAAGCTATGGCTTTTCCAGTAGTCATGTATGGATGTAAGAGTTGTACCATAAAGAAAGCTGAGCACCGAAGAATTGATGCTTCTGAACTGTGGTGCTGGAGAAGACTGTTGAGAGTTCCTTGGACTACAAGGAGATCAAACCAGTCAATCCTAAAGGATATCGATCCTGAATATTCATTGGAAGGACTGATGCTGAAGCTGAAGCTCCAGTACTTTGGACACATGATGAGAAGAGCCGACTCACTGGAAAAGACCCTGATGCTGGGAAAGTGAGGGCAGGAGAAGAAGGGGATGACAGAGGATGAGGTGGTTGGATGGCATCCCCAACTCAATGAACATGAGTTTGAGCAAGCTCCACAAGACAGTGATAGACAGGGAAGCCTGGTGTGCTGCAGTCCATGGTATCACAAAGAGTCAGACACGATTCAGCGACTGAACTGTTTCATTGATTATGCTAAAACCTTTGACTGTGTGGATCATAACAAATTGTTGAAAACTCTTAAGGAGATGGGAATACCAGACCTCCTGAGAAAGGTGTAGACTACACAGTATTAAAGTGTGGGCCACAGGGCAGCAGGCTGTCACCAACCTCCCGTTTCTTCATGGGATGAGAGGGGTAAGGGGGCAAAGAAGGAAGATTGTTTTGAAAGGGCAAATGCATAAATTATAAGAAAGTATTCTCTCTATATTGTGACATAGTAATAACAATAATAAACATTGACTATATATATTGAATATTCACAATGTTCCTAGCATCTTACTAAGTGCATAATAATATGTAATTGTGCATGTGCATGCTCAGTAGTGTCCAGCTGTTTGTGACCCGTGGACTGTAGGCCACCAGACTGCTCTGTCCATGGAATTTTCCAGGCAAGAATACTGGAGTGTATTGCCATTTCCTGCTCCAGGGGATCTTTCCCAATCTGAGATCGAACCCGGTTCACCTGTGTATCCTGCATTGGCAGGCAGGGTTCTTACCACTGTGCCACCTAGGAAGCCCTAAAGCATGCATCCAGTGTGGGGCTCAAACCCACAACCCTGAGATTAAGAGTCTCATATATGTTAAAATTATCATTATGAGAAATGTACCAGGGAGATACTCTTGGTGCACATGTTTTACAGATGAAGACACTGAGTTTTAGAGGGTGTTAATGCAACTGGCAAAAGGAAGAGCTAGCACCCAATACAGTAGAGGATCTGACCATTGTATGATTATTATTGGATCAAATACACAATCTGAACCTGGGATTCTTAACGCTCCAAGAGAAATGGTGCCTTCTCTTATAACTACCTGTGCTCTCTGCCCCTCCTACTCTTCCTTCTGGCATTCTGGCAGATCTTTGGGACGGAGAGGATGGGTCTCAGGGGGCTAGAAGGTGTCTCATCCCACTCAAAGACCCTGTAGTTCTGTGTTTCCACCTGAGCTCTCCATCTGTACTTGGGCTCTGGGGAACCCTTAGTGGGAGGAAGCTACAGATGAGCCTTCCTGGAGCAGCTCACCCACAGAGAATTTTGTATGTGTCGGCTTTGCACTGTGGTGTATTTCTCTAAGGGTGCGGTGTAAATCGAATTTCTGCAAATCAAATCCTCTACTGGAGGAACACTTAATGCCGTTTCCAAAATGCAGTATCTTATTTATTTTTTTTTTCCTGGCAGTGGCTTATAAAAATCCAGTGCTAAGCCAATCTCTAGCCCCTGACTTTAGGATCCAGTAGCTACTGATTCATAAACACATGCTATCCACTTGGAAATGTCTTATATTTCAAGGAATATTTTCATCCAGCCAGAAGAAACCATGGATGATGGATATAACCTCTGCTTATTGGGCCACTTTGTAAATGTGGAGTTTCATGTAAAGACAAGATTGGTATATGCTCTGGGTCATTCCCACTTACCCTTTGTGTCCACAGTGCATCATGGAATCAGATGAAGCCGTGGAAGAGACCTAGAGGCTGGGACTCCCGAGTCAGCTTTAGAATTTGTAGGAATAGTGTGAGCAGATTAGCCGCCTAGGCCGTGGCTTAGAGAGGATGCCGGAATCTGGCAGAGCTCCTTCTCAGTACCGCGTGTTTCCCTCTGTGCTTGTTTAATGCGCCCTAGTTCTGCCACCATGCTGGGCTCTCCCCTGAGCCCAGAAATGTGCCTCTTTCTCCCTTCCCTTTGCAAAAAGCAAACAAGCTGTGGACGTCAGAATGAACACAAAGTCCCACTGGCCAGGCAGGAGGCCCTAGAGGGATTAAAATGAGGTAGCCAGAACTAGCTTTGCACCAAGCCCTTCGTTACCAGCCATGGTCCCTGGGAGAATTCTTGTCTTCCGTGCGTGCTGGCAGTGGCTGCGCCTCACTGGGGACATGCTAATGACGGAGGAGGAAGAGGAAGGAAGACTCTTTGGGGAGTGAGTTCTCCTGGACCCATAGAGGCATGTAAATACCTAATGATCCCTAGACAGGAGTCACATAGTTGGTTTGTTAGTAACGGAGGTAAACTTCAGTGTGATGAGCCAGGCTTTGCTTAGCTGTGTTCTGTTTATGTTCTAAATGGTGAGTCTGATAAAGACCACATGCAGAGGAAAGGAGACTGTCAAGTCCTTGAAGGTCAGCTTCAGTCATCAGAAAACTGATGCTCAAATGGGACTCCATAGAGGAAATGTGGCTCTAGAGGCTGATAATACATTCTTCTGCCTTCCGTTTTCACCAAGTAGGGCGATGTCCATTCTGGTGCCTGCAGGCCTGGAGACTAAATCAAAGAACCACAGATTTAGTGGTTGGTCTAGAGTAAGAGCCCAGAGCTGCAGAAACAGTGTCTGAGGATGTAGGGCAGCCTGGCAACATGGGATGGCAGAATGGAGCCAAGGTGCCCAGAACTGTGAATTAGAAGGAAAGTTTATTTTTATTTTTTTTTTTATTAAAGTTTAGTTGATTTACAATATTGTGTTAGTTTCAAGTGTATAGCACAGTGATTCAGTTACACACACACACACACCCCACACACATTGTTGTTCAATTCTTTAGTTGTGTCCCACTCTTTGTGACCCCATGGACTGCAGTATGCCAGGCTCCCCTATCCTTCACTGTATCTGAGTTTGCTCAAATTCATGTCCATTGAGTCAGTGATGCTATCTAACCATCTCATTCTCTGCTGCCCCCTTCTCCTTTTGCCTTCAATCTTTCCCAGTATGAGGGGTTTTTTTCCCAATGAGTTGGCTCTTTGCATAAGGTGAGCAAAGTATTGGTGCTTCAGCATCAGTCTTTCCAATGAATATTCAGGGTTGATTTCCTTTAGGATTGACTAGTTTGATCTCCTTGCAGTCCAAGAGACTCTCAGGAGTCTTCTCCAGCACCACAGTTCGAAAGCATCAATTCTTCGGCCCTCAGCCTTCTTTATGGTCCAACTCTGACATCCATACATGACTACTGGAGTAACCATAGCTTTGGTTTTACAGACTTTTGTTGACAAAGTGATGTCTCTGCTTGTTAATATGCTGTCTAGGTTTGTCATAGATTTTCTTCTAAGGAGCAAGTGTCTTTTAATTTCATGGCTGCAGTCACTGTCCACAGTGATTTTGGAGCCCCCCAAAATAAAGTCTGTCACTGTTTCCATTTTCCCCCCATCTATTTACCATGAAGTGATGGGACCAGATGCATGATCTTAGTTTTTGAATCTTGAGTTTTAAGCCAGCAAACTTTCCTCTTTCACCTTCTCTAAGAGGTCCTTTAGTTCCTCTTCACTTTCTGCAATTAGGGTGATATCATCTGCATATCTGAGATTATTGATATTTCTCCTGGCAATCTTGATTCCAGCTTGATCCAGCCCAGCATTTTGCATGGTGTACTCTGCATGTAAGTTAAATAAGCAGGGTGACATTATACAACCTTCATGTATATTCCTTTCCCAATTTTCCCAGTTTGTTGCTCCATGTCCAGTTCTAACTGTTGCTTCTTGACCTGCATATAGATTTCTCAGGAGGAGGTAAGGTGGTCTTGTATTCCCATCTCTTTAAGAATTTCCTACAGTGTGTTGTGATCAACACAATCAAAGGCTCTAGTGTAGTCAATGAAGCAGAAGTAGATGTTTTTATGAAATTCCTTTGCTTTTCCTAGGATCTAACAGATTTGGGCAATTTGGTATCTGGTTCCTCTCCATTTTCTAAGTCCAGCTGTCCATCCGGAAGTTCTCAGTTCACATACTGTTGAAGCCGAGCTTGAAGGATTTCGCGTGTATAATTTAAAGAAGCAGGGTGACATATACAGCCTTGTCGTACTGGTAGCCGTATGTTTGTTGCCTATGTCTATGAGTCTGTTTCTGTTTTGTAAATAAGTTCATTTGTATCACTTTTTTTAGAGTCTACATGTAAGTGTTGTCATATGGTTTTGTCTTTCTCTTCTGACTTAACTAAGCATGATAGTTTCGAGGTTCATCCACATTGCTGCAGATGGCATTATTTCATTCATTTTTCTGGGCCAAGTAATACTCCACCATACCACATCTTCCATATCCAGTCCTCTGTTGATGGATACTTATGTTTCCATGCCTTGGCTATTGTAACTAGCGCTGCCGTAAATGTTGGGGTACATGTATCTTTTTGAATTAGAGCTTTTGTATTTTTCTGGGTATATGCCCAGGGGTGGGATTGTTGAATCCTATGGTAATTCTATTGGTTTTTTTTTTTTTAAGGAACCTCCATACTGTCATACATAGTGGGTGTACCAATTTACATTCCCACCAACAGTAGAAGAGAGTTCCATAAGCAAACTTTTAAAATCATTTATTTCCTACCCAAGGCAGACAACCACTTCACAAATCCCCAAGAAAGTGATCAACCAGCCTTGGCTCAGGCAGGTCCAGTCCTGAGTGTGTTCTGAAGCCAATTTCCATCCAATAGCCCCAAACACTCTACAGATCTTTATAAAACTGAATCTCAGTTTTTTTCCTCCATAATTCTACTTGCTGGTTCTGAGTCTGCTTTCTCCTGTTTATCTAGAATAAGTGAAAATGCCTCTTCTTCACAAAAAGGTCTCCAGATACTTGAAAACAGTTATTATTCTCTGTGCTTATTTGACTTACTAGCATACTGAGACTTCCCTCCAGAGTTCTTTTCTCTCTCTTTCCCCTTCTTTCATATTATGTCTCTCAAACTTGCTTCTTGTCCTTGTTTCTTTTCTCCCAACTCTCTCTTTTCCATCTTGGACCTTCATGATCTCATTCAGGACTAAGACTTATATCCCATCACTCTGTCATCACCTTGGGCCTCTGAGTTCTTTTCTGGGTCCTGGTAAACAAGGAAAGAGATAATAAACAAGAAATTGATGTCAACCTAAGGTTTTTTTTCCTGGTTCCTGGAGAGCTTGCTTGCTTAGTCACCTTTCAAAGTGCTCAAGACTTTTGTCACAGATCAGTATCAGTTCACCATTCTGGAGTTTCTCAGACCAAGCACTTTTCCTCTGCACAGATTTTCTTTAACTTCTTGTATTCTGTGCAGTTCTTGAAAATTAGTGATGTAGGTCATGGCGCACGTCGGAAAATGTGGTAACTCTATTCAGGACTGAAGCATCAATTCTACAAGAAAAGTGGGAAATATGTTGTGGGTTTTTGTTGCTGTTTAGTTGCTAAGTCGTGTCGAATTCTTTGTGACCCCATGGACTACAGCATGCCTGGCTTCCCTGTCCTTCACTGTCTCCTGAAGTTTGCTCAAACTCATATCCATTGAGTCGGTGATGCCATCCAACAATCTCATCCTCTGTCACCCCCTTCTCCTCCCACCCTCAATCTTTTCCAGCTTCAGGGTCTTTTCCAATGGGTCAGCTCTTCGCATCAGGTTGCCAAAGTATCGGAGCTTCACCATCAGTCTTTCCAATGAATATTAAGGGTTAGTTTTCTTTAGGATGGACTGGTGGGATCTCCTTGCGGTCCAAGGGACTCTCAAGAGTCTTCTTCAGCACCACAGTTAGAAAGCATGCATCAATTCTTCTTTTTTTTTCATTTATTTTTATTAGTTGGAGGCTAATTACTTCACAACATTGCAGTGGGTTTTGTCATACATTGACATGAATCAGCCATGGAGTTACATGTATTCCCCATCCCGATCCCCCCTCCCACCTCCCTCTCCACCCGATTCCTCTGGGTCTTCCCAGTGCACCAGGCCTGAGCACTTGTCTAATGCATCCCACCTGGGCTGGTGATCTGTTTCACTATAGATAATATACATGCTGTTCTCTCGAAACATCCCACCCTCGCCTTCTCCCACAGAGTCCAAAAGTTTGTTCTGTACATCTGTGTCTCTTTTTCTGTTTTGCATATAGGGTTATCATTACCATCTTTCTAAATTCCATATATATGAGTTAGTATGCTGTAATGTTCTTTATCTTTCTGGCTTACTTCACTCTGTATAATGGGCTCCAGTTTCATCCATCTCATTAGAACTGATTCAAATGAATTCTTTTTAATGGCTGAGTAATATTCCATGGTGTATATGTACCACAGCTTCCTTATCCATTTGTCTGCTGATGGGCATCTAGGTTGCTTCCGTGTCCTGGCTATTATAAACAGTGCTGCAATGAACATTGGGGTGCACGTGTCTCTTTCAGATCTGGTTTCCTCGGTGTATATGCCCAGGAGTGGGATTGCTGGGTCATATGGCAGTTCTATTTCAAGTTTTTTAAGAAATCTCCACACTGTTCTCCATAGTGGCTGTACTAGTTTGCATTCCCACCAACAGTGTAAGAGGGTTCCCTTTTCTCCACACCCTCTCCAGCATTTATTGCTTGTAGACTTTTGGATAGCAGTCATCCTGACTGGCATGTAATGGTACCTCATTGTGGTTTTGATTTGCATTTCTCTGATAATGAGTGATGTTGAGCATCTTTTCATGAGTTTGTTAGCCATCTGTATGTCTTCTTTGGAGAAATGTCTGTTTAGTTCTTTGGCCCATTTTTTTTTGATTGGGTCATTTATTTTTCTGGAATTGAGCTGCAGGAGTTGCTTGTATATTTTTGAGATTAATCCTTTGTCTGTTGCTTCATTTGCTATTATTTTCTCCCAATCTGAGGGCTGTCTTTTCACCTTACTTATAGTTTCCTTTGTTGTGCAAAAGCTTTTAAGTTTCATTAGGTCCCATTTGTTTATTTTTGCTTTGATTTACAATATTCTGGGAGGTGGATCATAGAGGATTTTGCTGTGATTTATGTCGGAGAGTGTTTTGCCTATGTTCTCCTCTAGGAGTTTTATAGTTTCTGGTCTTACATTTAGATCTTTAATCCATTTTGAGTTTATTTTTGTGTATGGTGTTAGAAAGTGTTCTAGTTTCATTCTTTTGCAAGTGGTTGACCAGTTTTCCCAGCACCACTTGTTAAAGAGGTTGTCTTTTTTCCATTGTGTATCCTTGCCTCCTTTGTCAAAGATAAGGTGTACATAGGTTCGTGGATTTATCTCTGGGTTTTCTATTCTGTTCCATTGATCTGTATTTCTGTCTTTGTGCCAGTACCATACTGTCTTGATGACTGTGGCTTTGTAGTAGAGCCTGAAGTCAGGCAGGTTGATTCCTCCAGTTCCATTCTTCTTTCTCAAATTTGCTTTGGCTATTCGAGGTTTTTTGTATTTCCATACAAATTGTGAAATTATTTGTTCTAGTTCTGTGAAAAATACCGTTGGTAGCTTGATAGGGATGCATGCATCAATTCTTAGGCACCCAGACTTCCTTATGGTCCAACTCTCACATCCATACATCACTACTAGAAAAATCATAGCTCTGACTAGATGGACCTTTTTGACAAAGTGATGTCTCTACTTTTTAATATGCTGTCTAGGTTTGTCATAACTTTTCTTCCAATGGGCAAATATCTTTTAATTTTGTGGCTGTAGTCACCATCCACAGTGATTTTGAAATCCCCCCAAATAAAGTCTGTCACTGTTTCCACTTTTTATTCACCTATTTGCCATGAAGTGATGGGACTGGATGTCATGATTGTAGTTTTTTGAATCTTGAGTTTTAAGCCAACTTTTTAATTCTCCCCTTTCACCTTCATCAAGAGCCTCTTTATTTCCTCTTTGCTTGCTGCCATTAGGGTGGTATCATCTGCATATCTGAGGTTATTGATATTTCTCCCAGCAGTCTTGATTCCAGCTTGTGATTCATCCAGCCTGGCATTTCTCTTTCTGGGTTTATAGTGAGAGAATGAGTGTAGATTTTTCATTCAAGTGAAATGGGGGCGGGGGGAATCCTAACTTTTTCCCTCAGCTTCTCAAAGAATTGCACCTCCCACTTGATTTGATTTTGTACACCTAGACTTATTTGTGTTAAAGTCATAACCAGAATGGCCCTCATCCTGTTCTCTACTACAATTATTACATTTCCCATATTATTTGCTGTGCTTCATAGCATGACCAGTCACCTATGACTTCCGCCTCTTCCCCATCTTCCATTTGACTTGTGTGACTTTCATCTCAGCACTGCCTTTCAAAGCCAGGCTCTTCTCTCTTGTCCCAGCTTCATTTACCACTTGGCCTTTTCTCTCTTCTCTAATCCAACCTGCCTAAAATCCTCTGTTGGGCCATCTGTACCCAAAGGATAAAACCCAAGTATGCTTTCTAAACATGAAAGTCTCTTCTAAATCCATCCATTCACTGTTTCAACAGGTATTCATTGAATTCTGACCTTGTGCCACTGATCATGCCTCACCTGCCTATCCTCTGTATTTCTTCTTGCTTATCCCCTCTTTCAGTATCAGTGAGCATCTCCAGATTTGCCCAGATGCAGAAGACTTCCTAAGGTCCCATGTGTCCTTCCATGTCCCATTTCCTCTTCCAGCAAAGCTCTTGCCATTTTCTCTACCAGCTAAGCTCTAACTCACCTTTCAAACCCATATCCAAATATCACCTCCCTATAGCACCTTCTTTGGCTCCCACAGACAAGTTAGTTATTCCTACTTCTGGTTCTGCAACAACTGTTCATATTTCTGCTTTAGAACTTATTTTTTACATTTAGTTAATTATTTATTTGACTATCTCTGTTTGCTCTTCACTTGGCTCTGAGCTCCTGAAGACAAAAAACATGTATTTCACCTTTGTAGCTTTAGATCCCAGTACCATGTCTAATACATGTAGGGATGTAATAAGAGAACAAAGTCACTTACTAAGAGTAGGGTGTTCTGGGGCTGAATTATATGAAGCAGAAAGCAAGCAGGTGAAGTTTCAGACTCTACATTTATACTATGTGGGTTTAAACTGACCTACTACTTCTAGCTGTGTGAACTTGTACAAGTTGTTTTGTGTCTGAGTTTCATATTTCTCATCAATCAAACGGGTAGAATAATAGGACTTTCTCTATAGGCTTATTTGGTGATAACTAAAAAATAAATTTGGTTTATTTCAAGATAAGTGCATATTCTTCTTGTGAGGGATCTCCTGAGAATAAATATGGAAAACAACAGAGTGGAAAATCTTAGGAAGAAAGAGAAAATGAAGAAAGATTCATTGAAGAAGATATAACAAAGAAGGGGAAGCCCTTCAAACTCTTTCTACTGCAGTCTTCATGCATTAATCAAATTTATCACTTCAAATCTACATATGGTTCTCCCTAACTGTATCCTGAGTTAATTTATCCAACGATTTTATAGTTATAGATAGTCCCAAATAAATCCTTAACAGTGACAGGTGGTTTCCCTGTGGAACACAACTTATGCACCACAATCCCACAGCATTGAAGTCAAGGTCTCAAGACCAACGTTTCCATCTGGACTCACAAAGCAAGGATGAAAGATGCCCATATGGGAATGTTACTGAACTGGGGCAATATGAGAGCATGGATGTTTGACCACATAGGCAATAAAGGGACCCTTATCCAGATGCTAGTGGTAAAGAACCTGCCTGCCAATACAGGAAACATAAGAGACACAGGTTTGATCCCTGGGTCGGGAAGATCCCCTGGAGGGGGGAATGACTACCTACTCCAGTATTTTTCCTGGAGAATCCCATGGACAGAGAAACCCTGTGGGTGGGCTATAGTCCAGAGGACTGCAGAGAGTCGGACATGACTAAAGCGACTTAACACACGCAACACATACACTTATCCAGGTAAATAATAATATCAAGTGAAGATTACTTGCCAGGCTGCAATATGAGATTTCAGCCAAGAATATGGTTATAGAAATACTCCCCAAACTCAGTAGCTTAAAACAATAATCATTTTTCTCATGCAGCTCCTGTAGGTTGGTTGAGTTAGCCATGCTACAGGTTGTGCGTGTGCACAAGTTGTGCGTCTGCATGATCAAGGTGGAATTAGAGTTGGCTAACTGCTGGCACAAATGGTCCCCAAAACTCAGTGACTTAAATCATGTTTGTTTATTTTTATTTTATTTTTTTTTTTGCTCATGTCCAGTGCAACTTGTGGTTGGGTTAAGAGGAGACTGCCCCATGAAATGATTCAGAACCAAGACTTTCTGTCTATCCAGTCACTGTCATTACTTTGGGCCTCAGAGTTCTCCTGGGGGTCCTACAAAACAAGGAAAGAGAGAGAACGTGAATGATTTCACGGGCAGTCTTATGGGTTAGATCCTGGTTCATATTCCACTGACCAAAACTCAGTCATGTGCTTATGCTTAAATGCAGAGGAAGCTGGGAAAGGTATCTGTGAGTTCAGGGGGAAAATTAAATTACTTACAGAACAACTTTCCAGTCTCTTCCACAAAGGAGAGAAATGCAAGAAAAGGGGGAAATGGAGAGCCCTAAATTTAAGTTCAAAGTGTCAACTGCACAAATAGAGTACAGGAATCCTGGATTAGCTGTGGAAAAAATGTCTGAGGTTTGAAAAATGTGGAGGTGTCTGGTTCACCATTAGATTACTGTTAGCCCAGAATATTTGTCTCAAAAAAGAAATGCAATATTCAGGTGCATCAGTGAAGGGAATGTGTGTAGGAGAAAGATCACAGACTATCTTCACTTTTGAGAAAATTATATCTATTTTTGCAGGCACTGGGTCTTTGTTACTACATGTGAGCTTTCTCTAGTTGCAGCGAGCAGGGGCTACTCTCTAGTTGTGGTGTGCGGGCTTCTCATTGTGGTGGCTTCATGAGTTCAGTAGTTGTGGCACACAGGCTTAGTTGCTACATGGCATGTGGAATCTTCCCAGACCAGGGATCGAACCTGTGTCCTCTGCCTTAGCAGACAGATTCTTAAGCACTGGACACTAGGGAAGACCTATCCTCACTTTTGGTTGGTTATTATCTTTGATGAAGATACTTAAATTATCTGAGTTTCAGCTAGCTCAACTATAAAATAAGACAAGTTTGTGGTGTGTATCAGTGTATCAGTGAATTATGGCATGGATATGGATATAAAAAGATCCCCCACACTCAGTAGCTCAAAACAATCATCATTTTTGCTCACTCAGCACCTGAAGGTGGCTGAGTTAGCTATACTACAGGTTGTGTGTCTGCACAGGGGCCATTAGGTCTTTCCTCCAATGATGCTTGTTATGGGTCTCAGGCTAAAAGGCAGTATCTTATATCTACATTTTTGTTGTTCAGTTGCTAAGTTGTGTCTGACTTTACAGCCCCATGGACTGCAGCACACCTGGCTTCCGTCTCCTTCACTATATCCCAAAGTTTGCTCAAACTCATGTGCATTGAGTTGGTGATGCTATCCAATCATCTCATCCTCTGTCATCCCCCTCTCATCCTGCCTTCAGTCTTCCCTAGCATCAGCTTCTTTTCCAGTGAATCAGCTCTTTGCATCCGGTGGCCAAAGTATTAGAGCTTCAGCATCAGCCTTTCCAATGAATGTTCAGGGTTAATTTCCTTTAGGACTGACTGGTTTTATCTCTTTGCTGTCCAAGGGGCCCTCAAGAGTCTTCTCCAGCACCACAGTTTGAAAGCATCAATTCTTTAGCACTCAACCTTCTTTATGGTCCAACTCTCACATCCATACATGATTACTGGAAAAACCATAGCTTTGACTAGACAGCCTAGGGATCTGGAAGCTGTATTGAAGGAACTAAAAATAGCTAATCCAAAGAAGAGTGACCTGTATAAAAAGCAAATGCACCCAAATACCAGAAGGGCTTTCTCATTGCAACAGGAATAAACTTGTCAAATAACAGAAGGAACTGCCAGTCAGGGGGATTTCTCTTGGGGTTAAATAGATGATGGGAAGCCTGTGGATGTTTGCTGGGGAGAAGCCTGGCATGAACTGTCAGCTTGCTGAGCAAAGACGAGCACAACAGGAGGTGAAGAGTAGTGAACAAAACTATTTTCTCCTCAGTTAAGAAGATGAGCTGTGGGGAGCAGGTTTAGAGGTCAGGGCAGAGCTGGGGTTTCTGTGCCTTGGAAAACACAGGTCTTAGCTCCCTTTTCAGTTCCTTCTAGTCTCATAGATTCACTGGTCCTTCATTTCAACATGTCTGCTGTATATCCTGTTGATTCTGCAAACATAACCACTCTTAGCACCCTCTCCACACCCCTGAGCCCGGACCGTGCAGTGTGAGGTTCACCAGGGATCCCGTCCTCCTCCTTTAAGCTTGAGTCTCCCCTCCCCATTTCTCCCAATCAGCCTTAATTAAACTGTTTGAAAGCTACAGCTTGATTTTAATTAGAGCAAAATTGGGAAGATTAGAATGAAATTGGCCAATCATTGTTTACGGGCCGTTGTTTGAGAACACAGCAGGCTGCTAAATTACCTCCATGCCAGGCTTCTTGAATTCTTCCAGTGGGTGGACCGGGGGCATGGGAGCATGCGGGGCAGGCTGGCCTGCTTTCTGCTTCCGTGCCTCCTAGAGTTGCAGGGGCTGAGACATTATTTAACCAAATGTTCCTGGACTGGAGATTTTCTGCCTGGGGATTTCTTCCAGCTGCCGTGGTAAACAGGACAAAAGAATTTCCTGGGAAGTATCAACATGACAAAGATGGGCAGTGGTCTTTGAACTTGAACACAGGTCATAGACAAAGGTAGAAAACCACTTGTGCCATGATGTGGGTTGTCACCAAACTCTGCCAGTGATCAATGGAGACTTGGTCCTTTTTCTCAACTTCTGTCTCTTCATTTGTTAACCTCTAAAAAGTTCATAAAAGTCAAGTAGTGATAAATCCATTTCCTCTTTTTTGAAGTCTTTGCATTTCTAAAATTGTTGAACTTGTAAAAAATTGTGGACAATTTTCTTTTTTTTACAAAACTAAGGGAAAGCTGTATACCAATACAAGAGGGTATGGTTTTATTATAATTTCTTTTTATACCTCAGATTAATCATGTCTTATTCATTATAGCAGTAAAGACTCTAATAGCCAAGTACATTATAGTGATCTGTTGTTGAGATGGAAATCTCTTGATGATGTGATGTATTTAGAAATACTGCCTTCTTACAGGAGCCAAAGCATGATATATCCCTCAGTCTCTAAAATATCCACCTTAAGAGCATGAAACCACCTTAACTGAATCACTGAGGTAAATAACAGGCATCCTTCAATATATATATTGGCTTTGGTTGTTCTTTTTCCCGTGAATTTTCTAAGTCAAAGAATATGAGTCCTATGAAAAAGAAAACATGGTGATGTCTTAGATTGATGGATTGAGTTCTGTGAAGAGAGCAATAGCCTGAAATACAAAGTATATTGGTGGAAATATGAAAAAAGAGAAGGCTTCTTTCCTAGAATCCTTAGGAAAATCAACTGTCCAACACTCAGTGTTGACTCATGTCATATTTTCCAGTATCTAGCTAGATGGAAAAAGGCAACTCTCCAGGAGATAGGTGGGCTCTGAGAACAAAGATATTTGCATTCATCTAGAACTGGGTGGTATGTAAGAAATTTTCCCATAGTCATTGGTTGACAGTTTCCATAGACAATGTCAAGTCACAGGAAAAATGACAGGAAATCTATTTTTGTACTTGGCTTAAGGCCAATCCATCTTTTTCTCTCCAAAGTTCCTAACTATTTTATTTAATGACCTGTCCTGTGTCTTCCTTCATTTTTCAAGGAAAATCAGTTATGTATTTTTTCTTACAAGTATGGTTCATATCAAAACAGCCTTTTAGAGGATGATAGTTCAGTCCCTGTTAGCACCGCAGCCCCTTTGAATACTAAAGGTTGGAGGTGGTCACCCCCCAAAAAAGAAGTTGTTGGAAATGGATAAGGAGGGATAAGGACTAGAAAAGGGAGATATTGCTGACCACACCAGCCTCCTGTTTCTGCCATTGTGTTCAAAATGGAGCTGGAGTTGGGCATCCTGGACTTATGGGTGACCTTAAGGCCTCTTCCAGCCTCTCGGGTAGTACCAGAACCTCTTCCTAGAACTGCTGCCTGAGTGAGCAGGTGGTGATCAATGGAAACAGCATTGAATCCCTCCCTGGTAAAACCAGGCTGGATTCTAATTTAGGGAGAACAAATGGGCTCTGGGCACTCAGGGCACACTGACAATGAGACAGGATGGAACAAGCCAGCAGGGGTGCCACAGCGGAGGGGGCTGGGCTGAGCTACTCTCTCAGGATACAGGAAATGTGATTTTCCAAATGGCAGCCATATTGGTGGTCTTGGAAATGAGCCTAATTGTGCTTTCCACGTAGAGACGAAAAGACATGTCTGTGGAAAATTGGTAATAATAATCTGCTCTTAACATGAGGTCTAAGTACTACCACCCATATTGTAGGTTGTGGTATTCATTACTACTAAGTTTCAGCCCTATTGAGGTATAGTTTTGTTTTTGTTTTTAAACTGTGGATTAAAAAAAATATTGGAATATAGTTGGCATACAGTGTTGTGTTAGTTTCTGCTGTATAGCAAATTAAATCAGTTATGAAAGTGACAGAGTTGCTCAGTCGTGTCCAACTCTTTGTGACCCCATGGATTATACAGTCCATGGAATTCTCCAGGCCAGAATACTGGAGTGAGTAGCCTTTCTCTTCTTCAGGGAATCTTCCCAACCCAGGAATCGAACCCCGCCAGAATTGCAGATGAATTCTTTACCAGTTGAGCCACAAGGGAAGCTCACATATGCATATATTCATCCTTTTTTTGGATTCTTTTCCAATATAGCTCATTACAGAGTATTGAGTAGAGTTGCCTGTGCTATACAGTAGGTCCTTATTAGTTATCTTTTTTTATATAGTAGTGTGTATATGTCAATCCCAATCTTCCAATTTATTCCTAGCCCCACTATCCCCTGGTATAATGGGGGCAGAAATAGGTAAGGCTCTGGTCTTCCCAGTGGTCACATATAGTTGTGAGAGAGCTTTACCATAAAGAAGGCAGAGCACCACAGAACTGATGCCTTTGAACTGTGGTGTTGGAGAAGACTCCTTAGAGTCCCTTGGACTACAAGGAGATCCAACCAGTCCATCTTAAGGGAAATTAACCCTGAATATTCATTGGAAGGACTGATGCTGAAGCTGAAGCTCCAGTATTTTGGTCACCTGATATGAACAGCCAGTCAGAAAAATTGGAAAAATCCCTGATGCTGGGAAAGATTGAGGGCAGAAGGAGAGGGCATCAGAGGATTAGATGGCAGGATGGCATCACTGATACAATGGACATGAACTTGGGCAAATTTAAGGAGATGGCGACGGACAGGGGAGCCTGGCATGCTACAGTCTATGGGACCACAAAGAGTTGAATACTACTGGGTGACTGAACAGCTGACCTCTGGTAACCATTAGTTTATTTTCTACATCTTTAACTCTTTCAGATTAAACTATGGATTAAAAAAAAATACTTTCTCTCTTAAGGTTTCATAGGGAGGGAAGCTCATGGGTCATGACTCTTCAAGGGGGCTGGATTGATATTCTCAATTTATAAGAGATTCTCAGATTCTCAGTTTGCAAGACCAAAAAGTGGTTCTTCAGCACATTGCTGCTGGAAATCTCACCTGGATGGAAGCCACCAGCTGTGCCCTTTCCTTCTCTCATGGCTAAGAGTGCAGGACTCTGCAGGGTGGGGGACTCCTGCTAGCAGTTCTTGTTGACCTTGTGTTTACAGAGGGACACAGTACTTCAGGGGAGGGAGAGGTTGGTGACATGTGCGTCAGTAGCTGTGACCTGGGGGCATCCCTTTTCTTTTTTTTTTTTTTTCATTTATTTTTATTAGTTGGAGGCTAATGACTTTACAATATTGTAGTGGTTTTTGCCATACATTGATATGAATCAGCCATGGATTAACATGTGTTCCCCATCCCGATCCCCCCTCCCTCCCCATCCCATCCCTCTGGGTCATCCCAGTGCACCAGCCCTGAGCACTTGTCTCATGCATCCAACCTGGACTGGCGATCTGTTTCACACTTGATAATATACATGTTTCGATGCTGTTCTCTCAGATCATCCCACCTTCACCTTCTCCCATAGAGTCCAAAAGTATGTTCTATACATCTGTGTCTCTTTTTCTGTCTTGCATATAGGGTTATCATTACCATCTTTCTAAATTCCATATATATATGCATTAGCATACTGTATTGGTGTTTATCTTTCTGGCTTACTTCACTCTGTATAATGGGCTCCAGTTTCATCCATCTCATTAGAACTGATTCAAATGTATTCTTTTTAATGGCTGAGTAATACTCCATTCTGTATATGTACCACAGCTTTCTTATCCATTCGTCTGCTGATGGGCACCTAGGTTGCTTTCATCTCCCGGCTATTATAAACAGTGCTGCGATGAACATTGGGGTGCACGTGTCTCTTTCAGATCTGGTTTCCTCGGTGTGTATGCCCAGGAGTGGGATTGCTGGGTCATATGGCTGTTCTATTTCAAGTTTTTTAAGGAATCTTCACACTGTTCTCCATAGTGGCTGTACTAGTTTGCATTCCCACCAACAGTGTAAGAGGGTTCCCTTTTCTCCACACCCTCTCCAGCATTTATTGCTTGTAGACTTTTGGATAGCAGTCATTCTGGCTGGCGTGTAATGGTACCTCATTTAGGTTTTGATTTGCATTTCTCTGATAATGAGTGATGTTGAGCATCTTTTCTTGTGTTTGTTAGCCATCTGTATGTCTTCTTTGGAGAAATGTCTGTTTAGATCTTTGGCCCATTTTTTTTTGACAGGGTCATTTATTTTTCTGGAATTGAGCTGCAGGAGTTGCTTGTATATTTTTGAGATTAATCCTTTGTCTGTTGCTTCATTTGCTATTATTTTCTCCCATTCTGAAGGCTGTCTTTTCACCTTGCTTATAGTTTCCTCTGTTGTGCAAAAGCTTTTAAGTTTAACTAGATCTCATTTTTTTATTTTTGCTTTGATTTACAATATTCTGGGAGGTGGGTCATAGAGGATTTTGCTGTGATTTATGTCGGAGAGTGTTTTGCCTATGTTCTCTTCTAGGAGTTTTATAGTTTCTGGTCTTACATTTAGATCTTTAATCCATTTTGAGTTTATTTTTGTGTATGGTGTTAGAAAGTGTTTCAGTTTCATTCTTTTACAAGTGGTTGACCAGTTTTCCCAGCACCACTTGTTAAAGAGGTTGTCTTTTTTCCATTGTACATTCTTGCCTCCTTTGTCGAAGATAAGGTGTCCATAGGTTCGTGGATTTATCTCTGGGCTTTCTATTTTGTTCCATTGATCTATATTTCTGTCTTTGTGCCAGTACCATACTGTCTTGATGACTGTGGCTTTGTAGTAGAGCCTGAAGTCAGGCAGGTTGATTCCTCCAGTTCCATTCTTCTTTCTCAAGATTGCTTTGGCTATTCGAAGTTTTTTGTATTTCCATACAAATTGTGAAATTATTTGTTCTAGTTCTGTGAAGAATACCATTGGTATCTTGATAGGGATTGCATTGAATCTATAGATTGCTTTGGGTAGTATACTGGGGGGCATCCGTTTTCATTTACAGTTTTCAAACTGGGAACAGCTTATAGCCATTTAGTATTCAAATAGGAGGCCCTTTTTCTTCAAATCCAGAGCTGGCCTACTCCCCAAGCCCTGCTGAAGCTCCCATCGCCTGAGGCTTGGCACTCAGCTGCCAGTTTAGCTCTCCTATCACGGGCCCCTTTGGATCCCAGAAAATCCCTAAACTCATGTACAACCAGAAGCATCATGTATTGGCAATCTGGACCAATGTGTTAAGCAGTTTGAGACAAAGATAACTACAATCACTTCTGCTAGGTCACTTCAGTTGTGTCCGACTGTGCAATCCTAGGGGCTATACCCACCAGGCTCCTCTGTCCATGGGATTCTCCAGGCAAGAATACTGGAGTGGTTGCCATGACCTCCTCCAGGGAATCTTCCCAACCCAGGGGTGGAACCTGAGTCTCTTATGTCTCCTGCACTGGCAGGCAGGTTCTTTACCACTTTGGGAGAAGGAAATGGCAACCCACTCCAGTATTCTTGCCTGAAAAATTCCACGGACAGAGGAGCCTGGTGGGCTACAGTCAATGAGGTTGCAAAGAGTAGGACACGACTGAGCAACTTTACACTCTCTTTACCCATAATACAACCTTGGAAGCCCAGTCTGGATCATATCTTCCCTAAACTTTGTTTTGGTTATTAATTATTGTATGGGTGTGCTAAATCCTTTGACAGAAATATGTGTGATTCACTCTAGGCTAATTTAAAATGCAATAGCAATGGCCTAAACTTCTGTTAATTCCAGCACCTTTTGGAAGTGCTGGATGAACATCTTTGCAGGCAGAGTCCACACTGGAGAGCTCTGGTCACCCTGATTTTGCCCTTTGTGTAACTGCCTTTGCTGCTTTAAGGGTCCTTTCCATATGGGCTTCCCTAGTGCTTAAAATGTTTGCTTTCTCATACTGTTGACTGTGAAACAGACACAGTAGGAGAAGATTTTAGGAGAAATGGCTAAATTGAAATGGAAATTTACTTGATGTCTTAATTGAAACAAAGATGATGGCTTAATTGAAGTAGTATGTGTTAATGTAATTGATATATAGAAAACATCCTTTTCCTAGGGAAAAAAAGAGCCTTGATTATTTTATTATGGGAAAAAAAAAACCCACTACTAAATGAAAAATTGGAAATGAACATTTACTCTTTGAATAGCTCAGGCTGCCTTCCCGTATTGCCTTCTGAGGTTTTCAGATGCTGGAAAGAACCAGGTTAATAAGCTCTGTAAGCACATTTTTTACCACTTTGGCTCAAACTCCATTCACAGATGTTTCCTCCATTATTTTGATTCAGTGAAGGGCCCAAAAGGGCAGGCAGGAAACTCAGTGAAGTAGGAGGGAGGACCACTGGGTGCCCTCGCAGCCTGAGCCTCCCTGCAGCCAGCAGAAGCCTGATGCTTACTTCTGATTCGACATCCTACCGGTTTATGGAAGAGGTTTTTGTTTGTTTGGGGAGAGCATTTTTCTCCAGTGAAATTCTCCTACCACTTACACACACACACATACCTGCCTGCACACATGTGCTTCCACTCACATGTGGAATTTCAGAGGGGAGGTGGTATAACATCTTGGTGAATACTGTGGATCTTGGGGCCAGGCAGCCTGTGTTTAATTCCTGACGTTGGGTATTACCTACTGGGCAAATTATCTGTGCCTCGATTTCCTTGTCTGTAAAATGAGGATAATTATATTTTATCACTTATAGGGGTCTTTTGAATATTATATTGGTTAATACTTGCAAGATACTTGGAATGCCTGGCGCATGCTAAGAATTCATTAAATGTTAACCATTATTTTTTTATTATTGGCTCATAAAAAGCTTCCTAAGACAGTATCATTCATTTTCTAAGTCGTTTGTTATTCTGTGTTATGATATCCAGAGCAGTCACAGGAACTAGATTCAGGCCTTTGTCTCTGACTCCTTGCATGGTACCCTGGGTATAGACTTGATTTTTTTTTTCTGGGTCTCAATTTTCCCTCCCACAAATGCATGTATTGAAACTACCTTTGTCCAAAAAAGGTTTTGCCTTGCATGATGCTTTGGATATATAGTACATCCCTGTTTAGTGTAGGTAATAAAAGGAAGGAAGTGTTCTGGGCAATGAAAATATCTTTGTTAAAAGATAGTAAACACTTAAAAAGAATTAGAATAAAGTAAAATACACTTAATTGAAAGGACACAAAGGAAAACAGTGTTATAGAAACAGCAGTATGGTATTGACCTGGGTTTTGATCTCAGCTCTGCCACTTACTGTGTGACTTTTTGCAAGTTATCAACTTCTCTGGGTCTCATTGCTATGATTGTCATCATAATCATAGTTGCTGTTAATAGCACCAAGAGAGGGATGGGACACTAGATTTTGTTCTGGTTCTAATGCCAAATGGTTATATTGCTTTAGAGCAACTAATTCTGCTTCATGGTTTTCTTATGATGTAAGAGGAATGGAAGAGATGGTCTCCACTTCTGTGCAGGCTGGCATGTGGTGCTGCTACAAATGCATCATGGACAGGTGTGTCCGTGTATTGATGCCCTCAGCCCTTGGGCGACTGGGCAGGGTCTGGGGTAGCAGGACTACCTATGCTTGCCTCCACTGGCCCAAGAAGCCGCACTCATTGATCCCAGTTCAAAACATACAGAGAATTTTTAGTGTACACAATGACATGAAAAAGATTGGCAAATAGTATTCAAATGTTTCTTCTAACGGTCCCAGTTTCCCTCTTGGTAGTCCTGCGACATCAGGCAACTTACTAAGTTTTCTGAATTTCACTATATTCAACTTACATGAGATACAATCAGATCTTTGGTTTGGTTTGGATAAAATATGTGATACAATAAAATACATCAAGTCTCATGTTGGACAGAAGATTAAGACTAAGGAAAAATACAAAACTTCAGGATCATTGCCTCTTTGGGGATCTTTAACTCTGTGAGTATGGCAAAAATTGTTGTTAGACATAGTGTAGAGGATTGGAGCTCGTGATCATTAACATTGAGTATAAAGCACAGCAGAGTCTGAATGGGCGCTCTGTACTCACTGGACTTGAGTGTGTGGACTGTGGACAGTCATCGGAAGTTGTCCATGTCCACTGACAACAATGGAAGAGGACCCAGACTCAGTTTACCAAAGCATAAGAAAATATCAGTGCCTTGATTTATATATAAGAAGTCACAGAAGTATGCCCATAAGTTACGTTTTTATATATCAAATTTAATTTTCTCATTGATAAGCATACACATTTAGAATGCTTTATGTTTACTTCACATCAATCACTAATTGCTTTTTGTTTCTATGTATTCTCATCCTGTAAATTCTTGTATCAAGTTGTCAATAATTTGCAAACAACTGGAGGATTAGGAGAGCTGTGATAAATGAGAAATGATTGTTTATTCTAAGTAAACAAAATAAATGAGATAATCAACAACATCTATTGAATATCTACTGTTGTTCTGTTTTGGAACAGCTAGCATTATTTTATTGCTGCTGGATAAGATAGAATCATTCCTGCCCTCACAAAGTTTATGCTCTAGTGGGAGAGAAAGAGAATTAAAAATATATATTGTTTCAGCTAGTGATAAGTGCTAAAAAGATTTATAAAGCATAGAGACAGAGAGTGAGTGATGGGTGCGCCCTTTTGAATGGGGTAGTCAGGGCAAATTTCCTGAAGGAGATACTAGTCAGCAGTCCTGAATGAAGTGCACTGAGCAAGCAATGTGACCACCAGCTTTTATTTACTAAATTTAATTAAAGTGGGAGCCACCTCTTTTTTAAGATGGTTTAATCTTTCAGTGAGGGTGTTTCACCATTGTAAGGAACCGTGGAAAATAGAAGAGTCCTTGTGGTTTTCACCCTTTAACAACTTAATAGAATAGAAATTGATAGGATAGAAATTCTTTGTTATTTAATAACATCTATGTGTGGTCTTTAACAAATCAGGGACAATTGTTTGGTGCCAGAAACAAACAACATCACCAAGATTCATGTCAAGGAGTTTATTGCCTATGTTTTCTTCTAAGAGTTTTGTAGTATCAAGTTTTAAGTTCAATTCTGTAATCCATTTTGAATTGATTTTATTTTTTATTTTTATTTTTAGGGGTCCAGTTTAATTTGTTAGCATATAGTTATCCAGAGTTCCAATTATCATTTCCATTATCTCAAAGAAGACTATCTTTTCTCCATTGAATATTTTTGGCTCCTTACATGTGTGGGTTTATTTCTAGGCTCTCTGTTTTGTTCCTTCAACCAATGTGTCTATTTTTTAATGTCAGTATCATACTGTTTTGATTACTATAGCTTTGTAGTATAATTTGAAACAAGAAGTGTGATAGTTCTAGTTTTGTTCTTCTTTCTCAGGGTTGCTGTGGCTGGTCATAGTATTTGGGGGTTCCATACTAATTTTAGGATTATTTTTTTCTACTCTGGTAGAAAGTAGTAAAAAATGTCATTGGAATTTTCATAAGGATTGCAATGAATCTGTAGGTTGCTTTGGGTCATATGGGCATTTTAACAATATTGATTTTTCCCATGCATGAACATGGAATATTTTCCTACTTATTTGTGTCTTCTTAATTTCTTTCATCAGTGACTTACAGTTTGCAGTGTTTGAATATTTTACTTCCTTCGTTTAATTTATTCCTAGGTATTTTATTCTTTTTAATGCAAATGTAAATGAGGATTATTTCTTTAAGTTCTCTTTCTGACATTTCACCATTAGTTTATAGAAATGCAACTGTACTTGTATATTTTTGTATCCTCCATCTTTATTGAATTTATTAGTTCTAACAGTTTTGGGTAAAGTCTTTAGGGTTTTCTATTTATAATATTATGCCACCTACCAATAGAGACAATTTTACTTATTTCTGATTTGAGTGACTTTTATTTCTTGCCTGATATTTCTTGATAGTGCTTACAGTACTATCTTGGATAAAAGTGATGAGAATGGACAATGTTGTATTATTTCTGATGCTAGAGAAAAAGCTTTCAGCTTTCTACCATTAAATGTGATATTTTCTGTGGGCTTGTCATTGATGGCCATTTTAATGTTGAGGCTTTCCTGGTGGCTCAGATGGTAAAGAATCCACCTGCAAAGCAGGAGACCTGGATTTATCCCTGGGCTGGGGAGATCCCCTGGAGGAGGAAATGGCAACCCACTCCAGTATTATTGTCTGGAGAATCCTGTGGACAGACGAGTTTGGTGGGCTACAGTCTGTGGGGTCATGAAGAGTCAGACATGACTGAGTAACTAAGCATGCAGGCTTGCACTTGTTCCTTCTGTACCCACTTTTTTGAGAATTTTTATCATAAATGAATTTTGAATTTTTTCACATGCTTTTTCTACATCTATTGAGATAATCATATGATTTTTATCCTTTATTTTGTTAATACAGTGTACCACATCGATCCTTGCATCTTTGGAATAAATCCCATTTGATTAAGGTGTTTTATCCTTTTAATGTACTATTGAATTTAGTTTGCTAATATGTTGTTGAGGATTTTTTGCATCTATGTATACTGGGGATATTGGCCTGCTATTTTCTTTTCTTATAATGTCATTGTCTGGTTTTGGTATCAGGATAAAGGTGGCCTAATAAAATGAGTATGAAAGTTTCCCTCCTCTTCCATTTTTTTGAAAGAATTTGAGAAGGATCAGGTTAATTCTTCTTTAAATGTTTGGTAGAGTTTGCCATTGAAGCCATCTGGTCCTGTACTTCTGTGCACTGGGGATTTTGTTTTTGGTTTTACTAGTAATTTGACTGTTAAGATTTTCTATTTCTTAATGATTCTGTCTTGGTAGGTTTATCTATCCCCTCTAGGTTGCCTAATTTGTGTATAATTGTTCATGGTAGTCTCTTACCCTTTGTGTGGTATCATTTGTAATGTCTCTTCTTTCATTTCTAATTTGAGTCTTTTTTTTGTTCCCCCTTCATTTAGTTAACAATTTGTCTATTTAACCTTTTGAAAAACAGTCTTTAGTTTCATTGGTCTTTTCTGTTGTCTTCTTAGTCACTATGTCACTCATTTCCACTCTGATCTTCTTCTAACTTTGGGCTTAATTTGTTCTTTTTTTCTGGTGCCTTGTGGTATAAAGTTAGGTTGTTTATTTAAGGTCTTTATTTTTTCTTAATGTAGGTATTTGTTGCTATAAATTTTCCTCTTAGAACTGCTCTTAATACTTCCCACAGGTTTTTGTATTTGTGTTTCCACTTTCATTTTTCTCAAGATTTTTTTTTTTTTTTATATTCTTTGATCCATTGGTTGTTCAGGAGCCTGCTGTTTAATCTCCATGCATTGGTGAATTTTCCAGTTTTCTTTTGGTAATTGATTTCTAGGTTCATACCATTGTGGTCAGAAAAGATGTGTGATATGATTTTATGAAGGTTTGTTTAGTGGCCTAATATATGCTCTATTCTGGAGAATGATCCATGTGTGTTTGAGAAATGTATTCTGCTGCTGAATGGGATGTTCTATAAATAAATATCTGTTAGGTCCATCTAGTCTAACATGTAGTTTAAGTCCAGTGTGTTTACTTGCTGATTTCTGTCTGGGTGATCTTTCCATTTTGAAAGTGGGGTACTGAAGTTGCCTTCTATTATTGCATTGCTGCCTATTTTTCCTTTCAGATCTGTTAATATTTGCTTTCCATATTTAGATGCTCCTATGTTGGGTGCATAAATATTTATAAATGTTATGTTTTCTTGATGAATTGATCTCTTTATCATTATGTGATGACTTTCTTTGTCTCTTATTATAGTCTTTGACTTTACACCTGTTTTGTTTTAAATAAGCCACCCCAGCTTTCTTTTAGTTTCCATTTGCATGGGACATCTTTGTCAATCCCTTCACTTTCAGTATAGTCCCTGTGTGTGTGTAGTCATGTCTGATTCTCTGCGACCCCATGGACTGCAGCCTGCCAGGCTCCTCCGTCCATGGGATTCTCCAGGCAAGAATACTGGAGTAGGTTGCCATTTCCTTCTTCAGTGGATCTTCCCCACTCAGGGATTGAGCCCAGATCTCCTGCATAGCAGGAAGATTCTTTACTGTCTGAGCCATCAGGGAAGCCCCACTATTAATATATGTGTCTTTAAAGCTGAAGTGAGCCTTGTATGCAGAACATGGTTGGGTCTTGTTTTTTTTGTTTTTTTTTTTTTAGTAAGCTCCTCTATGTGTTTGATTTGCTGTCCAGTCAATAAGAAGTGAAATCAAGCAACTGTTCATTATACTGCAGTGGGATTTGAGATAGAAAATACTTTTCACAAATACCCTACTTTAATTAAAGTTTAGCATTTCCCGCACAAAGGAAATAAATGATAATGCACTATTATGAACTTGTCTGCTTAGATAAATAAAGCCACACAGTGGGAATTTTAAAAGGTTTTGTGGGAACCCATGAATTATTAGTCATCCCTTTTCCTTTATTTCTCTGGTAATGTTTGGAACATTCCCCCTCTCTTTAGTAGTTTCTGGAATTAGATAGGAAGATTCTATAGCCTCCAATGGACATGCTCTTTATTTATTTATTCTGAATTATTTTTTTCTGTGGCCTTGTCATTTTTGCTTCATAGATTTGGAGGGAAGGTTTGGCACTGTTATAAAGAGTAGATGAGTGAGAATGTTAAGACTTTTCATGTTGTGGTTTTCTAAGGCAGTGGAGCCGATCCTTTCTACTATAATTTGGGAGGCAGTGGATAAGAACTCCTTTTTTTTTTTCTTTTTCTTTTTACTAGTGGATATATTCATTTAAATTTCATCCTTTAAAATACAAATATTTCGGTGAGGAGAAAAGCATGAATATTAACATTCCAGATGGGACTAGAAAGGAACTTTGCCATCATCTAGTATAAAGGTTCTTAAAATGCATATCCCCTTAGTTTTTTCAAGATGTCCATGTTGACATTGCAGTAAATGTGCAAAAGCTATGGTGAATGAAACTGCTGGCATCTTAAATTGAATAATGGCAGTCTTACTCAATGACACGGTAGTCATATATTCATCATTACATACTTGAACCGAAATGCACACACATATACATGCATGTCAGCTTCACGAATGCCCCTGAAGCAGTAAAATCTATTTTTATTGGATCTTGACCATGAGTTCATGTCTTTTTAATATTTTGTATGATAAAGTGAAAAGTACACATAAAAGCATGTTTGAGGTTACTGAATGGTGGTCTCAGAGAAAAATACTTTTCTGATTGAGTTGAACTAGCCTTTTTTTTCATGGGATGACTGAATTTTTCTTGAACAACCAAGAGACAATCTATAGTTATGCAGATTGTAGTGTTTGGCAGACATTTTCTCAAAAATAAATAAATAGAAGAATGAAACAAGCCTGCTTCTTTAAGGGAACCAACTGACAGTATTTATTACCAGTGATAAAATGTAAGCTTTCAAATGAAAATTAGAATTTTGGAAAACTTGTATTTGTCATCATAAGCTTGACAGCTTTCCAATATTTAAGGACTTCTTTGATGAGATTTGTGGCAATATTAACAAATATGTTTTGATATTATATAATAAAATATGTCAAAATATGGAAGATCTGAATAACTCAATGGTCCTATATTTTGCAGATGGATGACCAGTATATGATGTTTCAAAATCACAGAGTAAAAAGATGCATTCACAGTGCAATATAGAACACTGGATTTTAATGTGACTGAGAATGAAAAGTTTATTGGTATAGTTTCAGAGTCCACACTGTAATTAACCTTTAAGAAAGTAAGTTTGTTGAGTGTAGTGTGGTCCCAAAGAAGAATATTCACAATTATCACAACAGATTGAACACAGAGTACAAGATGCAGCTCTCTTCTGCTAAGCCAGAAACTCAAGAGATTTGCCAAAAGGCAAAGAAAATGCCATTCTTCTTACTAAATCTGTTTTGCTTCAGAACATACAGTGATTGTCATACAAATATGTTATTTATATTACTTGTAATGGCTTTATTTCTGTTGTCTTATAATGAAAAAAATGGATTTAAATTTCTCAGTTTCAATTTCTAAAGTGGTAATTATCATTAGATATAAACCACATGAATACAGGGGGCTCTTCATTTTTAAGAGTGTGGTGGTATCCTGAGACCGAAAAGTTTAAGAACTGTTGTTCTAAACCAATCTTCTGACTTTACAAACGGGTAACAGAGGCCATGAGGTGACTCATCCACGGAGTTGCAATTGTGACTAGGTCTTATTTCTGCTTCCCTGGTGGCTCAGATGGTAAAGAATCTGCCTGCAGTGCAGGAGACCCAGGTGTGATCCCTGGGTTGGGAAGATCCCCTGGAGAAGGGAATGGCAATCCATCCCAGTATTTTTGCCTGGAGAACCCCATGGATAGAGGAGCCTGGTGGGCTACAGTCCATGGGGTGGCAAAGAGTCGGACATGACTGAGTGAATGCACTTTCTTTCATTTTCCTATTTCTGCAAACCACTTTCAATATTTTCATCGTTTGTTTTTCCCCTACTACACACTACTACCATGACTGTCTTTGGGAGAAGGGAAGCCACTCTCCAATGAGAAAGCTGAGTGGAAGCATATTCTGGGAGGTCAGCTGGGGTAGGGCTTTCTTATCACCTGGGAACGAGAGGCCAGAGGGCTTCTTTCAGGCAGCGGTGTCTCCATCTGCAGAGATGTGCGCTGAGAGGAGATGAGGCGGTGCTAGTGAAGGAAGAGACACACCTGCTCCCAATTTTATTCCTCTTGTCCCAGAATACAATTGAGCTTTTCCTTGTCTTTCCCTCCAGGGAGTTTGCACGTTGGAAAGTGAACAACCTGGCTCTGGAAAGGAAGGACTTCTTTAGTTTGCCACTGCCTCTTGCCCCAGAGTTTATCCGGAACATACGCCTCCTGGGAAGGAGACCCAACCTGCAACAGGTCACCGAAAACCTGATCAAAAAGTATGGCACTCACTTCCTACTTTCTGCCACCCTCGGAGGTAAGCAGTATCTTGATCCTACCATCCTACACTCACTGGTTGCCAGACCATTGGAAATAGCTTTCTAACACCTGTTGACTACAGCTTCGATACTTTTCCTAGATCTTTTATTCTTCCTGTCATTTTTTTGACTGGGAAATGTTCTCATTCTGGTGCATTTGTCAACAGTATAATCTCTTGACATCCAATTTCATTGCCAGAACATTGCTTTGCTTATAAGCATCCTCCTGGGGAGGAGGTTGTGGGGTAAGGAGGTTGGGGGACAGACGTCTACAAAGCACTTGCCAGCAGGGGGCGCTCTCAGTTTTCTTTTGACTGAGCCATCTAACCCTGAAGTTTCTCCATATCCTAATATTGGCTGTGGCTACAGCAGTCAGTATGTGTGCTCAGCCGTGTCCAACGCTTTGTTGACTCCATGGACTGTAGCCTGCCAAGCTCCTCTGTCCATGGGATTCTCCAGGCAAGAATACTGGAATGAGTAGCCATTTCCTCCTCCAGGGGATCTTCCCAACCCAGGAATTGAACCGGCATCTCCTGCTGGCAGCCCAGGTGGCACCAGTGGTAAAGAACCAGCCTGCCAATGCAGGAGACATAAGAGACCCAGGTTCGATCCCTGGGTCAGGAAGATCCGCTGGAGGAGGAAATGGCAACCCACTCCAGTATTCTTGTCCAGGGACAGATGAGCCTGGCTGGCTACTGTCCACAGGGTCACACAGAGTTGGACACGACTAAAGCGACGTACCACACATGCACTCCTGCATTGCGGGCGGACTCTTTACCGTCTTTCTGAGCCACCAGGGAAGCCCAGACACGTAGGCAAAAAAGTAAATGTTCGTTAAGTCCCTGATCTCTCTGCTTCCACTCTGTAGAGATTAGTAACCAGTCAAACAGAGTCCAATGATTCTGGGCTGGATGGAGGCAAAGGTGGGGTGGAACAACCTCTGGCTCGGACCCAGAGCAGAATTGAGAGCTGGAAAGAGGCAGAGTTCTCTCTGTCCTGGAAAGAAGAAAGGAGGATTTATTATAACATCTAGCTCACTGTCTTCTGGACTACAAAGAAATACTCCAAGGGTTCAGGCCAGCTGCTGACATGTCGTAGGTGTTGAGCGTTTGAGGGGGAGAAGGGAGGTTGAGCTTCAAGGCTTTTGCCCTTTCTTAGGGAGCAGAAATATCCACGGTGATTCTTTATAAACAACTTGAGAGAGAGAATTTTATCTTCCCCATGGAGGTAGATTGCCTGAGACAGAGATCAATAGAGGATGTTAAATGGATACGCTGGAGGGGCGGGGGATGAGCTTTGGGCGCTGACGGAAGTGGGGAGGAGGAGGCTGGCCTCTCAGGCAGCGGTGCCATTATCCTGTGGTGCGGTCTGATGAGGGCGTTGTGGTGGGGATGGGAAAAGGCTGTCAGCAGGGGCCCCAGGCGCCCTCTCAGCTCAGTCTCTGGTGGAGGAGGGTTTCATGTTCTTACGGGCAGGGCTCGGGGAGCTGAAGGCCTCACCAGGGCGCCCGTGTTGCTTGCTGTAGGAGAAGAGTCCCTGACCATTTTTGTGGACAAGCGGAAACTGAGCCGGAAGTCAGAGACGGCAGGAAGTGCCTCTGGGCTCGGGGGCAGTGGGAACAGCTCCGCCGTGTCCCTGGAGACCCTGCACCAGCTGGCGGCCTCCTACTTCATCGACAGGGAGAGCACCCTGCGGCGGCTGCACCACATCCAGATAGCCACGGGCGCCATCAAGGTAAGGGCCTGAGAGGTCCTGGGGGAGGGAGGGCAGAGCGGCAGAGACTCCGGGCGCAGGCCTGGCTCTTCGGCAGCTCCACGCCAGCCAGGCCTGACTGAGGGTAGTGGGAAGCAGCTTTCTGATGTGCTCACAGCCCTAAAGCCTGGGCAGAGGCTTCCTTCTGCAGCAGACAGCCTCATGGCTTCTTCCCTAAGGCAGGCTCTGGAGCTGGAGCTCTGGAGCTTCCCTAAGGCAAGCTGGAGCTGAGGGAACCTCAGTGAAAGGCAACCTAGGCCACTGCTTTCCAGAGCTCACATTGTAGTGGGGAAATGAAGACAATAAACTTGGAAAAACCAGCAAAGTCATTCCAGGTTATGATATAAAAGGAAAACTGAGTCATAGGTATAGGTTTCCTGAGGCAAGAGGGGCACAGCTAGTATTAGCCAGACTGGTCAAGGGGGACGGCACTTGGGGTTTAGACTGAGGTCTGAATCCCTAGAAGCCAGCTGTGTGTAGATCTGAGGGAAGGGTGTTCAGGCGGGGGGAATGGTAAGTGCTAAGGCGCTGAGGCAGGAGCCAGTGTGGTGCCATGGTGAAACCCAGGACTGCTGTGACTGCAGAGAGGTGAGCAAGAAAGATGCTGGTACAAGACGACGTTCAGAGGTAGGCTGGAGCCGGATCACATGGCTGTGATAAGACTTTTAATATAAGTCAAAGTGCAGTAGAAAACAAGCAGAGGAGTGGTGTGATTTCATGTATGTTTGAAAAGCTCAATACTTCCTATGATTTCAATAACTATACCATCCATCCCATGTTCTCTAGAAGACTTCTAGGACAGTTCATGTTGTATAAGGGAAGAGAAGAGTAGTGATGATACTTGAGATCACCGGAGATTCTACTTCTAAATATAAAGTGAGGCTGTTGAGAATCAATCTTATATTCTGCTTTTATCCCACCCAAGACTCACAAAGAAGTTTTGTTCATTTATTCAATAAGTATTTAAAAATTTTTTAAATTTTATATTAGAGTATAGCTGATTCACAATGTTCTGTTAGTTTTAGGTGTACAGCGAAGTGATTTAGTTATACACATTCATATATCTATTCTTTTTCAGATCCTTTTCCCATATAAGTTATTACAGAGTATTGAGTAGAACTTCTTGGGCTGTACAGTTGGTCCTCTTTGACTGTCTGTTTTACATATAGCAGTGTGCATATGCCAGTCTCAACCTTATCGAACACCTATTATGTGTCAGGCACTCTTCTGGGTACACTGAGATTCCAAAAGTGAGTTATGACATATAAGGTCCCTCCCCTCATGAAGCTGAAATTCTAGTGGTGGAGACATAATTAAAGACATAGATAATGTCAGGTGGGATTATTGGTAGAAAGACACAAAGTCTGGGAAGAGTATAGAGGGGTGATGGAAACATGGTACTTTAGGGAAGACCAGATCAGAGATGTGAGTGAGCAAGGGCGTGAGTCACAAGGGTATCTTGAGTGACTGCACTCAAGACAGAGCAGGGAGGGAGTGCAACTGCCCTGAAGTGGGAGAGTGCTTGGTATGATCCAGGAGCACCAGTAGTGTAGTTGGAGTGGGGTCAGAGGAGTGAAGAGGCAGATGAGGCACCAGTGGTTGCAGGGGCCCGATCATGAGGGCATTGCTGATGAGAGAAGGGGGTTCCTGGAGCCCAGTGTACCCATTACTGCACTGGCCACGATGAACAACAGTGACTTGGATGAAGTTGGTGCAATAGTGCTGGTGTGAAGTTCCCAGGTTCAGGTTATACTTGATGGTAGAGCCTATCCAGGGTTAGCTAAGAAACTGGAAGAAAGCAGTCAAGATTAATCACACAATTTTTGGCCTGAGTAACATGATAAACAGTGGTTTCATTAACTGAGATAACACTGAGGCGAGGTGCCGACCTGAAAGAAATAAATCAAGAGTTCAGTTTTAGACATATTGGATTTGACATTCCTATTAGATATCTAACAGGCAATTGACTATACACACCAGGATTTCAAGAGAAAGGTCGATATTGGAGATGTAAGTTTGGCATGCAAATATATCCACAAGTGTAGTTGGTATTTAAAACTATAGTAAAGGATGAAGTGATATCACTTGAGGACTGAATGCTGCTGATAAACTGGACCTAGGGCTTTGGATCATGAAGCACATCAGTTTTCAGCAATGGGCCAAACAAGGAGGATTCAACAAAGGAAGCTGAGACAGAGCATAAAGGTAAGAAGAGAACCAAACTTGGATTACAAAGCCATATGAAGAAAGGGCTTCACAAAAGAAGGAGCAGGCAACTGGAGCAGGCAGATTTCGAATATGACCTTCAACTTGGCAATGTGGAGGTAACTAGTAACCTAGATAAGAGTAGTTTCAGTGGCATGAAAGGTATAAAAGGCTGAGTAGAGAAGGTTCAATAGAGAGAGTGGAGTGAGCATTAGAATCTTGGAGACAGTCCTTGAAAGGTTTTGCTATAAAGGCAAATAGAAAAATAGGTGATAGCAGGAGAGTGATGTGGGATCAAAGGAGCTTGTGGTTTTGTTTTAAAAATGGGAGGTATTCCAAGATATTGGTATGTTAATAAAAATGACTCAGTAGAGAGGGGGGAATTCATGGTGCAGGAGAGACAGGAGATGATTGCAGAAGCAATTGAGGAGGTGAGAGAGGTGGTTATTCCAGGCATGAGTGGTGTGGCAGGTCTCACATGGGAGCACAGACACTTCATCCTTTGTAGCACAAGGCAGTACAGAGCAGAGCACACATGCAGTGAGATGACAGATGTGATGGTGGGAGGATACGGATGTTCTCTTCTGACTTATTCCATTTCCTTGATGAGACAAGCAAAGTCCGTGGCTAAATGGAAGAAGGAATTGCTGAGAAAAGAATGTATGAAGTGGTTTTTCAGAGAGTTAAGGTTATCAATTGACTAGATAAATGCAGTCAATTGTTGAGGGGCACAGAGGCCTACTTGAGGCCCATGGTCATAATTATTACATGAGGCCAGTCAGCAGAGTTGTGAGTTTTATCACCTATATTCAGCCCTTCATGTTCAGACAAGCATGGGATAGATGGAGAGTTGAATTAAACCAAGATATGTGTGTGTGTGTGTGTGTGTGTGTGTGTGTGTACAGATGAAAGAGAAAAATAGGCAAGAGAGTTGAGAGTATATAGAAAAGAGTGATTACAGTGATGGATCAAGGGATTTGAAATCATTAGGGGATGATAGAAAGTGAAAAGTTGACCAGGTCAAAAGATTGGAAGTCTAAGTAGGTTTGATGACTTGTTACAGGGAAGAGACTAGAGGAGGTACAAGTGTGTGATGTTTAATATTGCAGTTACAGAGGGTCGGGTTCTGGGGCATGACCATAGGTGTGGGAGGCTAAGATGGGGTTCACTGGAGGACAAGATGAGGAGGTGGGGAGACCAGGGTATTAAAGGATCACCTACATGGATGCTGAAGTCATCAGGAATGATTCAGATCTGTTTGTGGTAAGAAAGATGGTGGTAAGCAAGCTAAATTCTGAAAATCCTTAGTGAGGGAGAGGGAGTAATGAGAAAAATAGACCATGCCATGGAGGGGTAGTGAATGATAGTCCTGACGGGTCTGACTTTGGAGGGGCCAGAGAAGGTTAGAGAGGAAGGAAGACCATTGGTCCAAGAGAAGACTGCAGGGGAAGACACGTCCTCAGAAGCTGCTAAGTTCTGCTTGGAACAAAAAGGTGAGGTGGACTCTTGAGAAGAGATAGAGGTTATAGATGTTCTTGCTGAGGACTGATCATGAGATTCTGAGGGCATGATGAGGCATAAGTGGAGAGGAGGGGTCAGGTTATGGGATGTCCAGGGGGTCTGGAGTGAGAGTCTGAGAGAGGAGGAAGATGGATGTTCAGGCAGACTTAGGGTACATTTTGGAGGCTGGTATCTTAGCTTAAACTGATGAAAGAAGGACTGTAGTAGCACAGAGTGGATTTTACTAAGAAGACAGAACTATGTAGAAGCCCCCCCTCTCTTCAGCCCTCTAGTGGGCTGTGTTAAAGTTGAAGAAGAATTGGTCTTATCCATTCGTGAAAGGTAGGCCTGAATGAATAACTCCATAGTCCCATTAATGTCCCTTTCTAACCTTTGACCTGACCAACTTTTCTCTTTCAAAATCATTCCTCCAGGGCCTCGTTGCCCATCTTAGATCTCTAGATCCATCACTAGAATCACTCCCTTGCATGTAATATCTTCAGCTCACTCATTGCCTCCTCTCCATGCTCATGGCCATTCAGAACGTCATCAACTCTAACCTGATCTTCTTGCATAATTAGTCTTCCCATCCACATTCTCCCCTCTGCTCCCTGATTCATCATCTATGCTGCTTGCATGAGTACAAATCATATCATTCCACTGCTTAAAATCCTTCAGTGGTTCCTGACTATACATGGGGTATGGCTCAAAACCACCATCTCCCATCCAGGGAGACAGTGTCATGCATGGGAAAGAACCCAAGAGTCTGAGCTCAGCTCATGGCAAGGCTTTGAACAACTTACCAAACTTCTCTGAGCCCCAGTTAGTTCCTTCTAAAATTGTTGAACAATTAGAATAATTTCTACTGTGAAGGATTTCTGGGAAGATCTAGCAAGAAAATATGTAGAAAGCATGAGCAACTGGACCTTGAAAAGGAATAATTCTTCTGTTTCACAAGATGGGAAGGCAATTGAAGACCTACTATGCCTGTTGTCTTCTTAGTTTTAGCTTCAAGCAATCCTTTTACACTCTTCTCAACCCTTGCTTCCCCCTCCCCCTGCCACAACCCTTCATTAGCATTTATACCATCCTCTGTGTCTCCCTTCCCCAGTGCTTGCTCTTTTTTGCTTGCAATGGTTGTCTGTTTACCTGAGTGGCTCTTCCTACCCCCTCTTTGTTTGGCTCAAAAAGGTAACCCTTTTGTGAAGCCATTCCTGACTCCCAAGGTAGCTGGTATTTCAAGCATGCCTGCTTTATAGGGATTGTCATTTGAATTGAGTGTTGGTTAGCAAGAGGACCTCTGAGATTCTGAGGTCCTTATGGGAGGGACTGGGTCTTAGGCATCTTTGGTTCTCAGTAGGAGTACAGAGCTTGCCACATTATGGGTCATGAGTCAAGGTCTGTTGGGTGAATGAGTTACTGACCCCACTTTTCACAAAGGTTAGGCTCTTCTCAGTGTGTGTGCAACTGCATTTAAGCATGTTCAGTTGAAAGGAAGAGGTAGCTTGAATGTCAGGATTGTTTGTTAAGAGGATGCTGGTGAAGGATACCACAGAGCTCTTAAGAACAAGACACTGGATTTAGTGTGGACCCATGGGCATAGTAAAAGGACAGTAACACTCCCAAGATGCTCTGTTTCTTGTTGTAACACATCTCTACATTTTCATCTCTACCTGCTTCATCTTCCTGCTTCTCTAGTTCAAGTTCTTTCCTCTGTTTATTCTAGACTTTCTGTATGCCAGGGACTTCAGCCTACACTTAGTTTTGTCTTGCTCTGAAGCTGGCCCTGGCTGAACGTTACCTTTCTGTTTGTCTTAGTCAGCGCCATCAGGACAAAGACCCCTCTCTCGTTCATTGTACCAGTCTTAGTTCCTGTTACATAGTAGGTGCTTTAGTTACTCTGAATTTCCTAAGTCTCCATAATCACCCCATAAGTTTCCCCTCCCCCACCCAGTATCATAGTTCTGAATTCCCCAGAAAAAGAACCTGGGTCAGGATCCACCCTAGTCCAGCACAAGGGGTGGGGGTTATGTAACCTCAGCCATGGCTCCCTGGACTCACCTCTTTAGCGAGGTCTGTGGGTGACAGTGTGAGAGGTGGGCAGGCACTCAAATCCTGTCCGTTATAGCGCCTGTAGATGCACATCCTAGAACTAGAGTTGCTGTCCATCTCCTCCAAAGAGGGCCACCATCCTCAGAAGCCTATTCATGGAATTCCTCAGTGACAGGTGGGAAGATGACTGTTCAGCTTCCACTGGGCTACTTAACCTGGAGTTATTTCTGTTTGGGAGCACCATGGGTGCTCCCCATGGGGTATATAGTTCAGAGAGCCATGAAAAACAAGGCATTTAGTGTCTTATTCCACCTCTCACTATAACCCACAGTCCTTGCTTAAGGGCATACCCTAGACTACGGAGCAAAGGGAGGTGTTGGCATCCCATCCCATGGCTCTGCTCCCTCCATATGATTGACTTGGCCAGTCCATCCTGATGGTAATGGTGTCCCACTGGAGACACCTCTTTGCCTTAACACACAGCACTTGCAAATCCAGACAGCACCTCCACCCCATGCCACACACCCGCCCCCCACAGTCGCACACCCTTTCGAGCTCAAACTCTGCTGCTGTGCTGTAGCCCCTGCCACCTGCTTCCTCTCCTGAAGGCTCCTTTACAGGGGATGAGCTGGCTTCCAGCGCAGTCATTCTGGGTGGAGGTAGGTGGGGGTGAGGGGGTCTGCCCACCTGCTCAACTTTGGTGAAGGAAAAACCCTTGAGTAAATCTGCCAGTTTCTTGTTTCTGTAAGCAGAGGCACTCTTTCTTTCTGCCCTTTGTCAGCAACTTCTTTTCACTAACAGCAAGAAAGAGGCACCCTACCCTGTATTGTTTATCCAGCACATGACTGAGACCCCACTGAACACCCCCGTCTGGTGCAAGGTTTGCCCTGGGCAGTACGTACCTCTGTTACAGGACGTGTCACATTAGACTGCAGCTGTTTCTACGCCTGTCTCCACCTTCCCACACACAACTTTGGGGCTTAGGCAGCAGGGACTGTCATACGCATACAGTTCCAAGTCTCTTCATAATGTTGGGTGTGTGGTGAGACACTTATTAAAATTCCTGATAGGGGATGGCAGGCTACCTGGTTTAATAGGAGATGAACTTCCTCAAGTGCGGAGACCAGGGACTGGATTTCAACCTTGATATTTACTATTCCTGTGACCTTGAGACGTTAGTTATTGAACTCCATGACCTGGATTTACCAACTATTTGACTCACCTGTGCGGGACTAAGATTCAGCTGATTGGGCCACATTGGTTATTAAAATATTAAATACTTCCATACAGAGCGGTGAGTCATCTTCGCCTGGTCTGCAATGTGCCACTCTAACCACCTTTATCCCTCCCCTGGAGTAGGGGAGGGATAGTAACCCAATAGTAACCAGAGGACTGATGCACCTTGGGATCATTGCAGCTCACTATGGCCCTATAGCTGACACCTCTTCTGATTAGTGAGCACACTCCTGTCCTCCCTGCTGATACACACTGCGGATAACATTGTGAATGTCACCCCTTACTCTACTGTAGGATCGGGTAACACCAGATGATATGGTTCACATGAGAACACTTTGCAAACTGGAAAGGGCTGAATACAGATTCATCCTATCCATAATTCCTGGGAAGGGACAGGAGCCCAGAAGAGGGCAGGGGCATATTTTGTAGTTGTAGCTCGTGTGTGCGTGAAGTCACTGCAGTCATGTCCAACTCTTTGCAGACCCTATGGACTATAACCTTCCAGGCTCCTGTGTCCTAGAGATTCTCCAGGCAAGAATACTGGAGTTGGTTGCCAGGTCCTCCTCCAGGGGATCTTCCCCATCTGGGAATTGAACCTGTACCTCTTCTATCTCCTGCACTGGCAGGCAGGTTCTGTTTGTCACTAGCGCCACCTGGGAAACCCCAGTTGTAACTCACCCTCTACTTAATTGAAGGCTGAGGAAGGGCTTGGTGGGGAGTCTGAGAGGCTCATGAGCTGCCTGAAAAGAGCCCCCACACAAGCTTGCATGGACCTCAGGATGGCAAGAGGGAGCGGTTCTCATAAGCATCCTTAAAGTGACTTGTCCAGATTCCTGCCTGCAGCAGCCTGGGGTTCAATTTGCAGCTCTTTGAATCCCACACACTCTCAGCCGTGCTTCTCTGGCCAGCCCTATCGCTTACAATTAGAAGCCCATTTTACTGGAGCTTAGCTGTGCAGCAAGCCAGCTGCCCCCTCCCCCCCCCCCCAACCAGGTAGGATGAGAGCAGCCAGGGAGTGAAGGGCAAGGGGAGGAGGGCAGGCTCACCCGAATGAGGGTTTGCACAATCCGGCATTTATGGAAAATTGGATGTGCTAATGAACCTGAGATCCATCAGGGCTTTCTGAAGGCAGGACGGTTTCTGTCAACAGACCAATTAGCACACAATTATTTTCTCTTTCTGAAAGCTTATCTGAGGCTCTCTTTGAGCTGCACTTTCCATTACCTCCGCCGGCCCTCTTTATAATCCACCAAAGCTGTCTGCCTCTTCTACAGGGAGAGACACAGGGTTTCCCGGACCAACCTGCCAGGGACTCTGGGACTTTCATCACTCTGCAGGTTTGGGGGTCCTTGACTCATCCTGCTTGTCAAGTCAGTGCTTAGGTGCCATCTGCAAGAGGACCGTCTGCAACTCCCCTCCTGCTTCCCACCTCCTTGCTTCTCTGGGAGGTCAGAGGTGACTCAGGGTAGAGGAGCCATAGAAAGGGCAGTGACTCTGGGATCTGGTAAAACCTGAGTGAACCTTCCTCACTGCTGGAGATCTGGCTTGAATCATTCCCTCTAACAAGAAATGAACAGGGGGAATCGCAGTTTCTGTCTCTTCCTCTTTCCCATCCTTGTGCTGCAATTAACAAAGTAGAGCTACACAACACCCTTTCAATGACTCACCTAATTGATTGTTCTCTTTAGAAATGACCTTTGGAAATGGGCAAGTAAAGGTCAGAAAATTGCATGGGAGCCGGCCCCAGAATGTTTAACAAGATGGTGGTGGGGTTCGGGAAGGGGACAGATGAATTGGTGGTAGAGAGGGAGGGACAGGGGTGGAATGAAAGAGTGGAAAGTTGCGGTGCTCTGTTCACCCTCTCAGGAGTTGTCCTACTTCTGCATAAGGCATGTAGCTTTCTCCCTGCATGGACCTGATGCTGGTGAGTGTTCAACTCGGGAGTGGGTGGATAGAAAAGCCAGTGCAGAACTCAGTGACACTGTGGTGGCCTGCTTACCTGGAGGCGGGGACAGGCAAACCTCCCAAATACCACACACCCCCATCCCACTCTTTCAGCCCACTCCATTCCAAGAGAGACAGGCTTCCCCGAATAGCTGGGCTAGTCCTTGGCCACAGCTCCTATAGGAATTTTTGCACCAAATAGATAAAGAAAGCTTTATCTTGAAATAATCCTGGTTCTGCCTTCCCACTACAGTAGCCAGCGACCAACTCAGTCAATACAGAGACATTATTCAGCACCAAGTGCCCACCTATGGAGGGAGGCAGGCTCGTGTGTAACACGGGGATTATGTCAGTATAACATGTTTCCACTTGTCTGTAAACTCCTTATGGTAGTGACTGGCTCACTGTGAGTTTTGGATTCTCCTGGAATATTTCATAAATGAATAAATGAATGAATGAATCAAATGAATCGTAGCCCTGCAGCTGACTCTGTGACCTTGAAGAAATCACTTAACCTATCTGGTCTTGATTTCCTCATCTGTAATCATAATATCTAAAGTCTTCTGATACAATGCATAAAATAGATAACTTGTGAGAACCTACTATATAGCACAGGGAACTCTATCCAATGCTCTGCGGTGACTTAAATGGGAAAGGAAATCCAAAAAAGAGGGGATATGTGTATATGTATAGCAGATTCACTTTGCTGTACAGTAGAAATTAACACAACACTGTGAAGCAAATATATCCCAATAAAAAATAAAGTCCATATAATTTGTCTTATACCATGTTCACCTTCTGCAGAGAGGGTAGATCACTAAAGTGTTTTGGATGAGCTGGTCTGTTGACACTTGTTTTTTAGAGTGATGTTGTCTATATGCGTTTAATTCCATTGTCTGCAGCCCTTTGATATGCCCTCACAGGAGACACTGGGGCCAGGGACTGAAGTCTGAGGATTCAGAAGTCAAAATCCTATCTCATCTACACAATAGCTCTGAGTCTTTGGGCCCAGTTTCTTCCTAAACGTTGTATCTTTCCCTGAAACATGATAGTAGTTCGATCTGTCTCAAGAGTTAGTGTGAAGGTTAAATGGGATGATCTTGGAGGATGAGCTTGGAAACTGTAGAGGGGTTTCCTGCCTCCATCATAGCCTTGATCCTATTCCCCATCCAGGCTGGGTCTTGCTGCTTCTCATGCACAGGGTCTGTTGCTTGCCCTGTAGTCTTTCTCTTCCCTCTTATCCTTTAAGACCAATTTATGGATCACCTTCTCCATGAAGCCTTCTCATACTACTTTAAGCAACAACATTTTTTCCCTTCTCTCTCTTCAGTGTATTAGTATCACATCATCTCTCATTTACTCTGTTCCATGTGTAGTTTTCAGGACTAACTATACTAAGTTCTCTTTAATGATGTCACTTATACTTTGGAATTCACTGTGATAACTGGCAGAGTGGCAGACACATTACATCTCACACTTATCAAGCCCATATGTTGTAGATCATGCCGCCCCTTCTTTTTCTGAGAGTACTTCCCCTCCATTCTCTTCCTGTCCATGTTTTACTCATCTTGAAGGAACAACTCAGTTGCTCTCTCCTCTGAAACTTCTTCCCTTGCTTAGAACTGCACTTTCCTCAGGGCTCATTACAACATGTTACCTCTTCTCCACTAGGAGGTGTATCAATCAGTTGGATATGTACCTGTCTTCCCACAGGTTGTAACCTCCTGGAGGACACACAATATACCCTGTACATCTTTGTGCCCACCTCTCCACCCCTCAAAGCCCGAAATATATTACACACACTCTAATTTATTGAGTACATATTAGGTGCCAGCCACTGTGTTAATTGCTGTTAACAACCTCATGAGCAAAATAACTATGAGCTTACCTCTGTGGAGCCTTTCATGTGTGGCGGACTCAGGTTTTAAATACTTGCAGGAAAGGATGGAAAACTCCAAGTCATCTGCTTGCTGCAGAGCAGAGGTGCCTGGAGCTAGGAGAGAAGGTCAGAGGTATCAGAGCCGACTTCCTTGAAGAACTCTGAGAAAGGCACTCTATGAAGGTTTGATAAATTGCAGGGAATTGAACAGTGGCTACCCAATAAATACCAGTTGATTGGTTGATTGATTGTTGGCAGAGCCTTCAGAGATCCTGAAAAGAAAGGGCCTCAGGTCCCCATCAGTCTTATTACATAATTATTTCAGTGCATTTAAAGCTCCCCATTTTTCATCTTATACTTTAAACATCAGGGAAAAACCGATAGCCCAACTTTATAATATTTTAAAATGACTCTGTGGTGTTTTGGAATATTACATAGCTATAAGAGATTATGTATATTTAATATACTTATTAAAATATGCAGTAAGCCCGTGGCTGATTTTCTCTAAGGACGTCTCAGTGCCGAGGTGGGACTTAAATGTTTAATATTAATAATAATACTCATAACTCATATTTCTCTAGTGCATTTCATCTTCAGGATCCCTAAAGCCTGTGAGCACCACATCAAGTGGCTACAGCTGGGCTGGCCAGTGGGCTGACAGCATCTGCATCTGGCCTCCTGTCTTCCTCTGGGGGAGGAGATGGGAGAACTCCAGTGTGGAGGCTCAGCTTCCTCGTCCTACACTGAGTTTCTTTTTTTCAGACACAAAGTCCCCCTGGGTCCTCTGAAAGGCTTTCACTTCCGGACAGCTGCTGCCGCCAGCCCCACACCACTGATATTCCCTGTCTCAGAACAAGGGGAAAAGTGGCTTCATGCTCCCAGGGTAGGAAGAGCCATGTCCTTCCTTGGGCCAGTCCAGGACAGGACACCGAGCCTGAGAATGGCTGACCGGAAGACAGAAGTGCAAAGGGAAAGTCTCTGCTTGTTGTCTAAACCCACCCTTCCTTCTCTAGGTCACGTGTCTAAACCCATCCTTCCTTCTCTAGGTCACATGTCTAAACCCATCCTTCCTTCTCTAGGTCACGGAGACCCGGACTGGCCCCCTGGGCTGCAGCAACTACGACAACCTCGACTCAGTCAGCTCCGTCCTGGTCCAGAGTCCGGAGAACAAGGTGCAGTTACTCGGTAAGGTACCCTGTGATGATTTTCACACTTCCCATAGCTAGTTTAAAAAAAAAAAAAAAAAAAAACAAGGTTTAGATCACCTAAAGGAAAAGGTCCCATCTGCCTCATTTGGCTAGACCCTTCCAAAGACAAAAACTACCCCTAGTTCTGGGACCTATAATTGACAACTTTCCGTCACTCTTTGGAGAAAACTTCTGATATGGTTTACTTTACACCTCAACCATTGCTCAAACCACTCGACACCCGAATCCTCCTACCTCCTAGTCCTGCCCCAGATCTCTGTCACTATCCTATAGCAAGAGCACTCCCATCCTTCTGTGCCTTGATCTAGCTGGGCAACCTCCCTTGTTGTCCAAAGAACCCTCTGCGGAACAGCTGATCTTTGCAGAGTGATCATGGGACATCGTCTCTAGCTCGACTAAGAGCTTCGCAAAATGTGGGACTACTGGTTATCCTGAGAATGGTCCCTACTTTTTGTTACTAGTCTGCATCCTTCCATGGGAGATCAAAGCCAGGAGACGAGTTTGAAAGGAATGGGAGCCTCAACTGGGGACAGAACAAGCAGAAACAGAAAAGCAAAAGGAACAGGAAATGACACTAGGTCTGGAGGCTGGGAGATAAGGGGATGCACTCAGGTGTCCCCCAAGCATCCCCCGGGGCAGAGCTATGTAGATGGAGTCAGAGCTGTTTGGCAGTGGGGAATGTTCATTCTTCTTAAGGCCTAACTGAATTGTACTCTGTTTAAGATATGATTGTCTTGGTATTATAAAATCAATAGCCCTCACCTAGGATCTACGATGACAAATTCCAGCCAACCTGAGTTAGACGCAACCCCTGAATGCTTTAAGCATCAAGAAACATAATAAAAAAGGAGGAAAAGCCTCCTTTCTTTAAAGCCTCGCAATGCAATGCAATTAGCATCCCTCTTCTCCTAGGTCCCTGGATGGCCTGGGTTTGTTTCTGGAAATTAGCGATGAGTGAAGTTCAGAGTGTCTGGTGGTTCATTTGGAATGGTTTATGCCATTTAATTTTATAGCCCATCACTCATGCAGACATTGCTCAGGGCACTTATTTTATAGCAATAGGAAATGTTATGGGGAGGAGGAGGGTGCTAATGGGGGAGGTGAAAGGAAAGGGCTTGGAGAGGGGTGAGTGTGGGAAGCAAGCACATGTGGACAGGGTACATGGGGAGGGCTGCTCAAGCGCCACTGCAGGGACATCGTCAAGAAAGGAAAACGTAGGAGCAGTTCTGGACAGGAGTAGATCTCAAACAAGAGCAACAAACATCCACTGCAGCTGCAATTCTAAGTTTTATTTTAAGGTCTGCTGACACCGGGATACATCCTTTGGACTCTCTGATTTCCTGCCAAGGTCAAGGGTGTGATGATAAAGAGCCGGCAGATATTTGATGAAAGGGGAGCCCATCCCATCCAGAAGTCCTCTTGTCTCTCACTGTCCTGTCATAATGTCTCCTAGGGTCCCTATTCAGGGGGCCTCCTGTGGGTCTGATCTCGAACCTGGCCAGCTTGCATCCCAAGGTGTGCCTATGATTCATTCACCTCTTCATAGGCTTCCAACAGCCACCTTGTCTGGCTAGAAGCCAACTAGGAGTCTATCCTGCTGCTGATAAACCAATATCCACCACTCCAGTGGTGCTAGTGGTAAAGAACCCGTCTGCCAATGCAGGAGACACAAGAGACATGGGTTATATCTCTGGATTGGGAGAAGGGCATGGCAACCCTCTCCAGTATTCATGCCTGGGAAATCCCATGGACAGAGGGGCCTGGTCGGCTATGGTCCATAGGATTGCAAAGAGTCAAACATGACTGAAGTGACTTCGCAAGCAGGCACCACAGATGGATAGGAAAACTGAATCTTGGAGTAACTGAGTGGATTATATTCAAGACCAGAGGAAGCTAATTAGAAAAGAGAGCTGAGAGGCATTCATATCTAACTTGGGGCATCTACCACCACCTTGCTTTCAAATCTCCTCAAGAGTGAAAGCCTGAGGTGGGCAGCCAGTCCCAGTTGTGCGGTAGGACCCAAGGGGACAAGGGCACAAGCTGGCTTTACTAGCACTGTGCCTTGGGCAGACCGCTGTGCTCATGAGGATTGGACTTCCTCACCTGTCAGAGCCTCGGTATGACCACAAGTGTTACCTGTGGTCATATATGGGAAGTATTACTTGGTGTCATACCTGGCCACTACATACCCACAACACCTGTCCCTACCTCCTAAGCAGGGCAGCTTCCTTGGTCTACAGGGCTAAGGTGGGAGGCCCAGGAGGGTGAGCATTTAGTAATATCCTAGGAGGCCCGCTGCTCATCTCAGAGAAGTTAGAGATAGAATGGCTCTTGGAGGCAGAGCGAAAAGTCCAACAAGCCTTGATGATTTTCCCCCATGAGGACTCTAAGCTCTTCCTTTATCTGAAATACCATCGCATTTCCATCCTAGAAATGCTGACGTGTAGCCAAGAAGCCCGTTCATATGATAGGCACGTTCTCAATTTGACTGATGTGAGGGTTCAACTAAGCCCTGAGCTTTGATGTACCCCATCTGTCACAGGGATAGCAGTAACCCTCTATCCCACCCAGCTTAGCAGGATCAGGCCTGGGGTGCCCATCCTTGAACCCAGGATGCTCAAGTCAGCAGAACTCCAGCCGGGGACTCTGCAGCCTCGGGTGTGGGAAAGCGAGTATCCACTGGTCCCTCCCGCCCGGCAGTTTTCCCTGATATATCTTTTCCTTAGGCCTGCAGGTGCTGCTACCCGAGTACCTGCGTGAGCGCTTCGTGGCTGCTGCGCTCAGCTACATCACTTGCAGCTCCGAGGGTGAGCTCATCTGCAAGGGGAATGACTGTTGGTGCAAGTGCAGTCCTACCTTTCCAGAATGCAACTGTCCTGACGCAGACATCCAGGCCATGGAGGACAGCCTGCTGCAGATCCAGGACTCCTGGGCGACTCACAACCGGCAGTTCGAGGAGTCAGGTGAGCAGTGGGTTGGCCCAGATTTCCTCCCTGTGAATGGGAGGAGGCCATGAGGTACTCCACGGGACACTCAGCTTGGTTCCTGACTCAGCCACGTCACTGGTCTGTGACCTCCAGCAGGTTATATCACTGCCCCAAGTCTCAGTCATTTTCTTTTGTTGTATATGCAAATAGACCTAATACCTACCAAAGAGATGCATTTCAAGGACCTAATAAGCTAAGGTAAATATAATCAAGCCCATAGATCTCATCTATCTTATTTGCCACAGATACCACAGTACCTGCACGTTAGGTGCACAGTGAATATTTGTTGAATGAGTGAGGTGCATAGTATGTTTCTAGGAGTCACTAGTTCATGCTGGTGATTGCTTAGTGCAAGTATAACTGATATCAATGTCACCTTGAGACTTAGATTCAGAGGACTGGGTTTTGAGTTCTTATTCTGTGATATGGATTGAATGCTTGTGTCTCCACCCCCCAATTCATATGTTGAAAATCTAATGCCAAAGGTGATGGTATTAGGAGGTGAGGGCCTGGGGAGGTGATTAGGTCATGAGAGCAGAATCTACATGAATGGGACTGGCACTCTCATATAAAAGGGTTCCCAGAGAGATCCCTTACCTCTTCCACCATGTGAAGACCCAGCAGGAATTTGGTCATTTTCAGCCCGGGAGAGGACCTTCACCAGAACCTGGCCGCAGCCTCTTGACCTTGGACTTCCAGCCCCTGGAAATACATTTTGGTTGTTTATAAGCCATCCATTCTGTTGTATTTTTGCTGTAACGTCTTGGGCAGACCTGGTACTCTCTATTACTGACCCTTTGTATGACTTTGATGTAGCCATGCAGCCACTCAATGCCTCCATTTCTTCATCTGTAAATGTAGGAAAATGATAGTAATCAGTGGATGGATGACTCATATGGAACAATGTGGATAAAATTATGAAGAACTCTGCATGATATACATTTCACTACTACATGAATAAAAGTTATGTGGATATGTCTCAGAAAACAATATTGGATAAAACAAGACAAATGAAGAAGGCTATGTGTTACATACATATTTATATTTATGTAATACTTATATATAATAATAGAATATAATAAATTATTAACATAATGCATATTTAGTACTATTTACTTGATGTTTAAAACCATACTAGCCAATACTTAATATTTTCATGGATAAATATATTCATAGAAAATGTTAAAAAATATATGATAATGATAAAGAAAACATTCAAGAGAGTAGTTACATCTAGATAAAGACAGAGGGGAAGTTTAGGGCCTTCAAGTATATTTGCTTTGCCTATTTCTTCCAAAAAATCTGAATTCAATATAGCAAGATGGCAAGATCTAGGTGGTGGACTTGTGGGAGTTCATTTTGTTATTTTCTGTGCCGTTTTGTATACTTAAGTGTTTTATAAGCAGAACTATGCACGTACTACTTGTTAATGTCATTACTAGGTGTGATTTTTCCAGTCATCTGGGTGGGGGATGAAGAACCAGGGGCTGGAGAAATCAGAATGAATGGAGGACCCAGGCACTGCCAGCTCAAGTCTTAGACAAGGTATTCAGTAGCTGAGGAGAATAGCAACCCTGGCTGCATTGGACCAGTGGTGGTGGCATCAGGCTGGTAGGATGGGTAGGTAGTTAAGATGGTAGTGGGATGCTTGAGTATGTAGGCAAGGACTCTGGGCTTTCAGCATTATGAATTACTTCTAATGAGTGAAGGAGAGCTATTTGGACCCCTATCAGGAGACCTGATGGCTGCAGGTCCTTAGTAAAAGCAGATTTGTGGACAAAGATCTGAGCATGACTTCAGAAAACACATTGTTCCCAGGAAGCTCTGAGGAGAACTCAGACTTGTAAGAGCTAAGAACCAGAAAGCACTCTGCTTCTGGACTAACTTCGAAAAAGTATGCATATCTAGCCAAGGTGTGTGTGTGAGTCGCTCAGTCATACCCAACTCTTTGCACCCTCACAGACTATAGCCCGACAGGCTCCTCTCTCCATGGGATTCTCCAGCCAGGAATACTGGATGGCTTGCCATTCCCTTCTCCAGAGGATCTTCCCGTCCCAGGGATCGAACGCTGGTCTCCTGCACTACACACAGATTCTTTACTGTTTGAGCTACAGGAAGTCCTTAATCTGGTCAAGGGGTGAATCTCAAAAGAGAGGAAGGATGTGCTAGAGTCAGAGAGAAGGATGTTGGGGGAAGAGGCTGGTCTCAGAAACTGAAAGCCTTCTAAGGCTTCTGAGGTGGGTGTTCCGTCTTCTGTGCCCACATTTGCCAGTCTTGCCCACCCTCACCTTAATCAGTGCCTCACACCTTCCCTAAGGGGGCTGTGGTGTGATCCAAGAAGGTTGTGCATAATTTATAAGGAGGTATTAATGGCAAAAGAGATGCGCCCCAAGGTCACTGGCCACATGGGTGGTGACAGAGGTGTGTTTTGAAATTCAGAAGCATATTAGAGATAGGATGGAGGGGGAAGAATCCTGGAGCCTTATCTTGTGGTATGTCAATCATTTCTCAATAAAGCTGTTTAAAAAGAAAGAAATCAAAAGTCCTGGGAGAATGGTGTGAAGCCTCCTGCCTCATACAGTGATGGATGGGCGAGCTGGGTCTTGGGGGCAGGGGTGGCTCTTGTCCACCCAGGGTCTGAAGGGCACCCCTTCAGCCCAGCCCGTGTGTCCTTACCCACAGAGGAATTCCAGGCCCTGCTGAAGCGACTGCCAGATGACAGATTCCTGAACTCCACAGCCATCTCACAGTTCTGGGCAGTGGACACCAGCCTCCAGCACCGCTACCAGCAGCTGGGAGCCAGCTTGCGAGTGCTGTTCAAAAAGACCCATCGCATTGTCCGCCGGCTCTTCAACCTCTGCAAGCGCTGTCACCGGCAGCCCCGCTTCCGTCTGCCCAAGGAGAGGTGAGCGCCCCTGTGTCTGAGCCAGAGCCACACCGCCCATGGCAGTGGCTGAGGCCCTGGAGGGCCCCTGCCCAACACGGCAGGGCTGGGCGTGCTGACACAACATGTGGTCTTTCAGAGGCTCCTGTCATCTTGACCTACTTGCGCTTCATTCTCAATTATGAGATGTGTCTGAAGTGAAAAAAAAAAGAGAAGCTAATTTTACTTTTATATAAATTATAGTCGATTCGAATGTTACTCTAATAATACTCTCATTCTCACTCACTCATTTCCATTTTAATAAGTCTTTGAGGAAAGGAAAGGGTGGAGTTAAAGCTCACACACTGATTATGTGTGATGAGAAACACACGGTAGATCATTTCCAACAGCAGCTCTACTTTGAGTCACAGGAGCGAAGGGAGCTGAGGCCCTGTGTCCTTAGGAACAGACGGGGCTGGGTTATCACTGGCCTTCAAGCATCCGTCACTCATTCATACATGCATTCAACAAGCCTTTGTTGAGTCTGCCTTGTATGGCCTAAGATTAAGCAGTGAGGGTACTTGTTAATTGGAAAGACATAATAAATATATAGGAACATCAAAACTAAAAATTATTACTATGCAGCAGCTATGTAAATTCATGTTGTGTGCTCAGTCGCTCAGTTATATCCGGCTCTTGTGACCCCATGGACTGTAGCCTGCCAGGCTCCTCTGTCCATGGGGATTCTCCAGGCAAGAATACTGGAGTGAGTTGTCATGCCCTTCTTCAGGGGATCTTCCTGACCCAGGTATCAAACCAGCATCTCTTACGTCTCTTCCATCAGCAGGCAGGTTCTTTACCACTAGCTCTACCTGGGAAGCCCAAATTCATGTTAGTGATAGTGAAAGTCGCTCAGTTGTGTCCGACTCTTTGTGACCCCGTGGGCTATACAGTCCATGGAATTCTCCAGGCCAGAATACTGGAGTGGGTAGCCTTTTCCTTCTCTAGGGGATCTTCCCAACCCAGGGATCGAACCCAGGTCGCAAACACTGCAGGCAGATTCTTTACCAGCTGAGCCATAAGGGAAAAACATAAATCAAAGACATGTCCTAATAATATCAAAAGTCCAAGAGAAAAGCTACCTGGGAGAAGGATGTCTTGACCAGATTGTCCAGGAGGAGATGAAAGTGGCCTGGTGCTTGTGAGCCAGAGCGTTCCAGGAGAGGGTGACGCCCTCACAGGATCCCAGAGGTGCACCTCTAACTGAGGCACAGGTGACAAGGGACACATGAGTGGAAAGGACAGACCAGCAAGGGCTTTTGAGAAAGGTTCTTTTTCCCCCAAGAAATAGTTAGGAAATGCTTACCAGGCACCAGGAACAATCCTAGTTTCTGAAGATGTGTTGGTGAAGAATGCAGTGTCCCTGTTCTCATGGCATTCAGAGAGGGGAGCCGTCTCTGAACAAGTCAATGGTAATCAAACAGAATCCATTTTGATACTGATCGTGGCTGTGGATCACATCAAAGCAGCATGATATGACAGAGAGGGGCTGGGTGGTGCTTTTGAGGGGAGTCACGGAAGACCTCTTTGAGGAGGTATCATAAGACCTGAAATCTAAATCTTAAGAAAGGGAGCCAACCATAGAGAAGTCCTGTCCCTGATGGGAGAGTTCTAGAAAGGACAGATCTACATTGTGAAGAGGGAAAGAGGTGGGCACATCACTGGGAGGTTTGGAGAGCCAGTTGTTGGAAGATCTTCGTAAGAGGCTGAAGACTAGATTGGATATGGAAGACGCTGAGCGCTTCTGTAGGCTTTTGAATGAGGGAATGAGGTGGTACTTGGGAGGGATGAGTGCACATTTGATGTCAGATCTTTCTGATGCTGAAGCATCAGACACCCAGCTCCAGGCCTTGCTGGTCTTCCCAAAGTGGTACAGTAAAGGGTTTCCATCATTCAGAGAACCTGGGGCTTTTATCTGCCTCATCAACTTCCCTATTAGTCAGCCTCCTGGCACCCTCAGGGAAGCAGCAGTGTGTGGCTTCCTGTGACTCTTGTTTCATTTCTGTCTCCCCTCCCACAGGTCCTTGCCCTACTGGTGGAACCGTATCCAGTCCCTCCTCTACTGTGGGGAGAGCACCTTCCCCGGCACCTTCCTGGAACAGAGCCACAGCTGCACCTGCCCCTACGACCAGTCTTCCTGCCAGGGCCCCATCCCCTGTGCCTTGGGCGAAGGGCCCGCCTGTGCCCACTGCGCCCCGGACAACAGCACCCGCTGCGGGAGCTGCAACCCGGGCTACGTGCTCGCCCAGGGGTTGTGCCGCCCTGAGGTGGCCGAGTCCCTGGAGAACTTTCTGGGGCTGGAGACGGACCTGCAGGACCTGGAGCTCAAGTACCTGCTGCAGAAGCGGGACAGCCGCATCGAGGTGCACTCCATCTTCATCAGCAACGACATGCGTCTGGGCAGCTGGTTCGACCCCTCCTGGAGGAAGCGCATGCTGCTCACCCTCAAGAGCAACAAGTACAAGCCTGGGCTCGTGCACGTGATGCTGGCCCTGTCCCTGCAGATCTGCCTCACCAAGAACAGCACCCTGGAGCCTGTCATGGCCATCTACGTCAACCCCTTCGGGGGCAGCCACTCTGAGAGCTGGTTCATGCCCGTGAGTGAGGGCAGCTTCCCCGACTGGGAGAGGACTAACGTGGACGCAGCCGCCCAGTGCCAAAACTGGACTATCACCTTGGGCAACAGGTGGAAGACCTTCTTTGAGACGGTCCATGTGTACCTACGGAGCCGAATCAAATCCCTGGACGACAACTCCAATGAGACAATCTACTACGAGCCCTTGGAGATGACCGATCCCTCCAAGAACTTAGGCTACATGAAAATCAACACCTTGCAGGTCTTTGGTTACAGCCTGCCCTTTGACCCGGATGCCATCCGGGACTTAATTCTCCAGTTAGACTACCCATACACGCAAGGTTCCCAGGACTCTGCCCTCTTGCAGCTCATTGAGCTTAGGGACCGGGTCAACCAGCTTTCTCCACCTGGAAAGGTCCGGCTTGACCTTTTCTCCTGCTTGCTCCGGCATCGGCTCAAGCTGGCCAACAATGAGGTGGGCAGGATCCAGTCTTCTCTGAGGGCTTTCAACTCCAAGCTGCCAAACCCTGTGGAATATGAGACCGGCAAACTCTGTAGCTAATGGGGGACCCACTCCAGTGCCGGGCAGGGAAGGGACCCACAAATCCAGGGTGTGGAGATCATCCAAGCCCTCACCTTAGTGCCAACAGGGTGCTCCCTGAAGACTGTCAGCACCCAGCAGATGGGACCTCAGGGCTTGGACTGAAGCAGGCGGGAGAGAGAGAAATGGCCACTGCACATATGCACAACGCATGTGCCCACACACTCACACACACACACACACACACGCACCAGGAGGCGACCACTCAGCAGCCCTGAAGCTGTAAAGTCGGTGCTTTCTCAAATGAATGCGGTTGAAGGAGAGGAGCCAAGGGAGAGATTCAGTAAAAGAACCAGCCAAACCCAGCAACACACAAATCCTTGAAAGTGATTCTTATCTTAAGAGAGCAAGACGGAACAAGAACGGGAGGGGTAGGAACACTGCCTCCCCCTCTGTGGGGTCACTTTTGTATTCTTTTTAACCAGATTTCTTAAAATGGCGCTGTTTCATGATTCCCCCACGTTGGTTCATTCTTTTTTGTACGCTGCCTCCACTGAGCTCTCCAGACACGGACTGCTCCTCCAGCGGGCTCCCTTGGGAAACAGGCAACACCCAGCGGACCGCTCAGGGCAGGCAGGCAGCCGTGTTTCCCACCTGCTCCCTTAGCTCCTCTGCTTCCTTGACCTCCCCAGTTTCAGGGCCTGGCTGCCTCCATGTTCTTCTCATGGTCCAGCCAGAGCGCCTCTTCCAACAGCATCTGTTTTGTCCAAGAAAGCAGCTCTGTCAAGTTAGAGACCATGTATAGGGAATTTTTTTTTTAAGAAAAAAGAAAAAAACAAAAATATTTATTTTGTGATTGTTTTTCTTGTCAATCAGCTCCAGCCACATGAACCTATGAGGTAAAACTGACCTGGTTTAATACATATATTTTTTAAAAAAGACCTTTTTTAGGGGGAAAATGAGAGCAAAAAGAAGAAAAGGATAGTTTCCTGGGCTGCTTGGATTGTTAAAAATTGCTCTGTGTGTGACATGTGGGTGTCCCATGGATGGAGGATATTGTGGTGTAGGAGGCTGGGTGATTAGTGAACACACAGGTGAAGGCATGTCTGGCTTGACTGTGTGTGTGAGAGAGAGAGAGAGAGCGAGGTTGAGATGGAGATTCGATAAAGGATGGAGTGAGGCAGAACTCTTCCAGAGAATTATCTGGCTCATCCCACACCTTTTATCCCAGGTGCGAGGGCTGACACAGGTCCTGGAACCACGACCACCCACTGTCAGGAGAAGAGTATGAAAGCTCTTACTTTTCAGGAAAACTGCAGCCACTGGTCTAGGGTAGATGCCTGCTGGGGGCGGGGGAGCTCCCCTTTGCCCACCATGCTGCGGACATCAGGAGAATTTTCCATACTCTGCATCTTGCGGTCTGGGGTCTCCCTTTGCTAAAATCAGGAACCATGCAGCTATGGCCTTGTTTTTCTCCATTCTGTCTGATGACTACTTCCCCAGCCTAAAAAGCAGGTTTGACATGAGCCATACAGAATAATTCATCATTCTCCCTTAGTGCCTCCCTCAGGTGGTATGAGAAGCATTTCATAGCAAATCTTTTGGAGAACCAATTCCCTCTCTATTCTCCACATGATCCAAGTACAATGCGTAGGCATGACAACCCCCACTTTATTCAGGCAAAAGTCACCAGGTACATACTAAGTACCTCATTCCCTACCTCTGGTACATCTCGGTTGGTACAAAATGAACTGGGAGACACAAAGGATGGTCATGTCTCTCTGCCCAGAGCCGTCTACATTTATTGTTGTATAGAGAGAAGAATTCAGCATTCTATTACTGTACCATCAATCCAAGAAGACCTGAAATCCTTGGTAGACATAAGCAGCCTAGGGCATTTCTTTCTTTACAACTCCCCTGAAGGCTTTTAGTGTAGAAATCTGGAGTGATGGAATGATATGGGGACGAATGCAGATATTGGGTGCCTAGTAATGCTTCAATCACTGATTGCTTCAGGGAGTTTGTATCAAGTTCCTCTTCTGTGGAACGTGGAACCAGCAGATGTCATTTTCATCAGTGGGGGTGTTGATGTGCCAGAGCAGTGTGCTTTTGTTGAGAAAGGGATTGCAACTGGTGGTAAGGCTTTGATAGCTTTCCTGGATGGGGTTTGAGAGGTGTAAGGCAGATAGGAGATTCTGGTTGTCTACATGCCATAGGAATGGGTGGGCAGAGGGTTTCACCCACAAATGAAAGGCACATTGTGGATAGCAATGTTCAGAGTGTGGAGGACAGCAATTGAGAAAGTGTTGTGCACAAAATTAGCAGTTGGATCCTCAGTAGCATGAAGGTCATTGTCCCAGTGGAAACTGAGTCAGTACATGAGGGCTCATGTCCCACCTGAGCCAGTGTCCCAGCTGAGGGTGGGGGAGACTTCAGCTCTCAGTCTCTGCATTGGAGAGCAGACCAGGGAAGAGCCCACCTACAGGGTTATTAGGAAGGATGCTACATCTCCTTATCTCAGACTCCTTGTCTTAGGAAAGCTCTGGGAAGATTCTGGTGTGACATGGTTTTAAAAATACATGCATTCAGTTACAAAAATTTCCACATCTTGCCTGCTTCAAGGTTTAAACCATGAAGCTGAGTGTATCAACTCCATCTAAAAGTAGTATTTGTTTTTGTTGTTTGGTTGCTAAGTTGCGTTTGACTCATGCAACCCCATGGACTGTAGCCCACCAGGTTCCACTGTCCATGGAACTTACCAGGCAAGAATACTACAGTGGATTGCTATTTCCTCCTCCAGGAGATCTTCCCGATCCAGGGATTGAACATGCATCTCCTGCATTGGGAGGCATACTCTTTACCGCTGAGCCAGGGAAGCCCAAAAGTACTATTACAGGTTGATAAGTATTTAGGAGTGTCCATCTGAGCCAAGAAGTAAGCACCATATTGATAGAAGGTCTAAAAGACATTACTAATTATAGTAGTAGACAATTTTATATTTGACCTACTCACCTGTTATCTGTGATGGATGCCTGTCGCCTCTGCTCTGAGACAGTGATGGGGTACCTGGTGTAGAGAGCTTGGATCAAAGCAGCAGACCAAAGACTCAGCTTCTAGAAGGCAGGTGGGAAGAAGAGGGAGAGTAAAGGATGTGTAGGTTTTCTTACGAGGCTTTTAAAGCCTTGAATTCAGTATGTGTTTCTCAGACAGCTAGGCTGAAAAATGCCATAATAAGGAAAGGCCATCCCCAAATGTTTGCCTGAAGAGTCTACAATAATCAGAGGATGCGACTTACCTAGTCTCAGACACAGTTGCAAATAAAGAACTGTCACTAATTAATCAGTACTGGGTTGTCAATGTTGGTGAACTCATTGTGGAATTAAAAGCCAAATCACAATTCAGTTAGTGGATATAACAATTGGAAATTCAAGTGTTAATTGTAACCCCTGAAGAACTAATACATCAAATGCTAGTCTGCCCTAATACTTGAGACTAATACCACTAATACTAAATTATATATTTAACATCTTCTGCTGATAATATAATGCATACTCATGCATCCATAGCCAAAAAGCAGAAATGAAGATTGCTTCTAATACTGGGTATCAGATATAGTTCAGATCTGGTTCCTGATATGAAATATGAAAATAGTGAAAGTTTTCTAAATTTCACTAAATATGAAAAACGTGATCATGATGGGCAGAACTGCCTTGAGTGGCCAGAAGACATTGCCTACATGGTATCTTGCCCCAAAATAGCACTTCTAGTATCTGTAATTTCATCATGTAAGTTTATTCTCTTACATACAAAAGAGACCTTTTTGCTATTACATTTTGTTTAAAAATAAAATACGCTGAGGAAGAAATAGTCAAGTTTAGCTCAATGGCAAACTAGAGGGTTAGATTTTTGGAACTGGAAGTTTTTTAGAGGTCATCCAGTCTATTGATTTCTGACATGAGGAAGAGGTGACAGAACTTTCCCAAGGTTGTATCTATTAACAGAACTAGGAATAGCAGTCGAATCTGCTTTCTCTACCTCTCTCTCTGCCAGTAAATGACATCTGCATCTTGGGAGATGACAAGGACCCAGTTCAGGGCTTGGAAGTATGAGGGTGGAGAAGCAAAGACCATTTTCCAGAAAGCAGAAGAGGACTACTGAAGAGGCAAGAATGGGACTTCCCTGGTGGCCCAGTGGTTAAGAATTTGTCTTGTAATGCAGAGAACGCGGGTTTGATCCCTGGTCAGGAAACTAAGGTCCCACATGCCACAGGGCTACTAAGCCCATGCACTGCAACTAGAGAAACCCCTGTACACTGCAATGAAGACCCAGCACAGACAAAATAAGTAAATAGGTGAAAGAATCCTTACATCTTTCCCTGGGATTGTTTCTAGCAAAAATAATCAGTAGCTATAACAAGTGAAAGAAAAGACTGAAGTTTCTCCCCTGGGAAGCTCTAAACACAGAGTAGACATGTTTCCATCTGAGATGGAGGGATGAACTTTCTAGTTCCCTGATGACTCTATCAGCTCAGTGGTTTTTAATTACAGCATCCTGTCACTAATTAGACTTTGAATATCTTTACAAATCTGATAGTTTCTGCAAAACATCTTCCATGTAAAGGTTAAAGGCATCTGGGTACCACTAACTTCCAAAGGCCTTAAACTATATAATCACCATGGCAACACTCTGCTGTGCACTAAGAGTCCTTGCTTCTTGCAGAGGAAGAGCAAGAGACTGTGGACCGAAGGAGCCATCCAAGACACAAAACTAAGGCCTGCGCTCCAGATCTGGAAAGATAAGATGGGGAAATTCAGGTGGTATGACTAGGCTGAAGACACATACCTTTCTTCTGGTTCTGCCACCAGCCAGTTCTGTAACTGTGGACAAGTCACTCCATGTCCCTGGGAGTTTGTGTCCCTGTGGATGAGGGAGTTGGGTGTGCTCTGCGGGTACTGGGGAAACTTCTAGGGCTGTCCTTTTATGGCATTCAAAGCAGGGTGATACAGAAGACACATAAGCCATCCATCAGACAGACTTGATTCCCATGTTGGCTCCACACTTATATTTAAGTGACCTTAATTCTTAGTTTACTCCCTTATCTTACCCAACAGCTTCATCCCTACCTCCCTAAGGTTTTTTTTCTCTTTCTGAACACTCACTTCTCAGCATACTTTCATTCCGTACTCTCCAACATCCAGGATATTTGTGCAACCTTCAGTTCTCTAAAACTCAAGTCCATTACTTCTCTCCCTCTCTTCTTTCCTCCTTCTTTTATATATTCATCTGGGTCATGAAGAATCACACAATATAAAGTGAGCGATGGGGATGCATAAATCAATCACAGTGGTGCGTTCCCTAGTAGAGACATGCAGTCTTGATGGAGCACAGGAAGGGAGCAAATCCCTTCCTGGATGATACATGGGTGACATCTGTTATGAACCTTCTTATAACTATGGAAGCAATACTCCAGGTCTCCGGATGATCTACATAGTTATGAGGCAAAGACTGAGCACCTAACCTCCCCTCTCAGAGGGCAGAGAAGAGCAACGACAGAAGCAGAGCCTCACTGAAGGCTCACACTTCATCAGGCTGCTGCGCTTATTTGCAGCTCCTGAGCCCCATGTCAGCAGCTTGTTACGCACTCCAAGACACTCACAGCACTGCCCTGGGAGATCTGTTTGGTGGAGGAGATGCCTCCTCCCCTGGAGGGTGAAGAGTTCTAAAATCAAGGCTCCCCGACTTTAATGTGTGTATGATTCACCTGTAATTTGAACTCAGCTGGTCTGCGCCCAGATTCTGTGCTTCTAAGAAGCTCCCAGGTGCTGCTGCTGAGCTGAAGATCATCCTTGGAGGAGCACTCTTTTAGAAAGGATGTCTGTCATCCTCGTGCAGTGCTCAGGACTCAAAAAAAAAAAAAAAAAAAAAAAAGCCTCCAAGAAAGAAGAGGGGCTAAGGAGGCAAAGGGTCAATGGTGTGATGACCTTGCTTATGAAAATCTTAGAGCTCCCTTAGCCTTTAATCTCTCAACTGGTTATGAGGCAGACGCCTGACCTATATATACTGGTAGTCTAAGGAAAAAAAAAGAAGAGAGAAAGGAGAAAGGAAACGTAACTAAATCAAAATCCTGTGGGCTGAGAGCTAGCCTGCTTGTGAATGTATTTACAGGTAAGCAGCCTCACAGACTGGCTGAATCATGCTGGCTGAGTAAAAGGCTTTTCCCCCCAAGCCTATCAGAGTAAATCTGTTCAGAAGTGGGATAGGGAGTACCTGTCACTCTACAGAAACATACATCAGATGAGATGATTAAATCTGCAGCAGCAATGTGCAAGCACCCAGAGGCCCCAGACGTTAGACTGCTAAGGTGCCATGCCACCTCCAGGCACCTAATCTAAAAAATAAAATGAATTATTTCTGCTTTTCAATTCTGTCCTCCTCTCCTCCAGTCTGTGTGATTACTGCCCTTGCATCATTAATAAAAACAGCCACCAGGATTTATGTAGGGTCATTCTTCCAAGGATCTCAAACTTGGAGGAATGCATAAATCAGTGTTATTTATTGAGCATTTTCAGATAGGAGAAGTGGGGAGTTAAAAACACCCATGTATTTAGTATGTACATTCCCTTAATTCAAAAATTTTGCAGATGAATTGTAGAATGAAATGTGGGAGAGGCTATACAGCTAAGTGAAAGCAGAAGCTGGACTTAGCATGCTTTCGGCAGTCAGGCTGCTTTGGTTCAAATCCCATCCCTGTCATTTACAATTGTGAAGGGTGGAATATGTCATTTCATCTGTTTTAGCCTCAGTCTGCACATCTGTAAAAGAGGGGCGATAACTGTGTATATATCATAGGATGTGGTGATGGTCAAATAAGTGTGTAAATTCTATAAAGGGTAGAGTAAGCTCACAGCACAAGTTGTATTAGATGTGCATTATCATTTAGTTGCTAAGTTGTGTCCTACTCTTTGCAACTCCATGGACCACAGCCCCCCAGGCTCCTCTGTCCATGAGATTTTTCAGACACGAATACTGGAGTGGGTTGCCATTTCCTCCTCCAGGGTATCTTCCTAACCCAGGGATCGAACCTATGTCTTCTGTATGTTCTGCATTGCAGACGGATTCTTTACCTGCTGAGCCATCAGGGAAGCCCAAGCTCACAGCACATACTGCATTAGACAGTTTCTATGTTTAGAGGAAAGAAAAGGAAAGGGAAGCAAAGGAAAAGTAAAAGAAATATTCATACTACTCACAGACAAACTTTGTCCTCGAAACAGAGAAATTTATCATCTGGGGCCCTTACATCAGGGTCACTGGCTAATATAATAGAAAGGTCTTCAATGACAGTTTTGTGGCAGACATAGATAAGTCATTCAAACAGATATTTCTTAGATAAATCCTCTAAAAAAAGCAGAGAATATAATATTATAGCATCACTTATCACCAAAATGCCCGTGCTGACTAGGTTACATGGCCCAGGTACCTTGTTTCTGATGATATAAATTATTAGAATGATAGAGCTTGAAGCATCAGAGAGAATGGTTAGTTAACATTCCCATTAGACCGTCTCTTTCAAAGAGTACATTTTAAGTGCACTTCTAGCAAGTACCGGATTGCAGGCAATTCCTAGTTGAATTCCGTGATGGAAAACCAGGATATAGTACTGCCATAATATTTTTAGATACAGACATGAGGGAGGCAGTGTCTCCTCCAGTTACGTTAGAAGTAGAAGACATATGCAGATAGACAGAAAGGTGGGGAAAGTGGTACCTAAGAAGCGGTAGCACCGTGAGCATAGGCACGTATTCCTGACACAGTGACAAGTCAGCCTGATGTTCACATTCCAGACCCATCCTCCTGCCCTCCATTCTTTTTTTTAAAAACACCAGTTCTGGGACTTCCCTGGTGGTTCAGTGGCTAAGACTCCATGCTCCCAATGCTGGAGGCCTGGGTTTGTTTCCTGGTTGGGGAACTAGAGAGATCTCACATGCCATGACTAGAAGATCCTGCATCATGCAATGAAGATCAAAGGTCCCATATGCTGCAACTAAGACCTGGCACAGCCAAATACATAAATATTAAAATAAAATGCTAGTTTTATTGAGATATAATTCACATACTATAAATTTCACCTCTCTAAAGTGTACAATTCAGTACCTCTTATTCAAAAATTTGTGCATCAAGCACCACTCTCTAATTCCAGAACATTCACCTGACCCAAGAAAGAAATCATGTAACTATCAGCAGTCACTCTGCATTCCTCCCTGACCCTCAGTCCTTGACAATGACTAATCTCTCTACTGTTTCAGTGGATTTGCCTATTTTGAACATTTCATATAAATGGAATCATATAATATGTATGATTTTCTTTTCACTTGCTTGAGAGAAACCTTTGAAGCACACACTTTAAAATTTTGATGAAGTCCAATTTGATTTCTCTTTTGTTGCTTTGGTGTCATATCTAAAACTCTACTGCCTAATCTAAGGTCATATAGATTTATACTTGTGTTTTCTTTTAAGACTCTTATAGCTATTACATTTAGACTTCTGATCCATTTTGAGTTAATGTTTGTATATAGTTTGAGATGGGAGTCCAACTTTATACTTTCACATGTGTATATCCAGTTGTCCCAAAATTTGTTGAAAAGACTTTTCCCCCCATGGAATTGTCTTAGCACATGTGCTAAAAATTTATTTATTGACCGTATATGTATATCTCAATTCTATTTGATTGATCTCTATGTCTATCTTAATGCCAGTACCACACTGCATTCATTACTGTAACTTTGTACTGAGTTTGGAAATCAGGAAATGTGTGACCTCCAACTTTTTCTTTGTCAATATATTATGACTATTCTGGGTTTTTTTGAAGTTCACCTTGTCATTTTCTATAAAAAATACAGCTGAAATTTGATAGGAATTGTGGTGTATCTGTAAATCAATTTGCCCAGTATTGCCATCTTAACAACATTAAATCTTCTGGTCTATAAATATGGAACGTCTTTCCATTTAAATTTTTAATTTAATGATATTTTATAGTTTTGGTCTTAAATTCTCACACTTCTGCTAAATTTATTCCTAAATATTTTATTCTTTTTGATGCTATTATAAATGGGTTTGCTTCCTTAATTTTGTTTTTGGATTGTTCAGTGTTTGTACCATATATAGAACTAAAATAGATTTCCATACATTGATCTTACAACCTGAAACCTTGCTGAACTAATAAGTTAACTAATTTTTTGTGGATTCTTCAGAATTTTCTATTTACAAAGGCATATCATCTTCAAACGTACTCTTACTATGCCCCTTATTTTTAATGATTCTTCTTCAGCCAATGCATTCTTGCTTTTGCTGTCAAGATGCATTCTTGTTCTTGTTGCCTCCTGTGAAGGCAAAATAATTTTTTCTTTATGATCCTACTGGGAGCACCTGAGAAAATTGTTTTACTGCAGAGTCAGATTGGTCTATAGAAAAATATATCACTCTTAGCACTATTTGTGAGCACACAAATGCATCCAAAGGGCTTCCCAGGTGGCTCAGTGGTAAAGAATCTGCCTGCCAATGCGGGAGATGCAGGTTCAGTCCCTGGGTCAGGAAGATCCCTTGGAGGAGGAAATGGCAACCCGCTCCAGTATCCTTGTCTGGAGAATCCTATGGACAGAGGAGCCTGGTGGGCTTCAGTCTGTGAGGTCACAAAGGGTCAGACACAACTGAGCAACTGAGCACACCTACACAAATGCATCCAAAAGCTAACATGATGAAAGAGTGAGAATAATCAATACTCTTAGCCCATCTCCAAAGTTCTCAGCTGCCTCCAAGAACCTTTCAACAGCAGCAGTGACCAGATCAGCATGGGAAACCACACACACAGCCTCCGTACTTGTTCCCATGACTGTTTAGTTCACGCAGCCATTGTGCCAGCGCTAGAGTGACAAAAGACAGACATTGGCTTTGACCAGCTGACCAATTCATACGTCTAAATGTTTAGTATCTCTCCCACAGTAGAAGCTCTCTGCTGAGCATTAATACATAGTTCAAAAACCTTCACACTTCCTGTTCACTTCTACAGATCCATCCACACACCTGTTTTCTAGACTTCTTTGTCTCTGATCTTTCAATCTTTCTCCTTCTAGGACCGTGACCAGCCAACCATGCCATTCATGACTACCTATGAGTTTCTCTATATTTTTATCTCAGACCACTTCTCTTTGTACCAGAAGTTGATGACCTATTGACTGCACCTGACAACAAAATTCTTCTCCCTAAGAGGATTTGCCCTCATCACGATCTATCACCACCACCCTACAAATTAAGGAAGGCCTTTTAATTTCTCTGTTATCTGGTCATAAAGGCCTTGCATTAGGCCACAGAGGTGAGCTATGGGAGGTAGACTAGTGCAACACTGGTGGATGCCACTTGGCTCTGGACACCTCCTCAATTGGCTTACTTGTACTCTCTTAATTTTGTTGGTTCCCAATCTTGGATGTACCACATCCACGTTAGAGTGGACTCCTGTGGGACTAGGCAGCTCTGACTGAATCCAGCTCATGATGGATACTCTGGTCAGTGTCTTTGGGATCTCATAGTGAGAAGCTCTGTACTTACTAAAGTCAATTAGCACACCAGAAACTGCTTCCTAAGGCTGACAGTCCTCTGCTGTAGATGGTAGGGACTCTCTTCAGAACCCTAGAGGTCCATATTGTGATTCTTCTATTTAGGTTTTCTATAAACTCTACACACTATCTTCACCCACCATAGATGCTGTTGGTCTTATAGGGTCTTCTGGGTCATATGGCTCAAGTGTCAAGACCAATGTACATGGCCTGGCCCTTCTGATGAGTTTTCCTGACTGAGACACTATTCTAATGTCACTCAGTAAACAGGGCAGCAGTCCTGCTAGGGATGGAATACGCTCCCTCTAGAACCTGAAAAGGCTACTAACATTTATGCTGTCTTAGTAGCGGGAGATATAATATCTTGTTTAATTTGGAGAGGATGGTCTCGCTTTCTTCAGATCCAAACTTTTGGATCCCTAAATAGTTCATTAATGTTCTGGGGTTCTGAAGCTTTCATCTCCACCCTCCAGCACACATCTGATTTGTCAAGGCTTCCAACATATCTGCTATTTCTTGCTCATCTAGTCTGATTAGCATGGCACTGTCAATATAATGGGCCAACACGATCCCTACCAGCAATATTATAACACAGAGAGTCAAAGTATTAATATAAACTGACACAAGACCATAACTGTATACTTCTGACCGTCTCACATAAATATGAACCGTATCTGGTCCTCTTCCTACAGGGATAGAAAAGAATGCACTCATCAGATCAATGGCCACTTAGTATGTGTTGGAGGCTATATTAATCTGCTTTACTAAAATCACATCTGGGGCAGCAGCTGCAATTGGAGTCACTATTTGATCTGCATCATTCAGTTGCAATTCATTCTCTTTTTGTGTGGGACATTCTACTGAATTAAACGGGGATTTGTCACAGACTATCACCCTTGTGTTCCTTACCTCTTTTAAGATAACACTAATGTTTACTATTCTCCCCAGGTTGCAGTATCATTGTTTTATTTACTATCTTGGCTTGACTAGAAGTTGCAGAGACTTCCGTCCAGTTTTTACTACTATATTTCATTGTTGTTGTTCACTTACTCAGTTGTGTCCGATTCTTTCGACCCCATAGACTGCACCATGCCAGGCTTCCCTGTCCTTCACTGTCTCCTGGAGCCTGTTCCAACTCATATCCATTGAATCGGTGACGCTATCCAGCCATCTCGCACTGTGTCATCCCCTTCTCCTCCTGCCTTCGCTCTTTTCCCTATATCTCTTACTCTATGGATTAAAGAATGAATGCAAAATCCAAGGATTTCTGCCAAATGCCAAGCATGCTAATTTCAATTATACCAGCAGATGACCATCAGGTATATCATTAAATCCTGTAGACCCACTGTGAGCCAGACCAAGGATTCCAGAATTTCATTTATTCTCTGGCACATACAGAATCCTCAAATTGACCTCTGAATTCAACTCTAACAGAAAGGCTCTTTTGCCATATTGAAGACTTTGGATATTTTCTTCTACCTAATGCATGTCAATAAGTAAAACAGCTATGGTCTCTGAGAGAAGAACTAGAGGAGGTTTCAACTGAACACAATTGCGTGATTCCTTTTCACAGGGATCCAGCATCTCTTTCTGCCTTTGGTGTTCTGGTTCTGAGAACAGACTCCAGTTTGGAAACTTGAGGACTTCTCTGGTAGTACAGTGGATAAAAATCCACCTGCCAGTGCAGTGGACATGGACTTGATCTCTGGACTCAGGAAGATTCCACATTCTGCAGAGTAACTAAACCTGCATAACTTAACTACTGAACCCACACTCTAGAGTCTACCAGCTGCTTCAACTACTGAGCCCTCACACCACAACTACTGAAACCCACGTGCTCTAGGACCCACGTGCCCTAGGACTCGCATGCTCTAGGATCCACAAGCCACAACTACTGAGCCTGTGTGCTGCATTTACTGAAGCTCATGCACCTAAAGCCTGTGTTCTGCAACAAGAGAAGTCACTGCAATGAGAAGCCCGTGCACAGCAATGAAGAGTAGCCACCACTTGCCACAACCTAGAGAAAGCCTGCACATGGCACCAAAGACCCAGCACAACAACAACAACAAAAAAGTTTGGAAATGACAAAATAAACATGAATTTTAATTTGAGAAGTTGCCTGCATCCCTCCTATCATCCATCCTAGATACCTTTTGTATATGTTAACTAAGAAATATCCCCTTTGTCTAATTGTCCCCTAGCTTTCTTCTGAAAACATCAAGTACCCATTAATATTTCCATAGCTCTTTGGAAGTTAAATTCCCTCTCCAGCCCAATCCAAAGGCCCTTGGATTTTGCCATATAATGTGGCATCTATGGGCATCTTTCATCATTACAATAATTGCAACTACCTTGCTTCAGAGGGTTTGAGTGAACCTTTATTGTTTGGGGGTCTAGTTAGGCTATTAGGAAGTCCAGCTCTACAGTAGTCTCTCATATCATCAGCCTTGATCTATAGAGAACTGTCATCACTAAGCTGATATGACTTTCACCAGTGTATTCCTTATTGGGATGACACTTGGAGTATCATTCAGGCCCTCTCATGGAACATATTCAACAGGTGGGCTTCCAACCTTATATAGTATATGAAGTCTCATGTGCCAACTTCCTTGAAACTTTTGATCTGTTCTTTCAACATACTCCATGGAAATTTTAGCATTTCTACTTCACAATACACGTGCGTAGCAATTTTCCAGATCCTAAAGTCCTTCTTTAGTGACCAACCTTGACAGCATATTAAAAAGCAGAGACATTACTTTGCCAACAAAGGTCCGTCTAGTCAAGGCTATGGCTTTTCCAGTGGTCATATATGGATGTGAGAGTTGGACTGTGAAGAAAACTGAGCACCGAAGAATTGATGCTTTTTAACTGTGATGCTGGAGAAGACTCTTGAGAGTCCCTTGGACTGCACGGAGATCCAACCAGTCCATCCTAAAGGAGATCAGTCCTGGGTGTTCACTGGAAGGACTGATGCTAAAGCTGAAACTCCAATACTTTGGCCACCTCATGTGAAGAGCTGACTCATTGGAAGAGACCCTGGGATGCTGGGAGAGATTGGGGACAGGAGGAGAAGGGGACGACAGAGGATGAGATGGCTGGATGGCAGCATTGACTCGATGGGCATGAGTTTGAGTAAACTCTGGGAGTTGGTGATGGACAGGGAGGCCTGGCGTGCTGCGATTCATGGGGTCTCAAAGAGTTGGACATGACTGAGTGACTGAGCTGAACTGAACTGAAAGTCCTTCTAGCAATAGGTTGGTAACATCTCTTAAGTCTTCTTTTTTTCATTTATTGTTATTAGTTGGAGGCTAATTACTTTATAATATTGTAGTGGTTTTTGCCATACATTGGCATGAATCAGCCATGGATTTACATGTGTTCCCCATCCCGATCCCCACTTCCGCCTCCCTCCCCATCCGATCCCTCTGGGTCTTCCCAGTGCACCAGCCCTGAGCACTTGTCTCATGTATCCAACCTGGGCTGGTGGTCTGTTTCACCCTTGATAGTATACTTGTTTCAATGCTATTCTCTCAGAACATCCCACCCTCGCCTTCTCCAAAAGAGTCCCAAAGTCTGTGTAACGATAATCTCTTAGGTCTTTACAAGGGTGTCAAATCATGTAAAAAGAAGACTGTTCCTGTATTGACAAACTTTGATTATCTAATCTTATGTTCTGTCCTTCTAGATCCAGGACTCCAGGGTTCAATCCCATGCATTTGGTATCAGCAACTACAAGTACCCATTAGCCATACCTTACAGATCCTTTGGAATATGCCCTTTCTCTTCTATAGCAGGCTTAGCACATCTCTAGTCTGGTTTACTGAGATTCAATCTTCCTTATTGGATTGGTTGCCAAGAGGGGTGCTGGGAGTGATCCTGAGGCAGGCAAGCATTGCCTTATGAAGTGCAGGTCTCATTTGAGGTCTCTGCAACATCTTCAAGCAAAGGCAGGGATACTGTCTTCTAACAAGGCAGAGGGGAGGAGGGGACCTCTGAAGGCCCAGCAAGTCAAGGTCTTTACTGTATCTACTTAGCCCATTTCAAGTCTCAGCATCCTTCCCCATTAGGCCCTGTATTTGGCACAGAGACTTACTGAGGCTGAGAATTCAATCCAATCTGAATCTCTGCTACTTTAATGATCAAGTCCTGAGCCTAGGTTTTTATTCTCTTGCTACGTACTCTGGTTGTAAGAGACTAGAATTTCTCTAAGTGCCGCTAAGAAGGCCCTCTAGCTTTCAATGTTTTGTCTTGAAACGGTGATTAATCATTTGAGCCTGTCATTATTTATCTTTCAAAAATCAATGGTGCTCAGCAACAGCCACCCAATTCCATGGTCCTTATAATTACATTTCCCTTATCCCTTCAATCATGAGAAACACTGCACCAGGGTATGTATCCCTTTCTATGGATAGCCCATATCATTCTACTGCTGGTGATCGTCTTAACAATTGCACAGAAATTTCCCTGATTCTAACAACTGTACTGCCACAGCATCTCAGGGGTAAATTCAACTCTATCTACTATCAGTGATGGGTTTTTCCTTGCCAGAGATCCAATGACAGACCTATCTCCAAACCCATTTTGAAAGTCAGTTTCCTACAACTGCTCTTTGTAACAATGAATGCCTAGATTAGAAGCTGCATGCAGAAGCTTTAATGGGAGCAGTTCTAGAGGGATACATATACAAGCAAGTGGAGATGGAAAGTTTGAGCAGAAGCAGCAGATGACATGATGAGATTGTCCCTGATGGCTCAGACGGTAAAGACTCTGCCTGCCGTGGGGGAGACCTGGACTCGATCCCTGCATTGGGAGGATCCCCTGGAGAAGGGAATGGCTACCCACTCCAGTATTCTTGGCTGGAGAATTCCATGGACAGAGGAGCCTGGCAGGCTACAGTTCATGGGGTCACAAAGAGCAACTAACACTTTCACTTTTCAACTGAGACCTAAGCAGACTCTATGAGGAGTTTTGGAGCTTGAATGGCCTTTCAGAGCTGTCCCAAATTGAGGTAAGACAGCCAGGCTTTTAAATCTCTAGGTAGACAGTCATTAACCACAGGTTACCCAGAAGGAGCTATGCATGGGAGGAGGCATAACTTTGGTCAAGGCAATTCCGAGTGAGAGGCATAACTGTGATCTGTGAGCAGCCAGTAGTTAGTACCGCAAGAAGCAAGGGGATACATCATCAACCCTGAAGAGGGAAACTCCGTGGCACATCACAGCATCTGTTACAATGACATCTCTATTATCAACCAATCAGGACCACTGCCTGCATTTCACAGTATCTTACTAGACTGGCATCTCTACACCCTTGCAGCTATAGTTGTTTATTCTAGACATTCAGAGTGCTTACTTTCCCCCCAGGATAGGTTTTTAAAGTAAAAAGAAAATACTCTGCTGCTATAGTACCATCACAAAAGATCCACTTGGCTGGATCCAAAAGATACTTGGCTGGCAATAGGGGTCCTGGGTGTGATCATTACAGGCATTTTTGCCAGAAACATTTTTACTGTAAGCGTTTCTGACACAAATATTTTCACCACAACTAATTGGACATAAAGTGATTTAGTTGTAAAAAAATAAAATAATAAAACATAAAAGAAGATCATAATGAAACATTAAAAATGAGTAACAAAATTAAAAAGACATTTTACAAAATACAAAGTATTTGAATATATTTTAAATGGGTAAAAATTCATGGCAAGATTGTGTAAATAACTGATTTCATTTTGTGGGTTGTCTTCCAAGTCTTTTGTTCCTAGTTTTTATATATGTGTTTGTGTATTTTGTGTGTGTGTGTGTGTGTGTGTGTGTGTATGTATATATATAAACATTTATTTTTTGCTCATTGATTTGCCTCCTCATTCAGCATTGCACTTTTTCTTTTTTGCTTAAATTTCTTCCTTCATTAAGAAGACGTATCAGTTTTCCAATACTAGGATGAATGTTTGTAACCAGCTTTTTACTGTGTTGTGAAAGCCTCTGAACTGTTGTTTGTCCTTAACATCTTGTCAATGAAGGGAACTTCATAGGCTCTTCAAAGTTCTATGGGAAATGTAGGTTCAACCCTGTGTCTTCGGGGCCCTTGGTTTCTCTCTCCTCCAACATAGTGAGTTTCAAAATAAGAAAGCAGTTTGAACTGTGGTACTGGAGAAGACTCTTGAGAGTCCCTTGGACTGCAAGGAGATCCAACCAGTCCATCCTAAAGGAAATCAGTCCTGAATATTCATTGGAAGGACTGATGCTGAAGCTGAAACTCCAGTACTTTGGCCACCTGATTTGAAGAACTGACTCATTTGAGAAGACCCCGATGCTGGGAGAAACTGGAGGTGGGAGGAGAAGGGGACAACAGAGGATGAGATGATTGAAAGACATCACTGACTCAATGGACATGAGCTTGAGTAAACTCCAGGAGCTGGTGATGGACAGGGAGGCCTGGCGTGCTGTAGCCTATGGGGTCGCAAAGAGTCGGACACGACTGAGCAACTGAACTGAACTGAACTGAACTTGGGGGTGGTTCATTGTCACTTGACAGCTGGATAAAGCCATCAATAAAGCTGCTAACTGGAAGAAATACTAACTCATTTCCATCAGTTGAAACCAAACTGTCAAGCCAAAACCCGTCAACCAGTTATCTTCTACAGCAAAATTGCCTTATGGCCAATTAATTATGTGGTGACAATGTTCGCGGCAAAGATGCCTATGGCGAAAGTTCCTAGAACCCTAGATGACAACATAGTGCCAGTTAGTGATGGAAGACTAGACCAGCCCACCACTCTGTTGGCACGCTGGTAGCAGCATTTCCTTCCCTTTCTTTGGCTCAGAAACTGATAAAATAGGTCTGGACTACAGAGAAAAAAAATATAAATTGGTATTTCAACTTCTTGACCATGACATTTTGCTGATTAATAATCACCTTGAAACTACAGAGCATTGCCCTCTAATTAAAGTTGCCCCTCTCCTGCAGTCTTCTGACCCTCAAACCTCCAGGGTCAAGTCAGAGCCCGAAACTGTCCATTTTATTCTCATCAGAGAAAGAGAGAGAAAGAAAGAGTGACAAAGACCGACTAGATGTTAGCAAACCTTTTCCTATTTCTCCTTCACACATAGTCTATATGTTTTGCCAGCCTCCTCAAGTTAAGTGCACCCATGTGCCTGAATTGTGGACAAAGGAATTGGGCAGAGATGATGCACCTCCTCCCGTGCCTGCCCCCATGGACACTCCACAAATGCATTTCTCTTTTTTCTTTCCTCTCCTATGAGAAGGCAGGAAATTGTTCTGAGGGCTGAAGGTTAGAGACATGACATGTAAGGTCTCCTTGGAAGAAAGTTGTCCAGGGAAACTGCTCCTCTAAATCAGACTATGACACAATCATTTGTTATGCTATATCCCAGTGGAATTTGGGGGTTGCTTGTTACAACAGTTGGCTTATACTGACTAATACAGAGATAAGCAAATTCATGTGAATCAGAGGGAACCCAAGGGAACCTGAGCTGTACATCTCTGCAGCTCTAGGTGTTTATTACTTGGTCACTTTTAAAAATCCTCAGCACCTACCCAGTGACTTCAGCTGATCAAAATCATCATTTTGGAAATGAACAAAGATTCATCTGAAAGTTACCCTGGTGGAAAGATGAGGTAAGTTGGACTTTCCTGTGATGAGAAGGGTCTTAAAGCAGCTGAGATTTATGTGTAGCCCCTGTCTTACTCTTTGGACACCGCACAAGCAGATGGAGTTCTCATGGAGCACGGAATGACCTATCTTCTCTCCATCCTACTCCCCACCCCTTTCTTCAATATAATCAACTCTGTCTGGAAGGCTGTATCTTGCATCTACCAGGAAAGTTTTTTGTTTTTTTTTTTTTTAATAATTCCGAGGAACATAGATCTGTTCACAGGGTTTTGGCTAGGGGTATTCCCCAAGAAAATACACGTTTATCAACCTAAGGCAAGGAAAGTGGACTGCAGGGAAACACTATTGCACTTAGCCATGCCAGGCTGACACTCCACAGTGTTCGTACTTTTCCAATTAAGCTGTTCAGTTCTCAATCATCTGGAGCTGCTGCCAACTGCTGGCTGCTGATAGTTAGAGTGTCTGCTGCCCAGAATGTCAGCAATTCCACTTTTCTGCCTGTCCTGGATTGGCTTCATGTACTCTTCCAGCCTTTCCATGACAGTCAGGAACAAACCTCCCTGCACTTGGGTGATATCAAGGGAGACACCTTTGATGGTGCAGTGGGGTTACTGTGCCATCATTTATTTTAGGGACCGCAGTCTATGCATGTTACTGCACCATTCCGGTGCTTTAAAACCCCACCTTATTCAAGTCAGATGTCAATTCTTATTTCTGAGAGAGCATACAGCTTGGGTTGTGGGGAGAATGTTGGCTGAACCTACTTTCCCTGTCTGCCTGGGCTGGTGCTTTATATGTGCTCAGCTGCTCAGTCCTGTCTGACTCTCTGTGGCCTCAGAGGCTGTAGTCCACCAGGTTCCACTGCCCGTGGAATTTTCCAGGCAAGAATACTAGAGTGGGTTGCCATTTCCTCCTCCAGGGGATCTTTCCAGCCCAGGGATCGAAACTGCCTCTCTTGAATCTTCTGTATTAGTAGGCAGATTCTTTACCACCAGTGCCCCCTGGGAAGCTTGGTGCTTTATATACATCATCTCAAAGATTCTTTGCATCATCCAGGAAGGTAAATGCTATATCCTGATTTCACACACACAAAAAAGAAACTAGGAGAAGCTAAGTCACTGGACAATCTATCACCTTCTCTCCATTTCCATTAGCAATACCCTGGATTAGAAACCTATCATCTTCCCCCAAACCTTGTAAAAGCTTGCTTCAGTTTTTTAGCATCTGGAGTCCATCCTTGAGACATGCATTATTCAATATTGTAGCCTTGGAGCCACTAGCCAGCTACCGAGCACTGGAAATGTGGTTCTTCAGAACTGAGATGTACTATAAGCATGAATTACACACTGGATTTTGAGGTCTTGATACAATAAAAAGGGCATATAAAATATCTCATTAATAATATTTAATATTGATTACGTGCTGAAATGGTTATAATGATTATATTTGAATATGTCAAGTCAAATAAAATATTCAAAGTAGTTTCTCCTTTTCCTCTCCCTTTTAAAATGTGGCCACTACTAAATTTAAGTTTATACACGTGGCTTGCATTTGTGGTGTATAATATCTATGAACTGGATGGCACAGAAGTTGACCAGAGTGTTCTGTTTGAAGCACAAACAGAACATGTTACTCTCCGGCTTCCACAGCCAGTGGCATAAATCCCAAGGTCATTGCCAAGATTGACAAGACCCCGCCATATTCTGTGTCTTACCTGTCTCATGTCTCCTCACCCTCCACCTTTGATTTCATGCTTCTGCTACCACAACGAGGGGGGTCATTCTTCACTCACATCGTAATGTTTCTAGCGCCCCTGCTTTGTTTATCTTCTTCCTTCTGCCTGAAATAACTTTCTCCCTAAGAGACCCCTGCAAGACTACTTCCTGTTCATTTTTTCAGACTTAATGACTCCTTCCAGAAACCTTCTCTAACCCTTCTCCTTACCTCAGGGCCAGACCTAGGGTAAGGGAAGCAGGGCCCCTATAGCACAAAATTTAAAAGGGTTCTTCTACAAATCTAAGAAGAATGCCTCCTTAACCCTGTTGCCCCAGATACCCAGCTGGCCACAGCCTCGCCAGCCCTGCATCATCTTGGATATTCTCCCTCTTGGAGTAACATCCCTATGTAAGTCTTTGGCTGTGCTGTAGCAACGTCTTAAAATCATCTTTCAATGTGACACAGGGTCGTGAAAACAGAATTCTTTCTGTGTTTCCCATCTTTTGTAGCAGGGAATAGACTCCAGCCTCCAAGACCTTTCCTGAGTTCCAAAGGGCAGATTCAAACAGTTGTTAATCAGGAAAAGGAGGCAATGCAGAGACAAGGGAGGAGCAGCCAAGAAGCAATAGCGCAGCCTTGGGCAGGGTCCTGGTTCCACCGCAAGGGAGACACAGAACACTGTCTGAGCTTTTCTGAAGAACTCAGGGAAAGCCGATTGACCATACTCTTTGCAGTCAAAGATGGAGAAGTTCTACACAGTCAGCAAAAACAAGACCGGAGCTGACTGTGGCTCAGATCATGAGCTCCTTATTGCCAAATTCAGATGTACGTAGAAGAAAGTAGGGAAAACCACTAGACCATGCAGGTATGACCTAAACCAGATCCCTTACTATTATACAGTGGAAGTGACAAACAGATTCAAGGGATTAGATCTGATAGACAGAGTGCCTGAAGAACTATGGATGGAGGGTTGTGACACTATACAGGAGGCAGTAATCAAAACTATCCCCAGGAAAAAGAAATGCAAAAAGCCAAAATGGTTGTCTGAGGAGGCCTTACAAATAGCTTAGAAAAGAGAAGCAAAAGGCAAAAGAGAAAATGTAAGATATACCCATCTGAATGCAGAGTTCCAAAGAATAGCAAGGAGAGATAAGAAAGCCTTCCTTACTGATCAGTGCAAAGAAATAGAGGAAAATGATAGAATGGGAAAGACTAGGGATCTCTTCAAGAAAATTAGAGATACTAAGGGAACATTTAATGCAAAGATAACCACAATAAAGGACAGAAATGGTATGGACCTAACAGAAACAGAAGATATTAAGAAGAGGTGGCAAGAATACACAGAAGAACTACACAAAAAAGATCTTCATGACCCAGATAACCACGATGGTGTGGTCACCTACCTAGAGCCAGACATCCTGGAATGTGAAGTCAAGTGGGCCTTAGGAATCATCACTACGAACAAACCTAGTGAAGGTGATGGAATTCCTGCTAAGCTATTTCAAATCCTAAAAGATGATGCTGTGAAAGTGCTGCACTCAATACCTCAGCAAATTTGGAAAATTTGGCCACAGGAATAGAAAAGGTCAGTTTTCATGCCAATCCAAAAGAAAGGCAATGTCAAAGAATATTCAAACTACTGCACAATTGCCCTCATCTCACATGCCAGCAAAGTAATGCTCACAATTCCCCAAGCCAGGCTTCAGCACTATGTGAACCAGGAACTTCCAGATGTCCAAGCTGGATTTAGAAAAGGCAGAGGAACCAGAGATCAAATTGCGAACATCCATCGGATCATAGAAAAAGCAAAAGAATTCCAGAAAACCATCTACTTCTGCTTTATTGACTATATCAAAGCCTTTGACTGTTTCAATCACAACAAACTGTGGAAAGTTCTTCAAGAGATGGGAATACCAGACCATCTTACCTGCCTCCTGAGAAATCTATATGCAGGTTAAGAAGCAACAGTTAGAAATGGACATGGAAGAACGGACTGGTTCCAAATTGGGAAAGGAGTACATCAAGGCTGTATATTGCCACCCTGCTTATTTAACTTATATGCAGAATACATCATGAGAAATGCCAGGCTGGATGAAACACAAGCTGGTATCAAGATTGCCAAGAGAAATATCAATAACTTCAGATATGCAGATGACACCACCCTTATGGCAGAAAGTGAAGAGGAACTAAAGAGTCTCTTGATGAAAGTAAAAGAGGAGAGTGAAAAAGTTGTTTTAAAACTCAATGTTCAAAAAATGAAGATTGTGACATCTGGTCCCATCACTTCATGGCAAATAGATGGGGAAACAGTGGGAACAGTGAGAAACTTTATTTTCTTGGGCTCCAAAATCACTGCAGATGGTGACTGTAGCCATGAAATTAAAAGACGTTTGTGCCTTGGAAGAAAAGCTATGACAAACCTAGACAGCATATTAAAAAGCAGAGACATTACTTTGCCAATAAATGTCCTCTGGTCAAAGCTATGGTGTTTCCAGTAGTCATGTATGGATATGAGAGTTGGACTCTGAGGAAAGCTGAGCACTAAAGAGTTGATGCTTTTGAACTGTGTGGTGTTGAAGACTCTTGAAAGTTCCTTGGACTGCAAGGGGATCAAACCAGTCAATCCTAAAGGAAATCAGTCCTGAATATTCATTTGAAGGACTGATGCTGAAGCTGAAGCTCCAATACTTTGGCCACCTGATGGGAAGAGCTGACTCATTGGAAAAGACCCTGATGCTGGGAAAGATTTAAGGCAGGAGGAGAAGCGGATGACAGAAGATGAGATGGTTGTATGGCATCACCAACTTGATGGACATGAGTTTGAGCAGGTTCCGGGAGTTGGTGATGGACAGGGAAGCCTGGCGTGCTGCAGTCCAGGAGTTCACAAAGGGTTGGGCACGACTCAGTGACTGAACTGAACTGACTGGAGAACTAATACCCCCAACACACAGAAGATGTTAATACTTGATGAAACATTTAATTCCAGAGAGATGGTATAGTGTGATATCCTTGAGAACCACAGAAGCTCATCCGGAGACCACCTGAGGCTAGATAAAGGAGTTCACGCCCGGCACCAAACCTGACCTTTATCAGCAACCCTGTCCTGCCCTTGACCCACTGCTATAAAATGCCTCACCAAAACCTCTCGGGTTGGCTTGCACAATTTTGAGGGCACAAGCCCACTATGTCCCTCTTTGCCTGGCAAAGCAATAGTTATTCTTTTCTGCATTGCCCAAAACTCTGTCTCCAAAATTCAATTTAGCACTGGTACACAGAGGCTGAGTTTTTTGCATTAATCATTACTGAAACTCCAGAAACCTGCTTTTCACCAAAACATTGTAACACTCATGAAATAAAATTTTGTCCTGAATGTCAATCTGTTGTTTTTCAGGCACTGTGCTGTGTGCTGGGGATTCAATAATGATGTTCCATGCCCTTTAACAGCAATAACAACAAAATCACAAAATCTTGTTATACATCCTCCACTTTCCCATTTGGAGGAGAAATTTCCCAGGTTTGAAACACTGACTACCCGTGAAACCAGCTGACATACAAATTTCCAGGTCCCATTCCAGAGTTTCCGAGTCTAGGTTTGCTGTGAGTTCAGATGTTCCATAATCAAATTTAGAGAAACATTTCTCTCCTACATCCCTTCATCCACTTATTTATTTGCTCATTTGACTATTATTGAGTGCCTACTCTGTGTAAGTCTTTGTGCCAGAGGCTGTCAGGGAAAAACAGAGATAAATCAGGGAAGAATAATGTCTTATATAAGACTCCTATAGTTTATGAAATGTCTCTGTATGTGTATTTTGTTTGCTCAGTGGATTAAGGATTATCTCCCTCTTAGAGATAAGGCTTATTTGCTCAAAATCACCCATAAGTAGGTAGTGGGAACTAGGATGAAGGTCACATAGTCAGTAGTGGGGACTGAGACCAAGGTCACAAAATCAGTAGTGGAGACTGGGATCAAGGTCGCAGTGAATAAACTGGGGACTAGGATGAAGGTCACATAATAAGCAGTGGGGACTAGGATCAAATTCACAGAGTCATTATGTAGTGGGAACTGCAACAGAGCCCAGCTAGGTCTTCCCAATTGACACAAGAGTCTGCTGTCGAAAGCTGATCTTGCTGTAATTTCAAACCTAGGAATTTGGGTCCAGCAGAAAGAAAGGGAGGAGAAAGATAGAGGGATCCTGGAAGCTGGTGTGTGTAGATGAGAAAAGGGAAAGGCCAGCTCATCCCTGTAGTGACTGCCAGCTAACCCGAAGGCTGTTACTCAGTCCTGAGGTGACAGGGGTCAAAGGTGGGGTCCCTGCCCCTGTGTTCCTGGAGTGAGCTCTGGAAATCTCTCAGCTTCCTCTGCACCCCTGCCTCCTTCACTTCCACCCTCCCTAGTTCTGAGGCACCTGTCCTATTTCAGCAAAGAGAGGGTGTCTGCAGAGGTCCTGACTCCCCCTCACACAGCTCCCTTCATACCCTGAGCCCCCTGCTTCCCCTGGCTGACCACAGACTGCAGGACACACCCCGGCCTCACTGCCCACGGGTTGGCAGCCAGCCCTGTCCTCTCCCGGGGCTGGGATCCCAGGGCTCTGGCTGTCAGTTAAGCAGCCTTGACGGCTGACAGCTTTCCGGAGCAGCCGGAGCCCAGTTAGCGTTCCTTCTCTTTTTTTTCTGCTCTTCCTTTCCTGGTGTTGTTGCAAGACTGGAAGCCTGACTGGAATTTAAAGCAAGGCTTTGGGATAAAAATGTATGCTAGCACCAAGCCTTGCTCTCCCAGCCTCCCCCCTCAGATTGACAGCTGCCCACATTCCGGGTCTGAGAACAGAACGCCTGCAGGTTGTTAGAGGAAAGGTCTGCAGCACGAAGGAGGTGAGCGGTAACTGAGATGCCTGAGCAACCCTCTCTGTCTGGGTGCTAGTTGTCTTTTTATTCGGGGTACAGGAGGGGTGGGAGTCCTCCAGGGAAGTGTCTGGAATCTGTCCTTCAGGTCCCCAATCCCCTTCCCTCTCCTGAAGTCTGGGATGCCAAGAGGCACCCGTGCCTGCCCCTAATCCATCCTACTCATGTTACCTGTCTGTTCCCCTATCGGTCTGTGCTTACGACAGATAGATAAATAGATGGATAGATAAGAAGGAGCTTAGATAAACTATCCTATTTACATCTCCGGGTCCAATCCATCAATCCATCGTTCTGTCTATTGTGTTTGTGCTCTCTCTCAATCTGCCACTTCAGCCCCCATTAACCATTCATCTGTCTTCCTTCTGCCCTATACTTTCACCTTCCACCCCCTATTTCCTGGTATCAGAATAAATCCAAAGCTGAGACTCCATGAGACATGTCCTTCCACTCCAGTTATCCTAGAAGGGTGGCCATGGCCGCTGACACTGGTGCTTCCTAGGATGTCTCCCTTGGGACATATGAAAATAGCTCTGTGAACAGTCTGGGAGACAAACACCAAGGGACTGGTCTGATGCTGGGCTGGTCCCAAATTCACAGATTTACAAATAGAGCCAAAAGTTGCTTAATCTAGGCTCTCTCGGGATCAGGAAGGTGGTGGGAGATGACAGTGGGTTGGGGTCAGGGAAGAAAAGGAAGGCTTTGTATATTTGTACACAAAACAGTTTATCCCCTTTCAAGTGATTTGGACAAATTGGGTAAAGTGAGAGAGAAGGAGAAAGAGAGAAAAAAGATGGGAATTTTATAGATTTCATAAATGGTACTATTTGTTGACATTCAGTTAATTTCTTTAGATCCTCTGAACTTTAGATTTCACTGCTAACAGCATGAAGGGGCTATTTTGAATGACTGCATGCATATTAAGTTTCTTCAGTCATGCCCAACTGTTTGTGACCCCATGGACTGTAGCTCACCAGTTTCCTCTGTTCATGGGATTTCCCAGGCAAGAATACTGGAGTGGGTTGCCATTTCCTCCTCCAGGAGATCTTCCCAACCCAGGGATCAAACCTGTATCTCCTGTGGCTACTGAATTGCAGGTAGATTCTTAATGATTAGATTTCCAGAAAATGGAGTGAAAATTCATGATACTAATGGTATATACAGATATCAATAATTTAAAAGAAAGGTTGAAAGAAAAAGAAAAAAGAAATGCCAGCCTCATCTAATCAAGAGTCTCTTCCATATGTAGCTAGGTGCACACACACACACATGAAGTAGAGTATCGTGCCTTTTCCTAGGGCCAACAGGTATCTAATTACATTTGGCTCAGACAGTGCAGCAAATCTAAAACTTCTCATTGCCCTTACAAAGACCATTACAATCCTGTTCCAATAAGCTATCCCAGGATTTGAGTCCATAGTTGATGGCCCCGAGGCCTTTGATGCTCACACATCCCTCTGTTGACTTCTGGATGGACGTAAGCAAAGGAGGGCAGGTTACAGAATCTACTCTGTCTAGAAACTCTTTTTAACAAGAACACAATGAGATATGGTAGACTTTGTTTAAACTGAGAAATATCAATTCACTGATTAGCTCAATCCCCTGACACACAGGTCAGAGATATGGGTCCACTCCCTTGCTCCCCAAAGGGTATGATTTGCCACAAGAGGGCAGCACCATTCGACCCTGTGAAGTTCCAATCAAGGACCCAGAGGAACAGGGACAGCAGGGCTCCCAGCTGCTGCAGCCCCATTCCAGCAGAGCCCCTGACAGCTTCTAGAACTGCCTGGAGACCTGCTTCCCCGTCACCGTTGGAGACTGCTGGTGACAGGTGAGCAGAGCATCCTTGGGACAGAGGCACAGTAAAGACAGGAGGAGCAGAGCTGGGGGAAGCCCTGTCATCCTCTAGGGCTAGAGAGACTCTGAGAAACATCTGAGGCCCCGCTGTAGCCCAGGAAAATAAAGTTCAGCTAACATTTCACTCATCCACCATGTAATAGACATTGGCTGGCCCAGTCTGGGAGAATGTGATATTTATTTATAAGCCAACAGGGAGAATATCGGAAGGTGTCAATAAGTAATTATGAACCCTGAAGAAGAAGGCCCGTTCCCTAAGCCAGCTAGATGAATATATGAAAGGAACTATTTTTTAAATGGGAGAATATTGCTTCCACATACTTTATTTTAGAATAAAAAATTCTGAATAAACATTATTTTAAGAAATAAAAGGGAGAGATCTAAGCCCTACATTTCTTGATTCTGACGCTAGGAAAATCATTTAGGGCTCCTGACTTCTATTTAGTTTATTTGTGAATGGGGAAATGAGGCTGATGTTCCCTTACCTTTTTGAGGACTGGGTCTCTTGAGGCCCCTCCCAACTGTCTGATCCATGAATCCGAGGCATTCAAGATTTCACCACTCAAGGGAAGAAAAGCTTCCTTCTTACATTAAAGATAATCCCTGGAAAGAGAAAAGCAAACAGTGAAGCAGAAAGGCAAGTCGTCTTATGTCTCTACTTATTCAAGTCAAAAAAGAAGAAATCAAAGGCTTTAAATCATGGGCTTCATGTTGACTAAGGAGCTTCTGAAAAGGAATACAGTGGAATAAATTAGCACTGTGCCAGGCACATCGTAGGTACAAAATAAATGTCTGTATGAAGGGACAAATGAATGAATACATGAATCATGAAGATGCACTGAGCTGTGGCTGACTCATATGACTACTTGATAAAAAGAGCATCTCTAGTAAAGGAAGTTGCAAAAATTCCATGGAGATCTTTAAAAAGAAATAGACTATTTAGTGTGATGCTTTAGGAATGGTTCCATAGGAAGATAGTGGGAAGGCTTGATTAGTATATGGACAAGTTGTATCACATCTCCCAGGGAACTTAATAAAAGTACAGGTTCCCGGGTGCCGCCTTGGATCTACTGAATCAGAATCCTCAGAGTGGTGCCTGGTAACTGTATTTAATACACTTTCAGCTGGTTCTCATGTAGCCACCATTAACAGTTCCCAGATCAGCACTGGGGAGCCACTGTTCTAGATGACATCTCAAGGGCTTTTCCAAACCAAGGATTCCACAATTGTGTCAAACTGACACTGGTGGTAGTGATCCAGGCAAGAGAGTTCATTCATAAGCACACACTAGATGCTAAGTATTGGAAATATAACAGTAGATAAGAAAGTATAATCAGGTTTCTATGGTCTCTCGCTGAGTAAAAACAACCTGACCTCCAGAGAAGACCAGGAGAAATCTACTCCCACCACCATCATTATCATCAACCAATAGGACAGGATTTTTTTTTTTTTCAACTTTGGGTCTCAGAGAACAGAAATAATTGGTTAGATTATATAAACTTTCACATTTAATAAAGTGCTTTTACACACAGCAGTTACATGCTACAACGAGGCAGCTATGGTTATTATCCCAATTTCATATATGAGAAAACCAAGGCTTAGAAAAGTTTAATTACTTCCCCAGCATCATTTAGCTCTTATGTAGGAGGACCAGGAATCCAATCCAGGTTTTGAAACTCCAAATACAATGCTATTTTAACTATTCCCTAGAGACACTTCATCTGTGGAGTTTGGCTTAGATGTCCCTGTGAAATTGCTGATATTTTTTTCATATTTTATCTGTGCAATAATATCATCTCCTAAGGCAAGGAAAGTGCCATCTTCCTCAGTAAAATAAAACCTATATCTACAAGGAGAAGGGCAGCAGGACAGATTGGCCTTCATTTTTCCCCAAGATTCATCTTCCCTTGGTAAAATTTCTTAAAGTGTGTTCTTCAGAACACTGATTCTACAAAAATTTCCTGAAAAGAGGGTTGTTTTATCATAGAGGTTTAAGAAACACTTCACAACACTTGCCTCATCCTAGAGATGCACACTGCTTATAATGTAGTCTGGGCTTTAGTATCTTAAATGGTGACCCTATGAAAAGATATATTCACTTCCAAACCCCTGGTGCCTGTGAATATTACTTAATAAGGCAGTGAAGTGAAGTGAAGTTGCTCAGTCGTGTCCGACTCCTTACAACCCCACAGACTGACTATAGCCTACCAGGCTCCTCCATCCATGGGATTTTCCAGGCAAGAATACTTGAGTGGGTTGCCATTTAAGGTGTGATTAAATTAAGGATCTAGAGAGGAGTAGTTTGTCCTAGGTGGGCCCTAAATGCAATCACATATATCCTCATAAGAGGGAAGCAAACGGAGGTTAAATACACACACACACACACACACACACACACACACACACACACAGAAGATGCTGTGAAGATGGAGAACAGAGAGATTTGAAGATGCTATTGTTGAAGATTGGAATGATGTGAACGTAAGTCAAAAAATATGGACACCTACCAGAACTGAAAGAGGCAAGGAAAAGATTCTCTCTTAGAGCTTGTGGCGAGGACACAGCCCTGCCAACACCTTGACTTCAGGTCAGTTATACTGACTTTAGACTTCTGAGCTCCAGAACTATGAGAATGAAAGTCACCAGGTGTAAGCAATTAGTTACAGGAGCTATAAGAAACTAGTGAAAAAGCCTTGAGGAGTCTTGCTAGGAGTCAACTCATTTAAAATGCTTTACCCAGCATTCCCCAAACCTGGTTAGCCATGGCGCTCTTTTTCCCTACAAGGCTTATTAATATCCAAACGGAACTCACATTATATGCAACCCACTTTGGCAAACACCGCCTAAGGGAAATCTTTTGTTAATTACCAGGGCCACCGCTGCTCTTCTGGGGACAGAGCTGCTCCTGCTTCATTTTCTGACCAAACATGAGCCAGGATACTGTCCTGCCAACTCTAAAGCACAGCTAAAACCAGGGGGAGTATTTAAACAAGACTTTCTGAAGGCTGGGGACAACAAAAGGGGAATGCCAAGAGAGCTATAAACATAAAACTAGATGATGATGCTGCCAAAGAACCTTGCAGGGAGGGTCCATCAGGGTTCCCTGATGGGATATTGCCTTGCTTAGCTTCTCACCAATGGCATAGGGCTGCAAATATAAACCCAATACCCTAGAGCATCTTGAAATGCCTCTAGGCTTTGCTCTAGAGAGAAAAACCCATGTGTAAAGAAAGAGGTGCTCTGTGCTGACCTAGATGGTGGGGTGGGAGGGGAGAGGGAGGGAGGTCCAAGGGGGAAAGGATATATATGGCTGATTCAGTTTGTTGTACAGTGGAAACTAACATTGTAAAGCAATTATACTCAAAAAAAAGTCTTACTCTATAGCACAGGGAACTATTGATATATTCAGTATCCTGTAATAAATAAAAATGCATGGCATGGGGTGGGAGATGGGAGGGAGGGGACATATGTATACCTATGGCTGATCCATGTTGAGGTATGGCAGAAACCAGCATAATATTGTAGTTACCCTTCAATTAAAAATAAAGAAAAAATCATAATGAAAAGACTATGAAAAAGAATACATATATGTATATATATAACTGAATCACTTTGCTGTACACTAGAAACATGACATTGTAAATCAACTATACTTCAATAAAATGAATTTTTTAAAAAAGAGTCTGTCTGAGATGGCTCTTCTGCAATAAGCAAGACTTATTCAGTGTTTGTTGGGTCTTGCATAATAACTGTGTCCAACTATGGTGGGGTATCTTTGGTAGTAGTGCAAGAGATAAACATGGCAGAAAGAAATGCAATCCACTTCTTCCTTTCATCTAATTCTAGATGACACCCTCATCTCCACCATGTATCTGTGCATAATCAAGGACAAAGTCAAAACACAAGGCATAAGGTCAGTGTGGTTGTCCCCCAGCCCAGGAAGGAAAAGCCTCCCTCTGGTTTTGTAGGAGTTACATACAGAATTGCAATAATGAGAAAGATGTGTTTTATTATAGCCCCCATTTCCAGCCTTCCTTCTCTAATATCCACTTGTTGTTATGACTATTAGCATTATTTTACACATCTCTTTCACATGAATGGTTGGCTATAAAGCAGCACCCGTCTTGCGTTATGGCCATTTGCCTTATGTAGACCATTAAGACTTTCCCATTCAAGCAAGGAGGCCTAGCTTTATTTTTAAATAAGAATGTGCTATGACTTCAAGACATTTGTACACTCCAGCTGGAAGGTGTCCGGCCTTTTTGTGAAGGACAAAGGACTTGGTGTCCTGGCCACTGTGTCACTGAGCATGACTTTCCAGCAGCCGCTATATGAGTTCTCCTGGCTATGGATTCTTAGGAAAGCATTTGGAAAGAAAGCAAGGAACAGAGCAAGATGACTTCAAGATGGAAGAATGTTTACAGAAGAAGGGACCCACAAAGGACATGTGACAGACACAGAAGAAAAGAGGCTGCAGGGCTCAAGGGGCCAGGTTTCAGAACAATTACTTAAAGCTAGGCTGCCCACGCTCTTCACTGAGCTGATTCCTCTTGACAAGGAAGAGAAAGGGCCCACGGAGGGGAACAGACTTATTGTCTCCACCAAGCTGCTGAATATTCTATGAATGCTCCTTTATGATAGGGAGAATGGCCATGTGAACTCGATTGATATTTGTAATGTGCAGAAGCCAGCCTCCTGGTAATAGACTCTAAAAGCATTCACAAAAGCCTTAGCAAGGGGCACTGAGAGGCGTGTGCATCCCTTCTTGAGATCTGAATGGAATCCTTTTTTCAAAGAGTGACCTCGGGCTCCTGGAAGGCCATTTCACCCCCAGAAGCTACAGAATTGCTTTATTAATAAATCTGAACAGGTCAGCCCAAGGGGTACATCTTTAAAGAAGATTCTATAATTTCCATTCAATAATGGGAGAGGAAGCCACTTCCTCCTGCCAGGGTAAAGGAGGGCAAACTCTCCAGGCAGCCTCAAGAAGGAAGGAGAGTACATTTTAGGGGCGGGGAGGGTGGTGAGAGAAGGAAAAAATATCACTCTGGAGGTCGAGCAGCAGGCAACCCCTCCCTCTCTGGCTGAGCACTTGGCAGCTTTTGGATGAGCCTCAGAACGGTGACAGCTGCAAACAGGTGGATTGGTGCAGATAAAAGAACCCACCCTGCCTCTGGAAACGTGGAAACACTCTCCACTAAGCTTTATATGAGGCATTTGTTCTCTCCCCATCATTGTCTCTGCCTTTCTGAAGCCCTGGATGGAGCCAGTGTCATAAATACCAACATGCCAATTAGAAATGTAAGGTTGTGCCAAAGTCCGTGGGTCTGCAGTGGGCCAGTGATGGAGGGAAGACAATTGAAATCTAATGGACCCCCCTGGGGATCACCTGCCTCTACACACTGTTTCCTGCCATCGTCACCAACCCCAAATGGGACAATCTGACAGGGAATGGGCTGTGCAATCCGCAGACAGAGTCTGCGCCATATGGAGCAGGCATTCCAGTTGCCCATTGCAATACATAAAAACAGTTCAGGATTCTAACTCGATTTCCCTGGCAATCGAGTTTAACTATCACTGGGCTCACTCTAATCGGATTCTGCTGCTGTATTTATTAAATATAAGTTGCTAAACATATGGCTCAAGGGATGGGTAATAGGATATGGAGTCAGGCTTAGCAGGAGGATCATTTTTCAGGTCTGCCCCCCAGGTATTCAAGGCAGGCAGTGTGAAGCAGCTTACCACTGCTCAGAGCCAGCGAAGAATGGCTCTTCTCTGTCGTGGAAGTGGGTTCTCTTAAGGCTGTATGTAGATGGTTAGAAGTTCCAACTAAGGAGGTCAAGGTTATGGGTTCAATTCTGGTGTCAGATAGCTTTGTTTCCTCTGTATTCAGTTAACATTTTAGTGAACAACTATTATATACCATGCCCAGGGCTAGGACCTGATGATACCAAGCTAAGTAAATCATGACCGATATGCCTGCCCAGAAGCTGCTCAGTCTTAACATAGGAGAAGGACAGAAAAATAGACATTTTACTCTAGTGTGGTTTGTGTTGTAAAATAAATAAATAAATGTGCACAGATTGATATGTTTGGGAGCCAAGAAAGGGGAGTAATGAAAATATAATGTTTCACATCAATTATACAGAGCTTTACCTGGTGGCTCAGTGGGTAAAGAATCTGCCTGCAATGCAGGAGGTCTGGGTTTGATTTCTGGGTTGGGAAGATCCCTTGGAGAAGGGCATGGCAACCCACTCCAATATTCTTGCTTGGAGAATTTCATGGGTAGAGCACCCTGCCAGGCTATAGTCCATGAGTCACAAAGAATCGGACACGACTAACACTTTCAGTTTCAATTACGGTTTACAATTTCTAAGCCTAACACAAAACATGGAAGCAGAGGTGTGTTTTCTTCACAAGGGAAAGAACTGGTATCAGCTGTTTTAATTGTCCAAGGTCACACAGACATGAATCACCATCATGGGAAAACACACTGTTCCCCTGAGCCTTGCTAACCAGTTTACACGTGTGAACTGCTCATCACACACCGAGACCCTGTCGGCCGATCAGAAAAATTCCTTCTCAAGGCTCATAGCTCAAATCCCTCACCAATGACTTGCAGCAGCAGCTTCATAGACTAAGGTAACCCATTTATTAACTATCTGGATGGCAGCCCTCATTATTTATAGCACCAAAAGGCAGAACCCAGAATCAGGAGAAATGCATTGAGAAGTATAACTGTGAAGAGTGGCAGACAAACACACTTGCATATTCCTGTATCTCCCTGAAAATCCACAAATAGGTTGATTTTTTTAAAGGCGGCATTTGGTCATAAGAGTCAAGAAAAGTAAAGTGAGGAAAAAGGCCACAAAACTTTAGCTCTAGAGGGAGTAGTTGAACAAGTGGCAATAAACTTAGCATTTCAGAGAAGGGCAAAAACAGAGTTTGCCATGAAAAAGTTCAGAAGCAAGCAGGTCTGTACCCCTGAAGCCTAGAAAAGCCCAGGAATAGCAAGCAGTGATACTTTCAGAAGTGGGAGTACAGACAGGGCTAAAAGAAAAAACAAGCATTTGTTAAATGACTTTGAAAGAAGCCGATAAGTTCCAGAGCCCCTCTCTTACTCTGCAAAACTAGGCAACTGCTAACCCCAACCCAGATGTGGTCAGATGTGCAATCTGTGAAGAGATGCTTCTAGCTAAGGAATACGAGGCTCAGCAGAGGCAACAAGCCAATGTGTGGAACACAGAGGCCTGTAGGAAAGCCAGCAGAGTGCCCTGGAGCATCTGGCCCCTTACCCGGCTCAGGGTCAAGGACTCTGGCTATCAGGTTTAGACCCCTACAGCCCAGGCAAGAGATTAAGCAGCCTAAGACCTATACCCTTCAGGAGCTCTACAACAAAATGTCCAGATTACCCACGGTGAAGCCCACCTATGCACAAGGCAAGTGTAAACACCAGACTATCAAATCATCATGTGAATTTCTCACTGTTACAAGATCCTGAAATGTTGGAGTAAAAGCCTCATGAAAAAAAAGAGAGAGAGAGAGACCAAAACAAACAAACAAAAAAAGCAGAGACAAAGCAGGAGGCATAAAGGAATTTTCAAGGAAAAAAGCCCCTGTAATTAATATTTGCAGAAAGATGAAAGAAGAGATAACATATATAATAATAAGAGCAGACATGTACTGAGCACTTACTATATGCTGGGCAAGTACTCTCAAAGTAACTTATTGAGTCCTCACGCTAACCCTGCATGAAGTGGATGCTGTTACTATCCCTATTTTACAGTTGAGAAAACTGAGACACAGAGGGTGTAAGTATGTTGTCAAATGTTAACACAGCTGGTTAAGCAGTTGAGCTGCAGTTTTCACCCGGGCAATCTGCTTGTTCAGTTTATGAGTTCAACCATCATGCAAACTATGCTGCTCTAAGAGGCCATAAAAAGGAACATTCAGAGAACAAAAAAGAGTTACTGGGAATTAAAACTACAATTGCAGAAATGAAACATTCATTACTGAAAAATAAAGTCAAGGAAATCTTCCGGAAAGCAAAACACAGAGATATAGAACGAGAAACAATAGGAGGGAATATGTAAGAACAAACAAACAAAATAACTCATTTCCCTGCCCCGAAATCTATAGGATCAACCCAGCAACCCCATCTGAAGGAAAAGGGGAAATAAAAAAAACAAACAACTAATGCTACAAAAAAAAAAAAAGAGAGAAAAGTGAGAGGAAGAAATTTTTAGAGAAGTAATTTGAGAAAATTTTCCAGAACTCAAAGACCTGAGTGTCTAGAATGAAAGTACCTACTAGAATGAAAAAGGACATACAGACACTCTCTTACGAAATGCCAGGGTTTCTGGGAAAGTGATAAGATCTTAAATGCTTTTCAAAAAGAAAAAAAATAGATTAAATGTTAAAAATTGGGATTAAAAGCAATCAGATTTTTTTGATAGTCACATAGGCAACTAGAAGACAATGGATAGATGAGTTCAAGTTCTTGAGGAAAAACTATTTCAAATAGATTGCACTCAATCTATGAGAATAGAATAATGACTTTTTTCAGACATAAATGTTATCTAAAATTTATCTTCAGTTCGTGTACCCTTTTTGGAAAACTACTGTGTAGATTTGAGAGTAAACTGAGAAAGAGGGGACAAAAGGGGTCTAGGGAATCAGGGACCCCAGCACAGGGGAAAGTGTCATTCCTGTATGCAACTGTAAGTTAAAGATGCTGTCAGGAAGACAGCTGGAAGCAGGTCCAGAGAGCAACTGTCTAATGGCAGGAGAGGATGCAGGCTCCAGGAAGGATGCTTCCCAGAAAAAAGGAGTGACAAGGAGAGATTATACCCCATGTGTTTTGAAACATTTGAGAGGGGGTCTAGTTGGGAGATGAATTAAAGGTAGTTGCATATATAACTGATTGAAAGGATAACCTAGTCAAAATACTCATCTCAGGGAAAAAACTATAAGAAAAAAAAAATCCTAGTGTTCTATATGACTCAGCAGTATAAGCATCTTATTTATAACTTCACAGTAAGTAAACAATATGTACTGATCCTATGAAAAGTCATGATATTCTTTCAAATCATCCCACACTGTCCTTCTTCCACTGAGTCCAAAAGTCTGTTCTTTTATGTCTGTGTCTCCTCTGCTGCCCTGCATGTAGTACTGTCGTTACCATGTTTCTAGATTCCATATATATATATGTATATACACACACATACACATATATATAGTAACATACAATATTTGTTTTTCTCTTTCTGACTTATTTCATTCTATACAATAGGCTCTAGGTTCATCCACCCCATTAGAACTGACCCAAATGCATTCCTTTTTATAGCTGAGTAATATTCCATTGTGTATATATACTATAACTTCCTTATCCATTCAATAGGAAGAAGGAGAGGGTGGGATGATTTGAGAGAATAGTACTGAAACATAAATACTACCATATGTAAAATAGACAGCCAGTGGGAGTTTGATATATGATGCAGGGCACCCAAAGCTGGGATTCTATGGCAACCTGGAGGGATGAGGTGAGGAGGGAGGTGGCGGGGTGGTTCTGGAAGGAGGGGACAAATGTAAGCCTATGACTGATTCATGGTGATGTATGGCAAAAAACAGTACAATATTGTAATTACCTGCCAATTTAAAAAAAAGTCATAACTGTAGTAGGATAATGAAGGGAAGAGGGGTGTGTGTGTGTGTATGCACACACATGCATGCTTGTGAGCACATGTGTGCATATGTATATGTATGCATCACAGAGTTAAATTTCAATTTTTAGTACGAGTAAAATCAGTAGATTATGCATACCTTTGAAAAACTAGCAGTGTAAGCATGCTGTTTAAAATTACTGAGGTAACTACCAAAGGAAGGATTAAATAATTGAAAGCAAAAATTGTCTCTGGGAAGTAAGAATTTGGAGCTGGGGCAGGGCAGTGAGGGTTCTATTCTAAACCTCACAGAACTATGTGGGCTTTCTGAATCGTGCACATCTTGTTAAAATTAATTTTTTTTTTTAAGAAAAAGAACAATAATTGTCTTATTGAGGGCAGTATCCAGTGGACACTAAAGAGTCACTTTGACTGGACCACTACAGCTTCTTTTGTGAGAACACTGCTTCCAACTAGTTACCAGGGAGCTTCTCTGTGCTGAAATTCAACCCTCAGTGGACTGGAGCTTGCTGGGCCTGGGTGATCTCATTTCTGCCAGCCACAAATGCCAAGAAATTCACTGCTAATGGATCCTGGGGGACGCAACAGGAAACACTGGGATAAGCAGGATTTCACTGTGTGTGAATCAGAGCGAGCCTGGCCTGCTTTCCCAAAGGATAAAGGGTTCTTTTCACTCTAACTAGGATTTTTTTTTCCCTTTCAAGGCAGGTTGTTTCACAGCAACCACAATACTAAGGAAGAAGGATTAAGGTTTTGAATGAAATAGGGAAGAGGTTACTTTTCTCATTGGCCTGAGCCCAACAAGGTGGACCAGCTCTGTTCTTAACCTTATTAACCAGTAGGTCAAACAGCAAAGATGGAATTTCTATAATGGAATGAAACACTAAGGATAGGTATAAAAGCAGCCAATGAGGTTTACACACTAATGGAGGGACAGGGAATGCACATGGGCCAGGCACACAACTGCATGCATATAACCACAGTAGGGTGACTTCAGAGCCGTAGGAATCATCTAAGACATTTAACTTAAATCCTGAAGGACAGCATTTCCCCTGGCACATCTGGTTTAGCCATAACTGGATTAAAACTGAAACAGCTCTATCTTATCCATCTCTGCTATGATCTCTGGTGGGTGCTTTTGGTTGGCACCATCCAAAAGGAAAAATATTGGTGAAGATTGTGAGGGATTTCACCCATCAAAAGCCACAGTCTTTTTCCATCTCATTGCAGCATCTTATTTCTTCGTTTCTGCCTTCTCTAGACCACACACACAGTGAGGTACTAATCCAAGGAGCTGTTGTGGAGGAAACACCTTATTTGGTTTCAAGTTTCCAAATGAAGGGACCTCATTTGGTAATGCATAAATTACCAAATGTGTAAGCCTCCTGGCCTCTGCTTTCAGGAAGAATGACCTCTTTGTTTGGTGGGTTTGGGAGAAGGAACTGCCCTATGGATATGGTCTAGTCTTTTTTTCCTCTCTTTTGGGGTGAGCAGCCTACTCAATGGCAAGACTCATCCTCTGTTTCTCCATGGGGTAAATTGCAGATCCAGGTCCAGGAGGGCTTCCCAGGTGGTGCTAGTGGTGAAGAACTTGCCTGCCAATGCAGGAGACATAAGAGATGAGTTTGATGCCTGGGTGGGAGGAGGGCATGGCAACCCTCTCTAGTATTCATTCCTGGAGAATCCCATGGACAGAGGAGCCTGGTAGGTTACAGTTCATAGGGTCAGGAAGAGTCAGACATGACAGAAATGACTTAGCACACACACACATTCCAGTGGGATGCTGGTATCTTTAAATCAGGCTTGGGTAGGCAAGTTTAATTCTGAGGTGTATTAGCAAGCCCCTTACCCAGAGAGCCAGGCCATACCCTCTAATCTGCCCTTTTTTTTTTTTTTAAGCAATAAAGCTTCCATTTTTATCTCCAACTGCCTACCATTCCCTCATCCTTCAACAGTATCACATATCTCCCACCAGGCTGCCTGCTGCTAGTTTCTAGAACATAGCAAGCTGTCTCACCCTCTGGGCCACTGAGCCTGCTGTCTCCTTTGCCCTCATGGTTTGGAACTCCCTCCTCACAACTCTTTTTGTGACTGATTCCTTACTTTTCAGTTCTCCCAGGGAGGTCTTCCCAAACCACTCTATCTCGTAAACCTATCTCTGCTCATTTTTCTTAATCATGGCTCTCTGTGTGTTGTCCTTATGGTGCTAATGATAGCATATATCCTTACATATTTATTGATGTGTTGTGTTAAATCTGCCCTGTATGATGAAAACTCTGTGGGCCAGGGGCTTTATCTTATTCTTTATTGTTTCTAGCACCTACCATAATGCCTTGCACATAGCAAGTCCTTTGTAAGTATCTGTTAAATCAATTAATGAAGTTACTGTTTTCTATAAAAGATTTTTTTTTACACCTTTAGGTATTAAAGAATGGAATAGCTCTGTTTCCTAATATTGGTCAATAGCTCAACAAATAATACTCCTCCAGGGATCTCTTTCCCTCTGCGCTTCATTAAATCACCAGTCAGCTCCTGATCAACGGGATGTTGATCGCAGTGGGGCTTCCCAGACTAGCATGTGAACCTGGCTCTTACCAGGGACATTTTGACTTATCTGTTGCCTTTCTTCAACCTGTGACATGAGTTCTCACACAGACTGTATTGAGCTTCTACACAATCCAGGCACCATTTCAGTTATTATTTGCTGTGTCATTGTATTCAAACATATTTTTTGTTTCTTCACTCCTCTCACATTCAAGTTTGCTTTTGTTACTGTCTCTCTGTCCAAAAGGAAGCAGTAACACTCCCTTCTCAACTCTTCCTTCAATTTAGAGATCATTTCTTCCTTGGGATTTCTCCCTCAAGGCCTCATGGCACTCTGCATTTAAAAATTAATATCCGTATACCTTTAAAACTTTTTATATTTTGATAGAAATAATCCTCATCCACAGTCTAGGTGGATTCTCTGGAATTTTTAACCACAGTTCTAGGAAGAGTCTATGCCATGTCTTATAGAGTTCATGAGTAAAACTGCAGCTAGAGGATACAACTGAGGTTAAAGGGCCACCTCTGGATCTAGAAAGATCTATGACCATCTGTCTTAGATGGTCCTGCCAGGACAAAGACAAGGGACAAAACCAGTCATGGGAGGTTTCGTTCTCATGAGAGTTTGAGTTTAGCCCAACTATACTTGACCTGTAAGGCTCTTAAGTAGTTCAGTCATTCTTAGACTTCCCTAGTTTGAGATGTAAAGTTTATAATGGTTTTACCCATTGTGACTCATTGCCTTAAAAGCATTCTGCCTGTGAATCATATTTATATATAATCATATATATATATATATATGAATCATAAAATATATATGGTCATATATGAGACTTATTTAAGGCAGAGCTGTAAATGGCATTTGAAAATTATATCTCCAATTGCAAGTGGTGTTCCAAATTAGAGTATTCTGAATTTGGAGTGTTTTCTTTCATCTCTCCTTCCTGAGAGGAGAGGTCTAGGGACAGACTGCTGTCAGAGTAGACTTTTTTGAATTTCAGGAAATTCTTATCCTTTTTACCCTGAATTTCCTTGGACCTGGGCAGCCCAGAGTCTTAAACAGATGATAGTATGGAATATTCTGATTTAATACACAAATGGGCCTAAATGCTATACCTAATGATGTCTAGGTAGCCTAAGAAAACTACTGGCTGGGTTCATGCTCTACACATGAAGAGAACATGTAGCAAGATAAATGTATTCATTTAGTTTTTCCTATTTTACCTTAATTTTTACTTTTAATAATAAATAGCTTCTAATAGTTTGTGAACTGAGTCTATTTATATTTTGTCCATGCTGTGTCTAATATTATAGACAGGCAAAAGCAATATCTACATTGTCTTATGTAATGTTATATAAAATCCCCTGGAGAGAGGAGCCTGGTGGGCTACAAAGAGGAGGTTGCAAAGAGTCAGACATGACTTAGCTACTGAGCACACATTCACATACATATGTATATATACGTATATAACATGTACTTATCTACATATGTATACATATATACACACAAATTGAGGGATAATCCTATAATAAATATTTGAGTCTAATAACATGTCCCTATCATGGCAATTTGATCTGACAAAAAAAAGATACTTTGTCTCTCATTTATTAAGATTCATTGTTTCCTATTTATACATGTTGGAAAATGTTCTGTGGTAAGAGATACCAGCTTATGGAAAACAAATCTTAAAAGGAGAAGGTATGCCTGATGATATGCTTAAGTTAAAACTGTTGCTAGAGGCAACCTGAGTCACTGATCGCAAATAAAGTACTGATCAGAAAGACAGAAACTTGAAGGACTTCCCAGGGTAGAGTGGAGAATATAAATGTCGCTGTCATTTCAGAGGAAGTGGTCTTGAGGCTCTGTTATGCGGCTTTTCTCACCCTTTCTATGTCAGCCTAGCCTATGGGAGAGAACACACAGGTGTCAGGAAGAACATGAGACACAGATTTAAAAGACAAATGAAGTTCGTCCCTCTAATTTAAAAGCAGTTGGGTTGCTGGTAATAAAGAGCTAGAGACACAATCAGGACTCAGTTTCTGTCTTTCCTCAACCACTGTGCCCTGTGCCATTCCTGAGGAGTGAGATCCAAGAACCCCCAGTGCCTAACACTAGAAGTGGTGTAAGCCACACGCTTCAGGCCTGCTCAGAGCAGTTCATGCTCTAACTGACATCCTATGAAAAAGGGGACTGCAGAAGAAAGATCCCCAAAGAGATGAGTAGACTCAGACCGCAGCTCTATAAATTCCTTGACTTGGGTCGATTATATCACATCACCCCTTCTTCACTATGGGATGGGGTGAGCCAGGGGAGAAGCTGGTTGAGAAGACAGCTGGTTACTCCTGAGCCGAGCATCTAGCTCTAAACTGCAGACAGGGTGAATAGACCAGTAATAAAGGGGGCAAAAGAAAGGAAATCCCTGGATCTCTGGGAGTCCCACCCAGCCCCTGAGGGGTTGCTGTTGCAAAAAGATTCCAAAGTAATATGCCAGTTCTGAAGAATGGCACCATGATGGGATTCAGAGTTCATTACAAAGGAAGGAGGCAATTTTAATCAAGGTATGAGGATAAGATGAGAATTAGATTACCATAATTTGTGAGGAATGTTCCCTAAGAGCCTGTTCTTTCTGATTAGATGCATCATCAATAAATTAGAAATTGATAGTATAAAGTTTCTATATTATTGCCGTAAGTGTATGATTACTTTCATGTAAGGAAAAATTTCTAGGATGTAAGTAATTTTGTCTGGCAATGTTCCAGGCACATGGTAGGTTTACTAAATATCCACTGAATTAATGACTTGCTAAATGAATAAGGTCTAATCTGTATTTTTAGCCTCATGGTTTTATGACCATGAGTAGCCCAGAGGCTTAAACAAGTGATCATATGGAATGTTCTGATTCAATACACAAACAGGCCTAAATGATGTACCTAATGAGGTCCAGGTAGCCTAAGAAACTACTGACTGCTTCATTAATTGTCAGCAAAGTAAGCAAAGTGCCAGATGGGAAGAAATTGAAGTATTAGCAAATAATACTGGCAAGGGGTTTGTGGGTTTGTTTTATTTTTGTTTGTGTTGAACAAGAAATATACTAACAATGGTTTCCCCAATGGCTCAGTGGGTAAAGAATCTCTGCAATGCAGGAGACACAGGAGACTCGTGTTTGATCCTTGGGGAAGATCCGCGGGAGAAGGAAATGGCCACCCACTCCAGTATTCTTGCCTGGGAAATCCCATGGACAGAGGAGCCTGGCAGGCTACAGTCCATGGGGTCACAAAGAGTCAGACACGACTGAGTGACTAAGTACATACTAATGATAAGTTGTATAAAGGTTTGTATTATTATTCTAAATGATCAGGAGAGCCAAAAGAAAAAATTATCTCCGAAGTCCTACCTTATTTACTTGGAATTTATCTTGGCTTCTGGAGCATTTTCTCATATTTAGAAGTCTGAAACAGTGGAACTCTTTCTTATAATATCCCTTGACTCATAAGTCATAGGAGAACTAATAACACTCTAAACTTTTCTAAAGAGTTTAAGGCAATATTCATTCTCTAGCATCAGGAGATGAGCATATGGGTCCAGTGGGCTTTCGGAACCACCTCCTCACTGACAAGGATGGACTTCACTTCTAGCCAAGAAGAGAATAGAGGGAGCTGACACAGGCTTTCTATTTTTTACTCTAATGAATGCTATTTTCATTTGTGTTAGAGAGCAGTCCCCAAGAAGACTAGTGACAAGATGAAGGTTCACTGGTTTCCTTTTTCCCTGACAGGTTCAAAAGTGCTGTGCAGGTGGCAAATTAGACTTGGCTTCCCATTAATTGGTAGGAAGAAACTTTCTCTCCTGCTGTTCAGATTGTCATTGGATCCTTTAGCACACACTGAGGTTTTGTGAAATTATCATTATTATATTTATCACTGCCTCTGCTGGTGCTGTAGGCAATATTTCAGAGAAAATGATGAAGGGCTGATATCAGTTAGAGCCCTTCAAGTAACTAGAAACTGGAGATAACTCTTGGTGGGGTGAGGAGAAAACCAGCTGATATAAATTCTGAGCTCTCTTTGGGTAAAGAACTTATTCTATGGTTGTCCTTAAAGACTTAAAGAAAATTAAAAAGTTTTGAGATGATGATTAGTGTGTAGGCAGCACAGTGTTTTATCTCTCTTTTGTCACTTGAGCTACAGAGCAACCCTAAGAGGGGATTATTCTTTGAACCCTTTGATGTAAGGGATTGGCCCAACTTTACAGCTTGTAAGTGGAAAAGCCATTATTCAAGCCCACTTCATACCTGGAAGGACTACAACAAAGCGAACCACAGAGATAAGAGGATTGGTCATTCCTTTCTAGGACTTTCCAGCAGAGTCAAAAACCTACATGGTGAAACCAGACAGGATTCACACCCAAGAAGGACAACTAAAGGGAGAACAGAAGAGAATGTGTCTTTCCAAAGGTTAATGGTCCTTTCCATGGAATTCAGGGAAGAATTTCTTCTTAATAGACCAGCCCTACCTCTGCTGTGGAATTAAAAGCATGAGAGTGCAGAACATATGTAAGTGTTGAACATTATGATGATTTTGTAACATGTTGAGTTGGCTAAACTAAACTACATTCCCTAGAATTCCTTTTCTAGTATGCTTCTGGCCATGGTGGGCTACAAAGGAGATTCTTTCAGGAGAACTGGAGTGTCAAAGGGAGACAGTAGCCATTTTGTTACATACAAACATCCGCTCCCAGTTATTTAACCAAACATATCTTAGATGCTACAGTGAAGGGGTTTTTTAGATGCAATTGAATCCCCCAAATCAGTTGATTTTGAACCGATGAAAAGCAAGAGTATTGTGGATGGGCCTGACTGAACTAAGTGGAAGCCTTTTGAAAACTAAGCCCTCCTTGAATAGCAAAGATTCCAGGCAGTAGAGAAAGTAAACAGTAAAATAGCACCACATTCTGAGATTTCTACACTCACATCATTGTTGCAGATCTGCCAACTCACCTCATTGACATGAAGCAGCAGCTGGAGCTACAATTGCTCTCTTCCTTCCTGATTGCCTGCCCTGTGGACTTCAGGATTATGAAGCCAGCTCCTATAGTGCATAAGCCTATGTCTTGTAGCTAATCATATATATATATATGATTAATACACACAAACATACATAGATATACACAGCTACACACACATGCCCCTCTGGTGGCACCCTGATACAAACACTGAGAGACAGTAGAACTATAGCACATTTGAAAACCATTTCTGTCCACCAGCTAAATAGGCGTATAGACAGAGTTAAGTTGACAGGAGAGGAGAAGACACTGACTGGAACAGTATTCTAAGAATAAGTGGGAAAAATTAATATAAATTCATATCCAACAGTGACAGAGAGCAGGTTCTTTAAATGGAACAACACATTGTATTAGTCTGCTCAGGTTGGCATAACAAAATGCCATAGACTTAGTGGTTCAACCAATAGAAGTGTCTCATCTCACAGTTGTAGAGGCTGGAAGTCCAAGGTCAAGTTGCTGTCAAGGCTGGTTTTAGGAAGAGGCTCCTCTTTCTGGCTTATATACAGCTGCCTTCTCATTGTGTCCTCTCATAGGCTTTCCTTTGTGTGATCAAAGAGACAGAACTCTTTGGTTTCTCTTCTTCTGCTTATAAGGACACCAATCTTATCTGATTAGGGCCCCACTCTTACAACCTCATTGAACTCATTATCTCACCGAAGTGAGGTAACCTCACTTTCTGTCACATTGGAGATCAAAGTTTCAACTTATGTACTTTGGAAGGACACAGTTCAATCTATAATGTATATCTTGTGAACAAAAAGAAGAAAAATGTTTCCAAAATTAGGATAGTCATTCCTACTAAGGATTAGCTAATTATTGGTAGAAAGAAGAGTTCTTCTACTGTTTACATTGTCAGTGGGTAGTTCAGCTCACTTTTTATTCAACTTCTCTCCTGCCCTCTGGTTTCCATCAACTGGGCAGAATGTCTTTGTCTTTTCTTTAACAGATTGTATGTCAATACCAGCTTCTTCATTGTTTTTCCAAAGAAATCCTGTTTGTGTTTGTGAGTAGATTTTATTGAAGAACCATAAGAACAACAGAAAGCAGAGTTTATATGTCACCCCCTGCCCCATAGCAAAGTACCTCAAGTCTTCTTACCAGATATAGCTCTCTTATACTTCCACTGTGGGCCTCATACAGAATTCCCACACCCGGAGTCATCCCTTTTTTCCTCTAAAGTCCCATGTAATTCTGCCCCTAATTTGAATACTTCACCAGGCCATTGTTATGTAATATAACATAAATTTGAAGTCTCATCTCACCAACCTAAGTGATTCGTCAAATGCACAATGCGCTCCTTTGAAGAAGTTCTGGTAAAACATAGTTTCTCCTTTTGCTTGAAGAAAAATAGAAGTGTTCGAGGAGTTCGAGGCCTGTACAAGACAGCTACACTCCATCAAAAGGACACCCCTAAATGGATGACTATGACACAGCTCGTTAGTCATTGGTGGAGGTGGGATGATTCAGGCAAGGGACAGGGCGGAGGAAGAGGCGGACTTCAAGTGACCCAAGACAAGCTGATATTGTTTCATGAAGGCCAGATTAAGTTCTTTAAGAAAGAAGAAATAGGGATTCCTTGGTGGTTCAGTGGCTAAGACTGCACTCCCAAAACAGGGGCCCAGGTTCAACCCCTGGTCAGGGAACTATATGCCACAAGCCTCAACTCAGAATTCACAAGCTGCAATTAAAGATCCCCCGTGCCACAAATAAGACCCAGGGCAGCTAAATAAATACTTTTTTAAAAGAAAGGAAAAAAACACAGCAAACCTGGTGTCATTGTAGTCATGGCTCCTAATCATCAAAGAGAAACAGGCACTGTCTTGACAGCCTGTTGGGACATTTGGGCTCACAGCATATCTCGTGCAGCTCCCTCTTAAAGAAAGCTCTCTGCTGCTCATAAAAATGACCAAATTAACGCAGCAGCAAATTAATAATTGAACATAACTTTGCCACAGCACCAAAGGCCTAACATTTGTCTGCTGTCCTCTTGGGACATGGCCTCTCCACGCCCTTCCCTCATCTCACTACACAAGTACCTCTTTCTGGATCTCACTGAGAACCGTAGCTTGTGGAACTCTGATACTTGGGTGTCTGAAAAATGTTTCAGCATTCAGTTTAGGAGAGACAACATGATGTAACAGGGAGAGTTTGGGGAATAATATATGAGAATGTGTTTTGTTAATGAATGAGAGAATGCATGCACATACATTGTATTTTTAATGAGTCAGGAGCCAAGGGTACTAGTACCTTCCTCAGAAAGTCATTTTATCTTTGGAGCACTGAGTTTCCTTATTTGTAAAAATGGTATTATTTAACTAGATGCTTTGCAAGATCCCTTCTGAATGAATAATGACCATCATCCTAGTGATGACTTGCTATTTATTGCATGCCCAACATACCAGGGCAGTCTTCTAACCCTTGCACATGTACTATCTCATTTATTCCCCCAAATAAACTTATTAAAATATTATTATCATCATCCCTATTTTTCAAATTGACAGAAGCTCAGGCACACTTGCATCAAGTAGCTTGTCTAAAGTCATTCAGCTAAAGAGAAGAGCTAGGATTTTAACCCAGCAATGTGGGTTGCCTACACTCAGCCACTATGCTAGACTGCTATTATGAGTATGTTTTAATGATGTGCTCTATAGAAACAAAAACAAACAGATAAAAAGAAGCTTTGAGATTGCCAACACAACATGGGTAAACAGTCAGTGTAAAACTGGATATTTTAATGGTGGTGGCAGATTCTTCACAACTCATGTTCTTCTCTAGGCTTCTTCTTTTTTTTTCTGTCTTCCCTCTAGGCTTCTTATAACTAACATGGAACAGCTGACCTAACGTTAGAAAGCACAAACTTATGTTGTGAAACAGGCAAAGCTAACTGGCCCACCCAGGATTGAACACTTGACCTTGGGCACTTGATCATTTGGAAATATTTCACTTCCTATTTGGGGCAGCTATTTGCTCATGCTGTGCCTGGAAGACCAGGCTTTGAGATCATCAGCACAGACTGTGTTGATGGCCTGCTCGTGGGCAAATGGCTTCTTGTCTCACCTTCACCTTGGGAGCCATCTGAAGGTACAAAATACAATTCAAAAGGGGCAGCCTTTCACTCAGTGCTTAGAGACAGCTCAGAGCATCAGCTTTGGGTTAGCTCTGGTCCCTACTATAGCTGAGCACATTTTCCATACATTGAATGGCTTGCCCCTTCTGCCTGCCAACTGCTAACCCACTCACCCTCCAGAATAGCCATTCACATCGACTGATCCCGCTTTGAACTTGTGTAGTACTGTCGGCTCTGCATCAGAATTTAGTGCCTGATTTTGAGTTTTATCCTACTGCTCTGTGGCTGTTTCATGTGTCGTCAAATCTTATCTGCACCAATAGGTGCCTTGAAGAAAACAAGACATACCTCTTTCATTCTTCTGTAGTACCTGGGTCAGTGATGTACCAGAACACAGTTCTGTTACCACCAGCAACATATTTGCTGGATTAGATTGAAAAGAAGAATTGCATACAGGGATCATCTTTTGGAGAAAAAGCTTTAGAATTCAGGAGTCTTTGTAGAAATGAGAACTCCTGGTCATTTGCGTGTAGGCGACTATGGGCCTAACTCTCTGTTGTCACAGTCACAATTGCCATTTCTTCAGATTGCAAAATCAACAAAAGTTTTTAAAGGATAAATGTCACCTGGGAATGATACTAGCACAAAAACTTGGGACATGAAACAGCCAGCCATGGTTAACTCAATTCCAATTAGGCTGGTAGAAAGCAAGCAGAAAGTTAGATCCCCATGGGAATCACCTCAGGAAGGAACAAAAGGTCAGGTCTAAAGAGGGAGTCATTCTTGGACAACAATACAGAAGGTGGGAAGGCAGGAAAGTAGGAATGCCAAAAAAGGAAGGGAGAAAGCCATCAGAAACTGTGTGTCATCAGGTCAACCTTTGGGGATGGCTCTTGAGTATATTTCTGTGATGACAAGGGCATGTGGAGATCCAAGACATTTTCTCCAGCAGGAGACACCAGATAGTATCTCATCAATTCATAGTCTAAGGAGTCAAGGAGTTTGCTTGTGTTGTCTTGATCTGATTGGCATTCTAGGCTGCAACAGAATAGTGATGTCTTAATTTGAAGAAACTGCTTTTCAATCATCCATCTCTTTCTGTAAAGCCATTATAACCATGGTTCTCAAAGAAGACTTACTGGGTGGAAGGGATGTTTGTGCATTTTCCCTTCCTGAAGTTTCCTAGGGTGGATAGTGGAACATCCGATCTGCTCAGTTGAGTGTGTATATCCTCAGAGTACAGCAGAAGAGAGACTATTTGATTGCTCCTGTCAGGGTATGTGTGAGGTTGACTGTGAAACAAATGTAGGCAGTCCTGAGCCAAATGTCCATTGCTGTCCAAGGCATCTGCAAGGCACATTTGTTTTTTGGCCGTGATGGAAAGGGGTTGGCTGTGTCTGTCGTGTCTTTCTTTACAGCTCTGATCCCCTGAGCTAGAGGAAGGTGTTGCCATTGATGTCTTTCCCAGGTAGGGTTTTTTGGTTTTGTTTTTTGTAGATTTTATGCATTGACAGCCTAAAGCCTTGAGTAAGGAAATGATTCTTTAGGAACAAGACAAAAAAGCTTTTTTTTTGTCTGTGACATTTAGGACATCAGGCAGAATGGTCTTTCCAGATAAAGTTGGCTGGTGATGGGAAGAGTGGCATCTACGGGTCATAAAGCACCATGTCTGTACATATTTCCTGCCGACAGGCACTTACTCCGTGTGCCAATCCCATGTGTTAATGTCACTACTTCCTCCTCCATGGGGCTTCCAAGGCTTCTTTGCTGAATAATTCTGCCTGTGGAGCTTCTGTTGGTAGAACTGGGAAGGAAAACTGTGCTGACATGAACACCTTCTCCAATGAGTTTATTTTTTTAGTTGGCTATTTCCAAATATTTAAAATTTTCTAACATGCAGCAGGAAACGGTAGAAAGAAAGAAAGAAAGAGCAGTTAACTACACATTATTATAATCTTTTTTTTTGCTGGATTCAGAACTTAGAATTTGACTGGGTATTGAATCTGGTGCTAATGCATACATTTAATAAACTTTTTAGAATACAACAATAGAGACAAGAAAGTCCCAAGCCCCTAGAGGTACCAGAGGGGTCTCTGACTAAGTGAACACAAATATTATCCAAGTGCTGGAAGAGGAGTCGGCTTCCCAGGTGGTGTAGTGGTAAAGAATCCACCTGCCAGTGAAGGAGATGTGGGTTCAATCCCTGGGTACGGAAGATCCCTTGGAGAAGGAAATGGCAACCCACTCTAGCATTCTTGCCTGGAGAATCCCATGGCCAGAGGGGCCACAGGCCACGGGGTCATAAAAGAGTTGGACACAACCCTGCGACTAGACAACAAGAGGAGGAACATGTGGTCAAGGTGACTTGGCTGTGGATGGAGATCTCTGCTCCTCTCTGTTAACCTTGTCATAGATCCCAAAGCTGCGTCCTTCTCGACCCAGGGCATTACCGTGATCTTTTATGACATGAGGAAATATACACAAGAACATTCTTTTTAAGTCCAAACTAGAATTATCTCCTAGGGGTTTGGTAAAATAAATAGTTTGGGTTATTTTGGATGGGGGTAGGGAGAGCAGGTGTTTTCTCACTTTTTACTTGACACTTTCTTTCTTGTAAGAGGGGAAAAAGGTTACAGAAAAGTGAGAAAAAATATGAGCTTGTCTGACCCACCCTTCCCTCCAGGTATTGGGCAGCTGTAAATCTGGATTGAGCGATGGGTAAAAGAAGTCAGTCACTTTCAGTGATTTTTGTAGTATATCATTGTGATCAATGATTTTTAAAATTGTTTTCAATTTTATATGCTTTATAACTTTAGGTTAGGTTTTTAAAAAATGAAATATAGCACAACAAATTGAAATGTATGGTTTTTTTCTTAAGTGGAATCAGTGTGAATCTTTAATAATATTAAACAAAATTTATCACATCAAAAAAAAAAGTATATCTTTGGGACGTCTCTATGAAGTCCTCCTCAGGGTCCACAACTCAGAATTGCCTTAGTCTAAAAATACTTCATAACTCTGATGCTACAAGGGCAAGAATTCAGTCTGAGGTAGAAGATTCTGAAGAAAAAAGAGGTGCTTTCAATTACAGGGACTGCTATTACAAGAAAGATGGCGATCATAGGTTCTCTATTCCTAATGATGAGAAAATGAATTAAAAAAAACACTTGAATAAAGAAAAGCTATAGCTAGACATAAGGAAGAATGAGCTAACAGTGAGGTTTGTGAAAAATGAGTCAACAACGGGTATTTTCCTGTTTCCCTTCTTGAACAGTCAGTGTATGGATTAAAGACACCAGTGTCTCATAGGAAGCTTAGGGGTTTCATCTCAGTGCATGGAAGGGACATGTCTAAGCAACCAAAAAAAACAAGAAAATAGTGCAAATGTTCACAAACTTGGTGCCAGGACAAAGCATCCCCAATCCCAGAAACAGTGATACAGTGGGTGTGGGGTGGTCTCTGGAAATCTATACTGCTTTTGAAGAATGACAAAACTTGTGAAGCACAGATGTAGTGCTGAAATCTCTGACTTAGGTGCCGGGAGCCTGGGTTTGTGCCCTAGTCTGTCCCTAATTCATTAAATGATTCTGACAAGTAGCAGTTTCTTTGCCTGGAACATCCATACTTCATTTGGTCCTTCTGTCCTATGAGAAAAGAGCTGAAGAAGGTTTTCTAAGGTAGAAAAGCACTTTAGAAATCTGATGACATATTCTTTTTATCAAATTTTACATCCCTCATTAATCACTCTCCCAAATTAATCAGAGAAAGCCATCTCTTCCCCCAGCTACTATGATACATGGGATTTCAAATCCACAGATACTAATTAGGAGTCTGCCCTGTGTGCACACCTGTAGAACCCAGTCTGCTACTTTCCACTTTGTGATCTCAGGGAAATTATTCAAATTTTCTGAGTTTCTGTAACCTCATTCGTGAAATGGAGATGCTTTTCCTTGCCCACCCCCCACCCTGGTTGTCATGAGGATAAAATCTGTAAAGTTCTTGCTACCCTTCATAGCAGTCTGAGTTTTCTCGCCCACAAATCCTTTCCTTCTCTTTCGATATTTCCTTCTTCTACTTTTGAATGTGACTGTCTTGTGGCAGAGACTGAATGGCAAAATTGGACTGGAAAAAAGTTAAAGTTAACAGAAAATTGCCCAGAATTAACAGAAACAAGTGTTTTACTTTCTCCAAAAGCGATATTATATATATATATATATATATATATATATATATATATATATTTGAGAAGGAAATGGCAACTCACTCCAGTAGTCTTGCCTGGCAAATCCCATGGATGGAGAAGCCTGGAGGGCTAGAGTCCATGGGGGTCACAAAGAGTTGGACACGACGGAGCCACACACACACACACACACACACACACACACACACACACATATACACACACATGTATTGAGGAAAGAGTCAGTGGTGCCTGTCCCTGGGTGTGTGGTGAGGGACATAAAATTCCCTTGGAGTTTCTGCAAACTCAACTTCATTGAGAACTCAAGGCTCTTGAGCAAACAGGACACATGGAATTTCTAGAGGTTCCTGTAATAATGTTTAAAAAGCAGACATATATTCAGTGAGGTCTTTTCTGGCCTCAGCTCTGGAATGATTCTTGCCCTTTTTCTGTTAAGAAGGAACTTATGGGAGAAAATAGAAGCTGTATTGTCAGATAGAAGAACAATGGAACCATGTTTTAGGTGGGATTTTAAAAATTACTGCTATGAAACACTTCATTCCTAAAAATCTCTGGCATCAACAGAGAATAGATACAGCAGGTGCCTCTGGAAACATAAGTTTTCTTTTTTTTGGCAGTGGGGTGGGTGAGTCCTTGTTTAAAATAGGTTAGTGATATAACTGCAGTCCTCAAAGAGAGTATAATACCCAACCAGAGATCGCCTACTCTTTTCTTTTATTGCAGACAAGCTCAACATGATGGGAGAAATGTCCTTGAAGCTTTGAACTGAGAGTGTCTTCATAGGTGGAGGTGGCATTGCTATCTGACAATCAATTGGGCACCTGAGAAGTTGTTTTTGAAGCCACCCTTGTATCCCAAATGCTTAGTGGCAGAAGAGATCCTGTGGCAGAGGCTGGCTGGTCACTTCCCTGAGTCTAGGGGTGTGACAAGAAGCCCAGACTCTCCAGTGTGACACCTAAGGGCTTTCCTGATATGCCTCAGGCTCTCCTCTCTAACTTATCCTTTACTTATCCTCTTCCACAACTCACTGTCCCCCTCACCAAATGAATGAATAAATGAGTGAATCATTTCCAGCAACTCCTTAAAAGCAAAAATCCAACCCTTCCCTGCCTCCATCTCTCACAACTCTACATTTGAAAGATGGAACTATGGTACTTTGTTCTAGAACCAAGAAGTTTTGAGTGGTAAGGATTTGCTGACAAATGGTCCTTTGAGTTCTTGTGAGATAAAGATTCTAATCCCACTACCCAACCACAGGTATAGAACTTATCTGTGTGCATGTGTGCTTATTTGCATTCAACTCTTTGTGACTCCATGGACTATAGCCCACCAGGCTCCCCTGTCCATGGGATTTTTCAGGCAAGAATACTGGAGTAAGTTGCCATTTCCTCCTCCAGGGGATGTTCCTGATCCAGGGATTGAATTTGCATCTCCTGAATCTCCTGCATTGGTATGTGGATTCTTCACCACTGAGCCACTTGGGAAGCCCTTACCTATGAGTGTAGAGTAAATATTTGTGTCCCCTCAAAAATTCATGCATTGAAGCCCTAATCCCCATTGCACTGGCATTCGGAGAAGAGGCCTTTGGGAGAGGCATTAGAGTTACGTGAGGTTATGAGAGGATCTCATGATGGGACTACTCCCCTTATAGGGAAAGGAAGAGACATGAGATCTTTGTCTGCCATGTGAGGTACAACAAGAAGACAGCTATCTGCAAGGGAGCCCTCCCCAAACAGAACCAACTATGATAGCAACTCGAGCTCAGATTTCCCAGCCTCCAGAACTGTGAGAAATAAATTCCTTTCGTATAAGCTGCCCGGTCTGTGGTATTTTGTTATAGCAGCCTCAGCAGACTAAGATAGAAATTGGTATTGATCGTGGGGTACTGCTGTAACAAATACCTTACAACGTGGATGTGGAACTGGGTAGAGAGCAGGAACTGGAAGAGTCTTGAGGTGCATGCTGCAATATAGAGCCCATATTGCCTAGAAAGGAGAGTTAAAAGTATTCTGATACGAGCTCAGACAGTGTGGGAACAACGAGCTTGGCCATATTCCTTGAAGGCTTTGAGATCCGCTCACATCTATGACTCCTCTGCATGGAGGCCCTTGCATAGCATGGGCAACAATGGAAAAGCAGAGGGACTGGATCCTCCTCGTGCTGGATGCAAAGCCTGGCTTCCAGGTGCTAGCTTTGATAGGGGGATAGTGTTCTAGAAAGCTAATTTGGCATTGGTTTACAGTCTGGAAAATAGAAAATTCTAAATGGAAAAAGAGAATTCCTGGGGAATCCTGCAAGAGATAAAAGTGGGGAAAATTGAGAGAGGGGGCAAGTAAAGGAATGAACTCTAAAGGAGAGCCAGGGACTTCCCTACTAGTCCAGTGGCTAAGAATCCACCTGCCAAGGTAGAGGACACGAGTTCAATTCCTGGTCAGGGAAGATCCCACATGCTGTGGGGCAACTAAACCCATGCACCACAACTACTGAAGCCCATGGGCCCTAGAACCCACGCTCCGCAACAAGAGAAGCTACCACAATGAGAAGCCTGTGCACCACAACTAGAAAAAGACTGCACACAGCAATAAAGACCCAGTGCAGCCAAAATCAAACAAACAAACAAATAAAACGTGGAACCATTTTATTGTGTGGTGTTTTTGAGTTGTCAGATGGCTCAGGTCTACTGCCATTAGCTGAGGGTGGAGGGGACTCATTTGCTAATCTTTCCTGCCACCAAACTCCACCCTCCAACTTGTTATACTACTTGTAGTCAACCGACAAGTAGCGCTGCCTCTTTCTGGCACATTAAGCATTATGCTAAACCTTATGGGTCATATAGAAAATATAGGAGACATAGGTATGTACCTAAGTTTCTAGCCTCACAGAGGGAAAAGGGCTCATTCCTGTGTAAGCAAGCACTAGAAAAACAGAAACAGTTTGAGACGGTACAGTCCACAAAATGCTGTAGATGGCGGTTCTTTGTTGCATATTAGAACTGGTTGGGGGAACTTTTAAAAATCTTGAGCCTAGGCCATACCCCATCGAGGTGAAATCAGAATCTCTGGGAGTAGAACCCAGACATCAGTATATTTTAGTTGCCCAAGTGATTCCAGTGTTGTACAACCAAGTTTGAGAAACCATACTCTAACTGAAAAACTAGCTCTAACAGAAAAAAATCCAAGCTGTACATTCATTAGCTCTGTAATCTTGGACTGCTGCTACTGCTGCTAAGTCGCTTCAGTCGTGTCCGACTCTCTGCGACTCCATAGACGGCAGCCCACCAGGCTCTGCCATCCCTGGGATTCTCCAGGCAAGAACACTGGAGTGGGTTGCCATTTCCTTCTCCAATGCATGAAAGTGAAAAGTGAAATTGAAGTCACTCAGTCATGTCTGACTCTTTGCGACTCCATGGACTGCAGCCTACCAGCTCCTCCATCCATGGGATTTTCCAGGCAAGAGTTCTGGAGTGGGGTGCCATTGCCTTCTCCGAATCTTGGACTAGCCAATGATAATTCTGGGGCCTGACTATTCCAAAGATTTTTGTAAGTCCCATGAAGAGCACTTTATGTCTCCAATGATTAGCATAATGACTGCCACATAGAAAGTACCCAATAAAGATGCATTTATTTGAATGGATAGTATTGGAAGAGTTATTTAATAAGCTTGCAAATTAATAACAGTACTATTTGCAAAAGATGGTTTAATGATAATATCAGTAGTAAAGGTTGTGATGATTCAGATTCCAAGGTAAACAGTAGAGTTAAGGCCCAGAGTTTAACGTGGTGGCTATTCATAATGATGTACCACACATGTTTGCTAAATTGAGAAGTGCCTTGGGTGGATTGGAAGAATCAAGAGTAAAGCCTTTTAGTTCACCTTGGGAAATTATCTGCTTCATTGCTCTGGTCTCTGTCCATCTGTCCATGTACCACTGAGATGCCAAGCCAATAAGCCTATGGCAGATGTCCAGGAAAGTACAGAGTATATGGAAAAGCTAGAGAGATGGGGGAGGGAGAGGAAAGGAGGGAAAAGACAGGAGTTGGAGGGGTGGTGGGTAGTAGGAGGTGAGGATTTTTGGTAAAGGAGGAAGAGGAGGGTATGACAGCATACCAAGAAGGAATTAAGACAGCTTGGGAGGATGGAGAGTGATGGAAGAGACAGTGAAATGCTGGCTGGGCCAGTGGTTCAAGGCAATGAGATGACAATAAAGATTTGACTTTATGATGATTTGAAGGCCCCAGGAGATGAGCGCAGAGAAGAGAGGAGGGGACTTGTCAAAGGAGCTGAAAAACCATAAGAATTCAAAGAACGTGTCTATATAGCCCACCAAGAGCAGGTCAGGTTTTACTTTCCTGGCACTCTGAAAGCCTGAAGGTTGTTAAATTGCTTTCCATTCCTGAAAAAGCCCAGGCAGGCAGCTCCCTCCGGGACTCGCATTAACCCTCGTGCTCCACTGCCAGACACACGAGCTCACTCCACTGGTCTGTCTGCAGTCCTAGCCTAGCAAGCACGATCAAACTTTATGAGGCTTGTTACAAGCAAATTACATGGGAAGCTGCAAAGGTTTGGAGGGAGGAGGATGGCAGTGGGGGGCCAAGTACACTGCTGGGAAAGGGGCGCCAGGGTAGGGATACTGGGCTCAGCCTCCACTTGGAAGGCATTAGAGCCCATCACGGAGCAGCTGGCGGCTCCCGCCTCCAGGGCCCAATTTTCCAACTGATGACTTGAGCGTTCACACCTGCACTGGCTGGGACCGAGGCCCTCCTTCCGCAGAGTTAATGGAGCAAGCAGAACCGAGGAACACTTTTGGCCACGACAACAATTTCCCTCCTCCTTGGCCCCACCCTCTCTACTGGCAGAGCAGGTTTCTCTCCAGCCCCATGTCAGCTTCTCCTTCCAGGCCTCTCTGCTGCTGAGGTGTGCAGTCCCCACCCTGACCTCCCTCTCCACCCGCTAGGCAGCCTCAGAGAGACCTGCTCCAAGACACACAAGAATCTCAGCACCTCTCCCCTGAGATGAGCTGCTGGTCTCACCCTTCCCCAGTGGCTTCCACTTCCCCTTCCAAACTTACAGACCCGAAACTATTCACTGGACTTTGTCCTGCATAGCACAACCTTGGACAATTCTGCTTACTTTTATTTGGCTTCCTCAATATAATCTGCTGGAAAACAGACTGGGGATGGAATAACTACAAATATCCCTGGAGCTGGGATTCCTGTGGCTCAATGTAGCTTTTACAGAGAAGCAAAAAAAAAACTCACGCAGATAATTTTGCTTGAACATTTTCCTATAGGAATTGAATCTTTGGAGAGTCTCTGCAACCAGGGTTCCTCTCTCTTCAGCACTACACACTTGTGTGTGTGTGTGTGGCTTCCCAGGTGGCGTAGTGGTAAAGAATCTGCCTGCCAATGCAGAAGTCGCTAGAGACATGGGTTCAATCCCTGGGTCAAGCAGATTCCCTGGAGTAAGAAATGGCAACCGACTCCAGCATTCTTGCTTGGAGAGAGTAGCCTGGTGGGTTACAGTCCAGGGGGTCACAAAGAGTTGGACATGACTGAGCGACTGAACGTGCACACATGTTGTGTCAGCACACATGTGTATACACACACACACACACACACACACATGTTCAAATGAAAACATGGTCACTCACAATCTTGCTGGAGCAGGACCAAATCAGAGTGTCCAAACAGGACTGATGGTTTTGGACAATTTAGGAGATGGATGCAGGGTAAGTTCAACCCTGGGCAGTTTTGGACAGATGCTTTAGACCAATCTGAGATGCAGGAAACCAGGGAAGCAGAAAAAAGATGCTATGTGAATGATGTTATATAAATTTTCTCTCCCGGCACAGCCTGAGGTGGTTAGATGCTGTTTCTATCCAATGGGAGCTCCTTATGCTCTCCCACTAACGCTGGAAAAACATTCACTTAGCAGGCTTGTCCAAACAATTCCCTTTTTAATTCAGACATGATGAACTGCAGGGGGGAGGCAGAGCCCCAGGGCTGTCCACCTCAATACCATCACTCCTGACAGGGCACAGAGCCTCGCGTCCACCTCAGTGGTCCATTAAAAAGCCTGATGGGGAAACTGTGCTTATGGTCAGGTTTCAGAACAGGCGGGAAGCAATTAATGCCTTTCCCCACAGCCCCTTTCCTTCTATTTTCTCTCCTTCCCAACGCCCACACGATGCGTGCTCACAAACCCAACTCCATCCCTGGCCTTAAACACTCGCTGACAACAGCTCTTTCTCTGGCACACCCAAGCTCCTTGCGCGGTGGTTCTCTCGGAGCACAGCTTGCAGGAAACACCATATTCGCACGTGGACCTCTCCGTCTCAGATCACATCCAGACCCACAGACTCTTCCTTCTTTTTCATCCACACCTTCGTCTAAACAGGTTCTGGTGCAGCAGTAAAAAACTGCCTGCCAATGCAGGAGACAGAAGAGACACGGATACGGATTCGATCCCTGGGTTGGGAAGATCCCCTGGAAAAGGAAATGGCAGCCCACTCCAGTATCCTTGTCTGGAAAATTCCATGGACAGATGAGCCTAGGGAGCTACAGGCCATGGGGTTGCAAAGAGTCAAACACGAGTGAGCACACAGCACACATTCATTTGCCATTTCGTCTCCCTGACCTTGAACCTGCTTCCATCTTCTTTTCATACACAGTCGTTCAGAAAAACAGCTCTGCCTCTCTTCCTTCCCTAACCCAACCCTCCACCATGGCTCTGATTTCCCTCCACCTCTCAGTGGCCAATTCAGCACCTGCCCACTCGCCTCCTGGAGCTCACAAAGCTTCTATGCGAGGCAGTCTTATAACTATTTCATTGCTCCCTCTCTCTCTCTCTCAATATATTCCTGTCCTTCCAACTGAACTAGATTCCCCTGAGTTAAAAAACCTGCCTTTGGATTATGTAACAAGTTCCTTGGGGAATACATGAGGATCCAGCCAGTCAAAAGTAAAGCGAACTGCCAAAAAAAAAAGAAAACTATTAAAAAAAAAAGTGGCTAGTTTACACAGGAACCTAATTAGAGAGAGATCTAGTTGGTGGAAAGTAGTGGGAATCAAGACAGTACTAGGTTGGAGAATGTTCCTTTCTTATCCAACAGCCATTTTGCAAGCATTAACAGGATGAAAAATGCCACTGGGGAGAATAGGCATCTTTGAATACCTAATATGTGCTTTCCGAGGTACAGCAACTGTTCAAATATAGCAGTATTCACTTCAGCAATACAAAACATATACCACAAGTGTGATTAATTAGCCAGAGACGATCTATACCATATGCTATCAGACAGTCACTATTATGATGAAGTTTAATAACATGACATATTGCACTGTGATTAATATACATTCGATTATTCAAATATGGCTGTGCTGTGCTTATAGTTTCTTTGTAAGAAATGGAAATCATTGTAACACGTTTCACACATATTTCCATATATAACTTTATTTTTCTGTGATATTTCAAGAAGTTGGATATTGTCCCCATGGGACTGCTCAAACAAAAATCTCGCGTACATTGGAAGCAGGCTGGCTTCCAAAAAGAGCAGTGTGAGATGTACCTATGAGGAAGGCAGGTGGCTGAGGGGCAGGGCAGAGCCAGAGAGAGAATGGAAAGGCCTTTCTGTTTGGGTCTTTGCAGCACTGGCCCCCTCAATTTTCCAGAAAAGATACATAATAACAAAGAACTGCTAAGCACTTCTTGTTGTGGGAAATTGAGACTATTAAATTCAATCGACAGGCCAACATTTAAGATGCTATCTAGTGCAGGGGTCAGCAGATAGCAAATCTGCCAGGAAAGGGGCAGATAGTAAATTTTGTTGATTTGGGGGCCATATGGCCTCTGTCACACCTGCTCAACTCTGCCGCTGAGACACAAAGGTGGTGGTAGTCAATAATCAAAGGGTAGAGCCCCACTCCAAGAGAACTTTATTTATGGACACTGATATTTGGATTTCATATAATTTTCACACGGCGCCAAATATTATTCCTCAGTTGATTTTTTTTTCATTTAAATATGCAGAAACGATTTGTAGCTCATGGGCTGTGGAAAAACAGGTGGTGGGCTGGATTTGGCTCATGAGCTGCGGTTGCTGACTCTGATTTCAAGTGTTTTATTGCAGACGTTTACTGACTCTCTAACTACCCCCCTGCCCTGTCCTCTTCTCTCACCCCCCTCTACTTCTCTCTCTTTTCTTTCTCCACCTCCAGCTTCTGCCTGTTTCACCTCCCAAAGTTATCAAGGTCATCCTGATATGCCAGATACTGTATCTATGGAATCCTTTTCTGTCTTTTCTCTTTCCAAAGAGTGGGGATTTCTGTTATTTCTTCTAGGGGAAATTAACACTGAAGAGATGCCTTTCTAGACACACTTCTCAAAGAAGCTGCTTCTTCTCACCTCCAGAGAATGGGAACTTTTACTCCTGTTTAGGAGTGGGGAGGGAGCAAAAGCCTTCACATACCTTCTGTCTTAGCATCAGCCATGTTTCTCTACATGTTCCTACCAGACAACAACAGCCAGCCCTTCAGGAAGTGCGTGGAGAAGGATGGGGACCTGGTCAGTCATTTGGGCCCCTGAATAGGGACTGACGAAGCATAGGTACTATCACCCACATGTGTGTGTTAGTCGTTCAGTTGTGTCCAACTCTTTGCGACCCCAGGGACTATAGCCTGGAAGGCTCTCTGTCCATGGAATTTTTTAGGCAAGAATACTGGAGTGGGTTGCCATTTCCTCCTCCAGGGAATCTTTCCAATCCAGAGTTTGAAACTGCTTCTCCTGCATTGGCAGGTGGACTCTTTACTGCACCACCATATGGGCAGCTGCTCCCCACGCCAGTCTTACCAATCTTCAAACTGTATCAAACCATGTCCCATGCCAATTCCCTGCTGGGGGATCCCTGGAATCCAAGTTGACATTCATTCTGCACCCGAGAGCTGGAGGTAAAGTGAAGACATTCAGAGGCTCACTGTGTCTTGTCTCTGAGTTCTCATCCAGAAGCATAGAATTGACATTGGAAGTGGACCTCCAAGCAACATGCATGTGAACTTTGCATGGGGTACACTTTTGCCTCAGGCCAACCCTGACCTCTATAGGCTATAATGAGTTAAATGATATGTGAGCAGCCAAGCAAAGTGCTAAATTGCCCCCAATTTGCAAAGAGGGACACTGAGGTTCAAAATCAGGAAGTAAAATGTCCACAGTCACAATGTGAGATACAGCTGCTGTAGAAAATCACAAAGACTTCTCTCTGTCACCAGTCCTTGGTCTCTGTTACTTTATTTGTCCACTGGGAGCACTCTAGCATTTCTATAGCCATGACATTTGCCAAAACGCAATGGCACGAGGTCAATTAACGTCATACACAGAGCACCCCCTCTTCCACCCCCAGGTTCTGGGAATGGGAGAAATTCGACTAGATCTAAAACAAGCAAAATCACTGAACTAAAGACAAATACATGCTGTAAACAAAAAGTCTTCGTCCCTACTCTGGTGCTGTCCTTCCCCTGTGATCTATGTTTTCTGGTTCATGATACTTGCCTGTGAGAAGCCAATAAGCAATGGGAGGTTCCTGAGAGCTGGAGAAAGTCTGAACACGTTCACAGCATTTTAAATCTCTCTACATAGTCTGATACCACTGCAAGCCCACACTCTCCCTCCAACTAGTTATTTTTAACAACAGCAAAACAACAGCAGCATAGCTGTAGGGATGGGCAGCCGGGAAGCGCTGTACCAACCGCCAAACCTCCCTTCTGCCTGCAAGCAGACAAGCAAAGCATTCTTCTTTTGAATGAGAACTCATCTCTCCAAGGGCCTAGAATCCATATCGGTATTAACCAACTGGTCATCTACCCAAACTGTTGGAAAAACAAAAGTGTCTTGCTACTCTGCATTGCAATTGCAAGAGGTCAAGGTGGATTTAATCAAAGCTCGCATCATGTGAGCAAAAGGCAGGAATCAATATAAGAAACAAAACTGATATGTAGAAAGGGGTAATGATTGGCCAGTGTATAGTTACTCTGAATCAAAGCACATGATCCTGTGAAGAGCAGCTAGGATTGCCAAGATACACCTGAGAAGATCCCAGCAGGAGTTTGCAATGATATTCCTCTACAGTGTGAGTTATATGTTAAGCAAATGTCCTCAAATATTTCATGAAATAAGCTATCAAAAGCCAACTGTTGACCGTGTGTGCTTTCCTTTGAAAGAACCAGAATGTATTATATGATTAGTTCAGAGGCTCGATATTTAGGACATGGAGGAGGAGATATGGGTATGCCCAAATCACAACTTAAAAGATAAGACTTGCAAGGCCAGTGGAACAGAATTATGCCTAAGCACCTCTTTAAAGAAATGGTTCTAACATTTAAGACCCAAATGAGAATGCAGTTTACTTTTGGACAATGTGGAACCCCACCCCTCCATTTTCCATGCAGTGAAAATCTGAGTTACAGTCTGCTGTGGGCATCTGTGGTTCTGCATCTACATATTCAGTCAACCTCAGATTGTGTAGTATGCATTTAGTGCAAAAAAAAAAAAATTCACTTGTAAGTGAACCCACGCAGTTCAAAGTCATGTGGTTCAAGGGTTAACTATACTTAATAAATTCCTCATGGGAACATTTCAATTGATTACAAAGCCAGCAATGAAAAAATGTTGACATGAACAAAAACTCTTGTCTCTGCCATCAATTAGCTTACAGTCTAATATGGAAGCTGACATGAAAATAAACAATTACAGTACAACACAATTAGATAATATCTACAAAAAAAGGCATGAAACGGAAATAGCTACCATTAGTGCTAAGCTCAGCAAGTGACTTAGGGACAGATTATTTATATTATTTATGTAAAATTTAAAAGGTATGAGAGTCTAGGGTAAGTGCCTTAATCTTCCTAGGAAGGTCAGGGAAGGCTTCTTAGAGGAGATACTACTTAAGTTTTCCAAAAAGGCATGCAGGCTGATCCCAGACAGAAGAGACCACACACACAAAGGCACGGTGACACAAGAGCATGGTGTATACAAGCAGTTAATAGTAGATCAGAGGCTCCTGGAGGAACTTAGCAAAGTGAGAATCTCCCCTATGTGGTTCTTCCCTCTAAGGACATTTGTTGTTGTTCAGTCTCTAAGTTGTGTCTGACTCTTCTGTGATCCCGTGGATTGGGGCCCACGAGGTTCCTCTGTTCATGAGATGTCCTAGGCAAGAATACTGGAGTGGGTTTCCATTTCCTCCTCCAGGGGAACTTTCTAGCTCAGGGATCGAACCTGTGTCTCCTGCACTGGCAGATGGATTCTTTACCATTGAGCCACCTGGGAAGGACATAAGTGATTCTTTAAACCCTGACTACTTTTCTCCAGTAGGAGGCATGGGTATCCCTTGCATGGATGGCCTCTTGCAGATCCATGAATAAGCTCTCCATACCCTGTTTCCTTACCTGTTCTGCACCCCTAGCTGGTGATGATCTGTCCTGGTAGAAGCATTAGATTATATGCTGTTTTTCAGCCAGTAGGCAGAGATAATCAAGCTATTTCAAATCCTAAAAGATGATGCTTTGTAAGTGCTGCACTCAATATGCCACCAAATTTGGAAAACTCAGCAGTGGCCACAGGACTGGAAAAAGTCAATTTTCATTCCAACTCCAAAGAAAGGCAATGCCAAAGAATGTTCAAACTACTGAACAATTGAACTCATCTCACATGCTAGCAAAGTAATGCTCAAAATTCTCCAAACCAGGTTTCAATAGTATGTGAACTGTGAATTTCCAGATGTTCAAGCTGGATTTAGAAAAGGCAGAAGAAACAGAGATCAAATTGCCAACATCTGTTGGATCAAAAAAAAAGCAACAGTTCCAAAAAAAAAAAAAAATACACCTCTGCTTTATTGACTATGTCAAAGCCTTTGACTGTGTGGACTACAAAAATTGTGGAAAACTCTTAAGAGATGGGAATACCAGACCACCTTACCTGACTCCTGAGAAATCAGTATGCCGGTCAAGAAGCAACAGTTAGAACCAAACATGGAACAATGGACTGGTTCCAAATTGGGAAAGGAGTATGTCAAGGCTGTATATCACCACCCTGCTTATTTAACTTATATGTAGAGTACATCATGCGAAATGCCAGGCTGGATGAAGCACAAGCTGGAATCAGGATTGCCAGGAGAAATATCAATAACCTTAGATAGGCAGATGATACCACCCTTATGGCAGAAAGTGAAGAAAAACTAAAGAGCCTCTTGAAGAAAGTGAAAGAGGAGAGTGAAAAAGTTGGCTTAAAACTCAACATTCAGAAAATTAAGATCATGGCATTTGGTCTCATCACTTCATGACAAATAGATGGGGAAACAATGGAAACAGTGACAGACTTTATTTTTTGGGTCCCCAAATCATTGCATATGGTGATTGCAGCCATGAAATTAAAAGATGTTTGCTCCCTGGAAGAAAAGCTATGACAAACCTAGATAGCATATTAAAAAGCAGAGACATTACTTTGCCGACAAAGGTCTGTCTAGTCAAGGCTATGGTTTTCCCAGTAGTCTTGTATGAATGTGGGAGTTGGACCATAAAAAAAGCTGAGCATTGAAGAATTGATGCTTTTGAACTGTGGTGTTGGAGAAGACTCTTGAGAGTCCTATGGACTGCAAGGAGATCAAACCAGCCTATCCTAAAGGAAATTAGTCCTGAACATTCATTGGAAGGACTGATGCTGAAGCTCCAATATTTTGGCTACCTGATGTGAAGAACTGACCCATTGGAAAAGACACTGATGCTGGGAAAGATTGAAGGCAGGAGGAGAAGGGGACGACAGAGGATGAGATGGCTGGATGGCATCACTGACTTGATGGACATGAGTTTGAGCAAGTTCTGGGAGTTGGTGATGAACAGAAATGCCTGGCGTGCTGCAGTTCATGGAGTCGCAGAGAGTCAGATACAACTGAGCAGCTGATCTGAACTGAGACAGCCACAGGCCAAGCAGTACTGCCACAAACTTGCCCCACGCACAACTTTGACCACAGCCACGGGAAAACATGCTCCGAGAGCCTGTTCAAGTTGCTTCAGTCGTGTCTGACTCTGTTCAACCGCATAGATGGCAGCCCACCAGGCTCCCCCGTCCCTGGGATCCTTCAGGCAAGAATACTGGAGTGGGTTGCCATTTCCTTCTCCAATGCATGAAAGTGAAAAGTGAAAGTGAAGTCGCTTAGTCGTGTCTGACTCTTCATGACCCCATGGACTACAGCCTACCAGGCTCCTCCACCCATGGGATTTTCCAGGCAAGAATACTGGAGTGGGATGCCATCGCCTTCTCCCTGAGGGCCTAGGGTCCAAGCATATTTACCAACTGTTACATCTAACCCTTACCTCTAGAAACCTGATATTTCTGTTGACTAGGAAAGCAGCATTTTTAGAACAGTCTGATGCATTGGGAAGAGCAGTGGATTAGAAGTGAGGAGGTCCAGGGATATCTGTGGGTCTACCATTAATTAGCATCATTTTTCTGCCTTGTAACTCTTAACCTCTCTGGACCTTGGTTTCCACATCTGTAGAATGGATGGATTGGCATAGGTCACTCTCATGGTCCTTTCTAGCTCTAAGATTCTGAGTTACTATTACTCAGGGAATACAATGGGCAGAGGTTGTCACTAAACGCACAGTTCAGCCAGACTCTGTCATGAAAGATTATTCTAGAACAGGGGCTGGCAAACTACAGCCCATGGATCATACTTGGTCTGCAGTCTGTTTTGGTACAGTCCACAGTCTGAAAATGGTTAGAACATTTTTTTTAAAAAATTGAAAATAAAACAAAAAAGAATATGTGACAGAGACTATATGTGACTCACAAAGCCTAATATATTTACTATTTGGCCCTTTACACAAAAAACTTTGCTGATCTCTGCTCTAGAATACCGAGAAACTGTCCATATTGCAGGCTTTAGCTATTTAATGTTCTTGCAAAACAGTTATTTCCTAACTTTTCTTAGGTTATGTGGCAGATTAAATATGGTCATAATTTTTTTACATTCTTCCCATTGGTCTGTGTCTCTGCCTGTTGGCTCTGGGGGGGATCTGTGACTCCAATAAGACACGGAGGACATGTACTAAGTCAGTGTTAGGACCAAGGCCTTGAGAAACTGGCAGGTTCCTCTTTCTGTTTCTTAGGACACCCTTTCTGGGAGCCTGAAATTCCCAGAAAGGAGACATCTGTATGTATGAATTGAAGCCACCAGGGCCCTCCAGACTGGCCCATCTGCTACCTGCCCACCACCAAGGATCCTCGGTCAGCATCACATGGAACAGAAGATCTAGCTAGTCAAATCTTGCCTAAATTCGTGGCCCACTAAACCCGTACATGTAATAACATGACTGTTGTATAGACCCTCTATGTTTTGGGGGAGTCTGTCACATAGTAAGAGATAACTGGAATAGGACCAGTGTGCGGTGCTAATGAAATACACATCAGGTGCTTCCTCTGTCTTGGGTGGCACCCTGAGTCTATATTTTAATAAGGCCCTTTAGGTGATTCACATTCTCAAACAAGTTGGAGAATTAATCTTCACAGTGACTCTATGATTTTCTGAAATATGCTTGGGATCATGCATAAAAGCACCTAGATTCTTCTGTTGTACTTTCTGGAGGACTCTAGGTAAGGCCTGGGTGTGACCATAGTCCACTGCCCAATACTAGTCACTCCAAGACACTGAGTCCCTTCTTTGGACAGAACACTACCCCAGGCTCTGTGGGAGACTGCTGCTGCTGCTGCTGCTAAGTCGCTTTAGTAGTGTCTGACTCTGTGAGATCCCATAGACAGCAGCCCACCTGGCTCCGCCGTCCCTGGGATTCTCCAGGCAAGAATACAGGAGTAGGTTGCCATTGCCTTCTCTGGTGGGAGATTGGAATGATTGTAAATACCCGAAGCCTAGGTCTTGGTGTTATTTGTCATCCTACCCTAGCACCTAGCATAGATCCTAACCGGGCATAGAGTAATTGCTTAATACATGCTTATGAGTTAAAAGCAAGTAATAATTGCTTGCTTTTATATATTATATATATTATATATATATATAATAATCAATATACCTATTGATAATTTATTTCATCCTAGCATTTAGTTTCCTATAATTGCTTCATTTAATCCTTACAGTGATCCTGAGAGGCAGTTGTTATTCACTTTATCTTAAAAATAACAAACCTAAAATTCAGGGGATGAATTAGCCTGAGGTAGCTGATAGAATAGGAGGAGCTATTCAGATAAAATGCTTGATTTTAGTGTTCATAACCACCCCACAATCCCCCCTTAGGTGAGACATTCATAGTCCCCAACTTTGAGGGGCTTCAAAGCTATGACAAACCTAGGCAGCATATTAAAAAGCAGAGACACCACTTTGCTGACAAAAGTCCACATTGTCAAAGCTACGGTTTTTCCAGTAGTCACATATCATGTGAGAGTTGGACCATAAAGAAGGCTGAGTGCCAAAGAATTGATGCTTTTGAACAGTGATGCTGGAGAAAACTCTTGAGAGTCCCTTGGACAGCAAGGAGATCAAACCAATCAATCCTAAATGAAATTAACCTTGAATATTCAGTGGAGGATTGATGCTAAAGCTGAAGCTTCAATTCTTTGGGCACCTGATGTGAAGAGCCGACTCACTGGAAAAGACTCTGATGCTGGGAAAGAATGAAGATGGGAGGAGAAGGGGACGACAGGGGATGAGATGGTTGGATGGCATCGCTGACTCAACAGACATGAGTTTGAGCAAACTCTAGAAGATGGTGAAGGACAGGAAAGCTTGGCATGCTGCAGATCATGAAGTTGCAAAGAGACATGGCTTAGCAACTGGAAAACAACAAACCTGTGAGAGCGGGGCACAAGTGCACACCCGGAAACACTGCACAGAGTGGCCCGCGTCCGCGGCCTGGCTCTGTTGGCAGGCCGCTGTGGCGCTCCATGAGGGCTGTATCAGTTGACTGTGGCTTCATAGCAAACAACCACAGTCTTCAGTTCAGTTCAGTTGCTCAGTCAAGTCCGACTGTTTGCGACCCCATGGACTTCAGCACACCAGGCTTCCTTGTCCATCACCAACTCCCAGAGCTTGCTCAAACTCATGTCCATCGAGTCGGTGAGGCCATCCAACCATCTCAACCAGTCTTGATGGTTTTAAAAACTCATTCATTAGCTTACATTTTGTTTGTCAGAGGTCCTAGCACAGCATGGGTGGGTTCTCTGCACATGGGTCCCTCAAGGCTAAAATCAAGGTATCAGACAGGCTGCAATCTCACCTGAAGCTCAGAGGCCTTTTCTAAGCTCACGTAGTTGCGGCAGAATTCAGTTACTTGAGGTCTCAGCACTGACTAAGGCCCCTGGGTCCTTGTTGACTATCAGCCACAGGCTCCTCACAGTTCCTTGAGGTCACCCATAATTCTCATTCCATGGCCCCTCCATTTTCAAAGCCAGTGATGGAGAGCCTCCCTGCTGTTAAATCCCTTTTGCACTTCAAACTCTTTAGGAATAGCCCAGTGCCTTTTAAGAGTTCCTCTGATTAAGTCAGATTTCCCCAGCATACTCTTTTCTTTAAAGTCAATTGATTTTGGATCTTAATGATGTCTGTAAGATCCCTTCACAACACGCTTCAAACACAGTTCCTTCAAACACCTAGATCAGTGCTTGCCTGAATATGTGGGATAGGATGGCGATCTTGGAGACCACCTTGGAATCCTGCCCAGCAGGAGTGCACAGAACAGACTGACGAACAGAAGCTGCTTCATAGGTGTGTCCTCTTACAAAGACTCTCCCTTTCTCTGTACTCAGAGGTCCCAGTGGAGAGGAATCCATTCCGGAACCTTAAGGCTATATGATTATACAGTGGCTTCTTAATCTGAGAGTGGGATTTGGGGAGGAGGGAGTGCTGGCCCATAAAACAATGACTCTGCATATTAATGTGCTGTACAGAGGTAGAGAGGCTGTGAAGAGCGGAACCCCATGCTGGTTCCCTGTCTTTCTCCTCTTAATAAGGTCTCTGCGGAGAGCATCTGCCCCAGAGGTGTGAGCCGGGCAGAGTCTAAGTTTGCCTCCCCCCCGCCACACAGCCCTGTGTTCTCTGCAGAATCTGCCGCTTTTGCCAGAGAAGTTGATTACTGAATAATGAATTATCGTTCTTTTTTCATTTCCCAGCCCTCTTCAGAAATGTGCCGCTACTTTTCTACTTATGGAGGCTCAAAATGGAAAGGAAAAGAGAAGATTCTTCTTTCATCCAGAGGGAGGAAGAAAAAAAAAAACAACCACAATCTTACCTAACAGCTCCATCTCACTCCCGGGGATGATAGTGATAATTGTTTTAATTAATTCAATTTCTAACTTCAGAGTAATTTCATTTCTTCCTTGACCGGACGATAATGTCTCCAATGAAGTGAAGTTTCACTAGATAATACCAGGCAGGGTCACTTGGTCAGATCAGAAAAGTCCTTGCCCTCTTGGCGGGGGGGAGGGCATAGCCCAGAAATGAGAGTTCCACTCTAACAGAATAGAGCTGTTCCTGCATCAGAGAGCAGAGTCGTGCTCGGAAGTCTTCCCAGGGCCGTGGTGGAGGCTCCCCTATGCATCACAGGTGTGGGAGTTCTCCACAACATGAGAGTTATTCTCCCGGGAAAAGGGATGCATACAGTGAACTCAGAGGAGGCAGGTAGCTGTAGGTGAGAAACAGTAATGTCACAGACCAGAATTCATGCAGAGAAGAGTGAACAGAAGGAGCTTCGGGTGCATCATGAAAACTGACCTGTGACCCAAGACCAATCCTTAAGTTACTGTACCCTCAAATGAGAGCCCGAGGAAGGAAAAGCTGACAGATGGCTGGTTCTGGGATATCGCTGCCCTGGTGCCCTTCTTCAAGGGCCCATTATAAGCTGCACAATATTGGTGAGGTTCTATCATAGGGACCTTGGTATGTGTGAGAGCATGTGTGTGAAGGGGAGTGTGTGTGAGAGTGTGTGAGATCTGAGTGTGTGTGCATATATGTGAGAGGGTGTTGTGAGGGTGTGTGTGAGAGAGTGGATGGTAAGTGAGTGTGTGTGTGTGTGTGTGTGTGTGTGCGTGTGTGTGTGATGCTGGAAAGAATTTTGACATAAGCCAGGTTGCCTGAGTGACCTATATACCAGATTAAAATCCCCAAGGAGAAGGAATGGTAGGACCCGGCAGTGGTGGGAAGAATCAGGAATGGATTCAGTACTTAGTAAACAGAGGCAACTGGATCAGGTGACTGGGGAAAGGGGGGGGGGGGGAGTGGAAGTCTGAGGGCATCTGAGCTTCTGACTTGAGCAGCTAGGTGAAGAGAGGCCCCTAAAGGGGCAGGATGGGATGGGTGGGAGGGAGGCTCAAGAGGGAGAGAATATATAAAGAGGGCATGGAAACCCACTCAAGTATTCTTGCTGGAAAATCCCATGGACAGAGGAACCTGGTGGGTTACAGCCCATGGGGTTACAAAGAGTCAGACATGACTGAGCAACTAAGTATATATATATATAGTTATAGACTGATTTGCAAAGTTGTATGGCAGAAATTAACACAACATTGTAAAGCAATTATCCTCCAAATAAAACAGATAATAGAGAAAAATGAAAGCAAGGTTGATAGGATATCATTTAAAACAAGTGTATGCTTTTCAGGAAACTACATGGGTCTTCAAGAAATACTTCTGTCTTCAGAGTCTGCAAAAGCCTTATGTCTGCATCATTCACACACTGAACTACCAAGAATATAATAAAGCATATTTCTAACATGCTTTAATCAGTTTCCTCTCTCTTGATCTGTCTTCCTCTGTGTCTACCAGACTTCTCTTTCTATCCTGTGTTTTGAGCACCCCACCCCAATGATCGTGTGCACCCTTCCTGTTAAGTCAGCATCATCTTCACAGTTTGTTAGCTCAAAACTGAATGTATCTGGAGATACCCCCATCTGTTTGCTGACTTGAACTTCATACAACTAAGGATCCAAGACAGAGTAAACTTTTCTATAGTTTTTATATTGTTTACAACTTTGTTAGCTTGATACCTACCAGGGAAGCTCCAGAATATCAAAAATTAAATAGAAAGTAAAATAAAAGCCAAGGTTTCTTTTGCGAGATCTTGCCCCTCTCCATTATTAGCATATTCAGGTAACTACCTCAGTAGAACCTGGTCTTCGATGGGAGTTGGTAGCTCCTGGGAGGTTAAATATATTGTTGGGGGTGGAGGGGTGATGAGATGGCATCACTCTCCAACTTCAGTTAGAAATAGCCTGGAAAAGACAAGCGACGTTGAGACTTGGAGAGCAGGGGAATGGAAGGAGACAGCTTCCTTGAAAGGGGAGCAGGCAGGCACAGGACTGGACACAGACACAGCCGCTGTGTCACCGGAGGCTCCAGCTGAGAGAGGGACTGTCTTTTCAGATGGTCCATTACTGGAGGATTACAATTTTAAAAATTAACTCACCCCCTTATGAGAGGGACCAGATTGAAGGCAATATGCTGCTTTGTTTCCTAGTTCTCTTCCATGGCAAACAAGGCTCTAAAAATGCTCTGCAGAACTAAATCATGAATCATGCAAAAGAGAGCAGTAAAGTCCAGATGAAGGGCAGACTGCTGTAATATACTTCCAGAAAAACCTCAGGAAGGCTACCGCCGGCTGGAGCTGAAGGGTCAAACACTGTGCAGCCAGAGTTGTGGAAATGTATAGCAAGACAAGGGCAAGGAACCTGAGGGCTGAGAAAACTGGGGGTGGGGGAGGTGGGAGGATCAGGTTATAAGGAGCAATAAGAGAGGCCATGAATCTCACCCTATGAACTGCGAGGTATCCCTGTAATAGGGCTGGATCATAGTGGATTGGTGTCCCTTGAAGGGCATATGAAGAGCTTACTTGCAGACACAGGTCAGATCACCCCTGGCAACCCCAACATCTTTCTCTGGCATCTAGATCCTCAGTGTCATAGAGACGAGCAGCCTCCAACTCAGACATCACAGAAGCAAAACTCTAGGCAGGCCAAGTGAGTGAACCCAGTTAGGCATAGGAAAGGCCATTTATCTGGATTTCACGATTGATGGAAATATGGATGCACACAAATATTTCTCTACCACCAGGAAATCTGCAGTGTGAGAGAATGGCTGAGGGCCTCTGGCACTCAGCCTCAGTGTTGGAAACCGATAGTATGTGGAGGGGGAGGGGGCAAGCTGGATGGTAATGATGCGGCCACACTGCCTACAACCCACTGCCAGCAAAGGAGATTGAGTGGCCTATGGCTGCCACATGCGATGGTCAAAAGAATCTGTACTAATTTTCATATGGTGTCTGCCAATTTTTTAAAAGTTCAGATTTTAAAGGTAGAAATAAAACACCTAGGAAGGTTGCATTCAACCTGCATGCAGTCAGTTTTAAATTTCTTATCTGGTTCAATACTCTAATTTTATAAATAAGAAAACTGAGGCCCATGGAGAAGTGTCTGATCCTCTGCTACACTGTGAATTGAGGCCAAGGCTACACCTAGAGCTTAGATCTTTCTTTCTGCAGGCCTCCTGCCATATCCCAGCTTCTCTGGCTGCATGAGGATCCTCTCTCAGAATCTGTTTCAGCCTCTTTACTGCCCCCTGGCAGTCAGAAGCATCATCGCACTACTCCACTCACCCCATGGCAAATAGATGGGGAAACAATGGAAACAGTAAGTAAGGAAGTAGATGGGGAAACAGTGGAAACAGTGGCTGACTTTACTTTTCTGGGCTCCAAAATCACTCCAGATGGTGATTGCAGCCATGAAATTAAAAGACACTTACTCCTTGGAAAGAAAGTTATGACCAAACTAGACAACATATTAAAAAGCAGAGACATTACTTTGTCAACAAAGGTCCGTCTAGTCAAGGCTATGGTTTTTCCAGTGGTCATGTATGGATGTGAGAGTTGGACTATAAAGAAAGCTGAGCGCCGAAGAATTGATGCTTTTGAATTGTGGTATTGGAGAAAACTCTTGAGAGTCCCTTGGACTGCAAGGAGATCCAGCCAGTCCATCCTAAAGGAAATCAGTCCTGGGTGTTCATTGGAAGGGCTGATGTTGAAGCTGAAACTCTGAAATACTTTGAAGATAAAAATACTTTGGCTACCTGATGCAAAGAGCTGACTCATTGGAAAAGACCCTGATGCTGGGAAAGATTGCAGGCAGGAGGAGAAGGGGACGACAGAGGATGAGATGGTTGGATGGCAACAACCAACTCAATGGACATGGGTTTGGGTGGACTCTGGGAGTTGGTGATGGACAGGGAGGCCTGGCATGCTGCGGTTTATGGAGTCGCAAAGAGTCAGACACGACTGAGCGGCTGAACTGAACTGAAGTAAGTGTTAGTCGCTCAATTGGGTCCAACTCTTTGAGACCCCATGGACTACAGCCTACCAGGCTCCTCTGTCCATGAGATTTTCCAGGCAAGGATACTGGAGTGAGTCGCCGTTTCCTTCTTCAGGGGATCTTCCCAACCCAGGGATCAAACCCGGGTCTCCTGTGCTGCAGGCAGATTTTTTACGGACTGAGCTACAAGGGAAGCCCAGTGACAGAGCTTAATTTTTGGGCTCCAAAATCACTGCAGATTGTGACTGCAGCCATGAAATTAAAAGATGCTTGCTCCTTGGAAGAAAAGTTATGACAAACCTAGACAGCATATTAAAAAGCAGAGACATTACTTTGTTGACAAAGGTCCATCTAATCAAAGCTATGATTTTCCCAGTAGTCATGTATGAATGTGACAGTTGAACCATAAAGAAGGCGGAGTGCCAAAGAATTGATGTTTTTGAACTGTGGTGTTAGAGAAGACTCTTGCGAGTCCCTTGGACTGCAAGGAGATCCAGTCAGTCAATCCTAAAGGGAATCAACCCTGAATGTTCATTGGAAGGACTGTTGCTGAAGCTGAAACTCCAATACTTTGGCCACCTGATGTGAAGAGCCAACTCATTAGGAAAGACCCTGATGCTGGGGAAGATTGAAGGCAGGAGGAGAAGAGGATGACAGAGGATGACATAGCTGGATGGCATCACTGACTCAATGAACATGAGTCTGAGCAAACTCCAGGAGATGGTGATGGACATGGAAGCTTGGTGTCCTGCAGTTCATGGGGTCACAAAATGTCAGACATGACTGAGTGACTGAACAACAAAAGCCCCACTCAGGAATCTTCTCTGAACCTCACATATTCTACCTGCCCAAAGGAAACAAAACAAGATAACTTATCCATTCATTCAGGACCTATAGTGGTTTAAATGACACCCCCGCTAAAGATATTCATGTCACAATCCTCAGAACCCATAAATGCCATCTTATGTAGAAGGAGTATCTTTGCACATGTCAAGTTAAATATGTCGAGATGAGATCCTTCTGGGTTAGCCATGTGGGCCTGAAACCCATTGATGGGCATTCTTACAAGAGGGAGGCAGAATAAGATTATGTGGACAACAGAGGCAGAGGTTAGAGTGATGTGGCCCTTAGTTAAGGAATTCTGGCAGCCACCAGAAGCTAGAAGAGGCAAAGCGTGCATTTCCTCCAGGGCTTCCAGGGGAAGTACCTCCCTGCCAAACTTTGACTTCAGACATCTGGCCTCTAGAACTATGAGAGAATAAATTGTGATTTGTTATGGCAGCCACAGAAAACCAACACAGGGTGCTTCCTTCTCCAGGGAATAGGAATTTCCTGTGAGACTAAAAACAATCTGTTGACTACTTCATTTATACAGGGCGCATACGTTTTTTCCAATCCTCGTATCACTCATTCCCTGGAGGAGGGCAGGGCAACCCACTCCAGTACTCTTGCCTGGAGAATCCCATGGACAGAGGAGCCTGGTGGGCTGCAGTCCAAGGGGTCGCAAAGAGCTGGACACCACTGAGCGACTGAGCACACACACAGCTCTTTACAATAGGTGTTATCTCTTCTCCCACCCCGAACCCCAACTCATGACACACACAGGGAAGCGGAGGTGCTGAGAAGCCCACAGCTCCTAAGCAGTAGAGCTAAGATTTTAAAACTGTGTATGGCCCCTGTGTCCTTGTCTTTTGAAGGAAAAGACTGACTCCAGAGTTAATGATTAAGAAATGTGAAGATGTAGAAACAAACAACAGCTATTGGGCTGGGGAGCTGGTAACAATTTAGACCATAATTCTGTCACATAGCAGAGTCACTGAACTCCCAGTTTCCTGAAAGATAGAAATAAAGGCCTGACACACATTCCTAAATTGTTTTTATATGAAGCAGACCCCCTCTAGATGAAAACTGCTGACCACAAGAACTTAGAGCTTAGACTATTTGAAACCAGAAGGTAGATGATGCTCGAAACTTCACTTTGATGCCAACCAATCTGAGCATTGTCCATGAGCTGATCACGCCCTGCTCCTTGAACACTGTAAAACTTCTTACTAACCCCTCCAGGGTGGGTCAAACAGTCTCGAGGGCATGAGCCCACTGTGGCCCCCTTTGCCTGGCAAAGCAATAACAGATATTCTTCTCTACTCCGCCCCAAACTCTGTCTCTGTGTTTCTATTAGGCATCCGTGAACAGAGGCCAGATTTCGGCAACAATTTGAAGCCCACACTTTTTATTCTCACGGCTCTGCTCATATGGAACTTCCTCAAATAAGCTCTTGTAATATAATACTGAGCTTCCTTAGCTCCACAAAGCAGCTCTGAAGGTGGAAATCTCCTATTGTTAGAACAGATCAGTGCAAACATTTTATTTTGAACAATGGCCAAGTTTTAAATTTAATATTTTAGGCAGAATTATGCCAATATTACAGAAAGAGTAGTGCTTGGTGGGCAAATGCACATCACTTCCAGATGCAGGCACTACCGAACTGTATCCTGAATCATCATGAGGAGCGTCTCAATTCATGCACTGATAACTTGATTCTTTTCAGACTCTGGCAATAACCACCACACGAATGTATGAAGTAAGGAAAATATAACTTCACACAAAGCAAAGCACAGATTGACCAAAACTGGGATAGGCTTTACTAGAGAAAAGGGAAACACCTAGAATCATCTGATGTTTAAGTAACTAGAAATATTTTGAGAAGTTGATTCTGATCCAGAGAAATAAGACCTAAGTGTGGATGCTAAATAGTAATCTTGCTTAGATAATTGAATTTAGTCTCTTTGAGACTGAATTTTCAATCTATAAAATATAAGAATAGAAATAATGTGTACATATCATATGATCAGGTTGTAGCACACATCTGGTTCCTGATAAACAGTAGCTATTAAATAATTACTATCACTGTTGTTCATTGTCCTGACTCTTCCCTATTTTATCATACAGAAATGTAATTCAAATATTCTGTAAGAGGATATAATGAAAATTATCCAATCACCAGTTTAATTTCTCTTTTTATAGTTACACAGAGAATTGTAATTCCACACCAGAAATAAGCACCCTTTCAAATTACCGTTTAAAAATAACTTGTTGCAAGCCTACATAAATTCACTCCACATATAATATTCTTTCAATTGACTTAGAGATGTGAAGGCAGACTTGTTAGAGGGGAAAAAATCTATAAAGGCTACACTCATTCATCCACTAGATATTTATGGAGGAATGTCTCCAGAATCAATGCAAAGTATAATAATTGCCCTAAGAGTTTTGAGTAAAATGCTATGAGATTATAAACAGAAATAACACAGTCAAGTTTGTTAATTAGAAAAACGTGAATTCAAAAGAGGGAGAATTCCTTCCCAATACTTTATGGGGCTGGGGGAGGGGAAATGAACGATGGGGAAGAAAGTACAGCTTACAGAGATGCTATGCAAAGGAGGTAGTTTCCAATTGAACCTTAAAGAAGGCAGATTTCAACATGGAAAGCAAGTTTTCTACACAAAAAGATAGAACCAAAAATTCTAGATGTCTGTGGGAAGCAGCAAATAAGTCTGTTTTGATGGGGCAAAGAGTATATCAGAGTGAATATTTGATTTGCTATTGGACAGGTAGGTAATAGAGAACTCACATATGACCTGAGCATTTTGAACCTATTTGTTAGATACTTAGGTCCTTAACTCCCTTAGTAGAGCAGAGATATGGTCAGAAATGGGCATTTTGTAACTTGAGGGTATAGCCTGTGTTGGTGGGAATGGAAACAGAAGGGCCATGTAGGAGGCTTGGTCATCATCTACGTGAAAGGAGAATGAATGATTAGCTAGTCAGGAGAGAGTGAGGTGGGAAGCGAGTGAAAGACAAGAAGGAATAGCCAGAAGATGTGGTGGTTCAAGCAAGGATGCCCAAGAAAATCTGGTAGTAACAAGAGTAAGGAACATAGAACAAAGAGTAGACTTGTCTGGAAGAATTGCTATGCTTAGTTTGGGATGCATAGAGATGCCCACCATACAAATGAAAACAAAACAAAACACCCTTAGTTTAGAAGAACGCTTGACCTTGGAGATGGAAAACAGCATTCTGCAAAAGGTAATGATTTTTAGCCTTGAGAAAGCTCAGATTACTAAGGGAGACTACAAGGAGAAAGAAAGAGGAGACAGGCAGGCTCTAGGTGGCGATGTCTGATTTCATAGAGGTTGGAGTAGACTGACAAGGGTAGTCTGAGAAATAAAAGGAAAAGGAAACTTGTCCATTGTCTCTAGTCTTTGAAAATGAGGAAGGTAGAGATATTTTACAGGCCAAGATCTAAGAGAAAGCTGCTGTTGCTTTTGCCAATGCTGTTTCTGTCTGGAATGCCTACCTCACCTCCACCTTTCTTCATCTATTCCAAGTCCAATTAAACTATGAGGCTCACTGTGAATGCCACCTCCTCTGTGAAACCATCCTAAGTCAGGTCCTAAGAAAAAGTGATCTTATCCTCTTTCTGTTATAGGAGTTCTCAGTCTACATTATCATTGCTTCCAGTCACGTGGTCATATGGTAGACTTTCTCCAAACGCTTGTTGATGGGAGCAGGGCCAGGACTGAAGGCATAAGAGAAGGAGCTAGTCTTGGTCAGCGGGAAAGATACTTTTATTCTAATATAGGAGACAAGAGAAGTCTTCTATGCTCAGTATCTAGGGTTGACAGGCTTTTCAAGGGCTTCCATAATATTTGAGACCAAAAAACAAACCAAAAAAAAAAAAAAATCCCTCCAAAATAGGAAAAAATGAAAAGGAAAAATAACAAATGTTTAAGTATCTATAAATGTTATTATATTAAATAGTCTGAGAAAATTCAGGTTGCCTCTTTGATAATTGAACATAAATGTGATTTCATGTCAGGTGTGGTGCATTAAATACATACATAATAGACAAACAGGTTTGATATGATTTGAGGTGGTGCATCCATCTCAAAGAGTAGGCATGCCCAGAACCCAGGAGTGCCTGAACCCATCCTGAGAGAAGGCCACCAGAGGAATTTTGAAGTGGAGAGGACAGAAGTAACAATGCCTACTTTACAGGTCATCTATGCAGGCTTGGATTTCACATATGTCATTAAAATAAAGGTGTGATGTTATGGTAAAGACTGAGAAACTAATCCCATGCAAATATTCTCTTCCTGGAGCCTGGTTACTACCTCCGACTCATCCTTATTTCATTTGCAGCAATGACAGGGAGGCAGGTCTACCAATCAAATCCTTCAGGAGCAAAGATCAGCATCTGTGATCCTGGCAATATAGTGATCTCAGCCAAACCTTACAAAGAAGTACTTGATTATGATAAAAATGACAATTATTAATAAAGAAATGTAGAGCAAACAAGCTACATAGAATAACCACAACAAATAATTATGATATTTTCAGAAACAAGCTACCACTTGCCAGACAACTCACTAGGCAACTTTCAGCCTGCAGTAAATCTATACACTTAGCTTTGCTGTCTTTATAAAATACATTAACGAAGTAATAGCAATATGGCTGCTGAAAAGATGCAATGTCTAGATGAAACCCTAAGGGAATTTTATAAAGTAAAGCAATCAGATGAAGATAAACAGTGCCCTTTCCCTTAAAAAAATTGCTATGGAGGTTTTTTTAAATTAATTTCCAATTTAAAAATTATTAAAAATGGGACTACATGCACAAAACATAATCTCATTTATGAAAATGACAGCCTCAAATCCTATTTCAAGCCCAATTTTCAATACATGAAAGTTGTTCATGAGCATGAGTCATATTAGGATATTCTTATTAAAATTACCACAGTCTGTGGAGAAAATTAGTTTTCTGAAGTATCCCATAGGTGCAAAAATTGTAAGTTTTAAAATTAGCATTCAATTTTCTGAAATATATTGTTGGGTTTCCTAAGACTGTACATTGGAACCATATAGGTACCATATATGTTAGATATATATTCATTTAAAGTTTTATGCAGTTCTTCAGTTCAGTTCAGTCGCTCAGTCATGTCTGACTTTGTGACTCCGTGGACTGCAGCACTCCAGACCTCCTTGTCCATCACCAACTCCGAGTTTACTCAAACTCATGTCCATTGAGTTGGTGATGCTATCCAATCATCTCATCCTCTGTCGTCCCCTTCTCCTCCCGCCTTCAATCTTTCCCAGCATCAGGGTCTTTTCAAATGAGTCAGTTCTTTGCATCAGGTGGCCAAAGTATTAGAGTTTCAGCTTCATCATCAGTTCTTCCAATGGATATTCAGGACTGATCTCCTTTAGGATGGACTGTTTGGATCTCCTTGCTGTCCAAGGGACTCTCAAGAGTCTTCAATACCATAGTTTAAAAGCATCAATTCTTCACTGCTCAGCTTTCTTTATAGTCCAACTCACATCCATACATGACTACAGAAAAACCATAGCTTTGACTAGATGGACCTTTGTTGGCAAAGTAATGTTTCTGCTGTTTAAATGCTGTCTAGGTTTGTCATAACTTTTATTTCAAGGAGCAAGTGTCTTTTAATTTCATGGCTACAGTCACCATCTGCAGTGATTTTGAAGCCCCCCAAAATAAAGTCTCTCACTGTTTCCCCATCTATTTGCCACAAAGTGATGGGACAGATGCCATGATTTTAGTTTTCTGAATGTTGAGCTTTAAACAAACTTTTTCACTCTCCTCTTTCACTTTTTATCAAGAGGCTCTTTAGTTCTTTTTTGCTTTCTGTCATAAGGGTGATGTCATCTACATATCCGAGATTATTGATATTTCTCCCAGCAATCTTGATTCCAGCTTGCACTTCATTCAGCCCAGCGTTTCTCATGATGTACTGTGCATATAAGTTAAATAAGCCGGGTGAAAATATACAATATACATACTCCTTTCCTGATTTGGAAGCAGTCTGTTGTTCCATGTCCAGTTCTATCTGTTGCTTCCTGACCTGCATACAGATGCAGTTCTTAATATAATTATATGATAATTTTGTATTCCATATCTGAGATTGTTTCAGTTTCTCTACATATGCATCTTTGTCTCTGATTATTTAAAATAAAAAAATCTCACTGATGTTTTACTGCTGTCTCTCTAAGAAGAAAAACACAGAGGCAACTGCCTTCTCTGGCTGGCCATCAACTGCTACCACATTCTTTTCACATTTTCCTCAAGAAATTGCATTTATGAAAATCAGCAGCCATGGGGGTAGGTATTATAGGAATCTGAAATGAGGAGGCAAAGATAAAGTTTGAAACCAATGGTCATTTCAAAGGGCAAATATAAGGCCAGGTTTAATTTTTATTTTAAAAACCAGGCATTTTCTCAAACTCTTGTGTATTGTCCTAGATATAAAGCTGTGCCTTGGAATATCTCCCTTCCCTGAAACTACACCAAAGAATCAAGAATATATGTCAGCTTCTTCAGACTGCTGTGGAGTTGGCAAAGGGACGGCACTCAAGCAGAGTGACAGGGAGAGTCAGGCTGGCAGTCTGTAATTGCCCCATTTGCACTTTAATGGTTCTCTCTGCTGACTTCCATTTTGCAGAACTTCTTTTAATGATCAACAGGCTATATACAAGGTACTTACTGTGATTTTAAAACTTTTAAAACTACTTGAGCCACTTACACATTTGGGAAGAATTCCATTTGCAGGGACCACGCTACAACATTAGTTGGGTGAATATGCATTTTAAAGATTACACATTAATGAGACCAAGTAAAATTTGGTCATTTGAACAACTGACCAGGCATGCAAATGCTGGGACTCTATGTACAAAAGGAAGTTCTTAATTGGGTCATTGATTTGCATAATTAAAGCAATTCCCTTGGTGTTCTGCTTTAGTTTGACTATAAAATTCACTAGACCATGGAAGAGGGTCTACGTGTCAATCAGAATGATGATAGATCTTAACCCTTTCCCTGCCCAAATTGTACCTGCAGGTTATTTGGTTATCTCCCTGTGATGTACCCAGTATACTAGATCATTGAAGATTTTTCTCTTATGTTTAGACTGGGGAAACACGGAGTCAGAGTCACAAGTTTTGAGTCTCGATTTCTTGACTACACTCACTGAACTCAGGAAAAGAATGTGGAAGGGAGGCCAAAAGAGTGGACCACGTAGAAGTTAAGAGAATACATTCTTGATCTAAAGTTTGTGGCTCCTGGGCTGTGTGACTCTCATCAGTCATGCCCCCTTCTCCGTCCCTCAGAAGACCTTAGGTAGAATGACCAGAGGTACCAAGGTGAGGGCCAAAGGAAAGGATCTGGATTAGATAAAATCACTTCCTAAAGCTCGAATGTGACTGAGCTCAGCAGAGTGGGTTTGGAGAACCCTGCTCAAGTATCAGAATGAATCATATGAAAAGGCCGTTTTCTCTGACAAAACAAGTGGCCATTTTATATGGTTCAATTTAGTTATAAAATGTGTTTTGCTGGAGTTTCCTAACTGGGTCTTAGAGGTTCAGATGCTGATCTCCTTCAATACATTTTCTCAATGTATGTTGGTTTTAAATAACAACTTTATAAGTAAAAGCTGGTATAGCATTTGATAGCTTATGAATTGCTTCAACACATTTAATCTGATTGAATCCTCACAGCCTTATCAGAAAAAAAAAACCCCATTATCATTTCTGGGCTCCCAACACATGGCACTATTCTATTTATTCTCCTTTTCATAGTCCATTCCTTTTCTAACTTCCTAACAGGCTTTTCTGTGTTGGCTGCTTGTTTAAGGGTAAGCATTTCTCAAGGCCCAAGCCTCATTTCTCTTCTCTATCCCAGAAACATCATCCATTTTTACACTAATGACCACATTTTTATCTCCTACCTGGACCTTTTCTCTAAACTCTACTTCCACTATTCAAACTGCCAGATGAACACCTGGTACTTAATTCTGCAGCCTCACCTCAAACTCAACTACTTTATAACTGAATTCATCATTTCTTTTCCCTCCTCCCTTCAACCCTTGTGGTTCTTCCTTCTGACTTTTGTATTCCATTAATAGTATCGTCCTTCTCACAGGAACCTAAATTCAATATGCGCGTCATCCTGGACTCCTCTTTCTCCCTTGTCTTCCATATTTCATCAGTTACCAAGGTTTTCTCATCATGTCTTCATAATTTCTCTCCAGCCACAGGGTCAGAAAATAGAGACAATCACAAGATAATTTACCCATTATTATCTGAATGCACTCTTACTTTACTAGCCCAAGGAAGACACTGATGAATTTTCCCATGTTCCATAACATTTGTGCCCTTTGAGTGGTAAAGTGAAAAAAGTGCAAGTGTTAGTCACTCAGTCGTGTCCGACTCTTTACAATCCCATGGACTGTAGCCCACCAGGCTCCTCTGTCCATAGTATTTCCCAGGCAAGAATACTGGAGTAGGTTGCCATTTCCTTCTCCAGGGGATCTTCCTGATCCAGGGATTGAACTGGGTCTCCTGCATTGCAGGCAGATTCTTTACTGTCTGAGACATCAAATTCAAGAGCATCAGGTGAAAAATAAGCAGACAAAGCCTTCCCTGGGAGCTGTTTAGCTTGGGGCTGCTGGGTTGGGGAACTGAGGTAGAGAGGGGTTTTTGGACAGTTAACTTGGGGAATCCAGACTTTAAATTCACAACACTAAATAAATAGGAGACCCCAAGGAATTCCAAGGAAGTATACAGAAATACAGAGGAAGATTGATTTGGCTCTGAGATCCTAATTTCCTGCAATTTCAAACATTACTTTAGCCCTCAAGACAAAGAAAGTGATACATTGCAACTGTCAGAACAACAACAAAGCAACCCCTATTTCATTTTTTTTTCTATTTCTTCTTCCTGAGTAGAAGTAGAGGCACATTGTTAATTTCAGACTAGGTTGATGAGAAAGATAATGTAAAATTTTAAAAAAGTAAACTAATTTAATTAGATGATTGGGAACAATGCAAACATGACCTAGAGAAAGACACAGCAGAGAGAGTGGTCACCTAGGAGATGCTCCATACACTTAGGTCTCAGCAACTGGTTGCAAAATTATTATAATAATCAAGTTACACATATAATGTATGTAAAGATCAAGTCAGGGGACACAAGGCTGATGCATACATTAGGGAGAGCAATGATGTTTCAGATATCAAAACCATACATGTCCAAGTGATGTTCGTAAGCTCCATACATTGACACTTTATTCCCAAAGGGGTGATAGAGCAGAGGGGTTCAGACAGACTTGGAGTTGTGTTTTTCCATCACCAATTGTCATATTACTTCATTTTCAGGTTTCAGCTTCTTTATCTCTACAACATGGGATTTAATGATGATGTCTACCTCATAAGTTGTAAGGATTTAGTGAAATACTGCATGGAAAGCACTTAGCTTTAGTAGACTTTATTAAGAATCCAATTACTCACAGCTTTATCATCATAGTGTTATTATCCTGTTTTCATGTAAATGTGCACTGAGAAATAAAGTCAAGCTGAGGAGAGTGCTATTGTTAGGCAAATACTCATACTTCTTAACCTACAGTCATAGTTATTCAGGTGCAATGAGGATAGATGCTAGTGAATTGGTAATAGTTTTAGCAGGTGAGAACAGAGCTCTTTTGTGTTTAAGCACAATAATTTAGTGTGTTTGAAAAACCCACAGTAACTTGCAGCAAATTATTATTCATTATGGTATACTACATAATGGAATACTCTAACAAAAGCATGAAGCTTGTCAGTCCTCAGCCTTAGGGTGAGTCTCATTTGATTTAAAGAGCCATGGTTGGTGTCCAGCTGAAGCAGGTCTCCCCAATCTCTTTGATAGAAATGCCAGTGGTTCCCAAGGAGAAGAAGATTAATGCCTCAACATACCTACTTGAACTACTATAAAAGCTATTCAAAGGGCACCCCAATCAGTCAGTCAGTCAGTCAGTCAGTTCAGTCGCTCAGTCGTGTCCAACTCTTTGCGATCCCATGAATCGCAGCACGCCAGGCCTCCCTGTCCATCACAAACTCCCGGAGTTTACTCAAACTCATGCACATCGGGTTGGTGATGCCATCCAGCCATCTCATCCTCTGTCGTTCCCTTCTCCTCCTGCCCCCAGTCCCTCCCAGCATCAGGGTCTTTTCCAATGAGTCAACTCTTCACATGAGGTGCTCAAAGTATTGGAGTTTCAGCTTCAGCATCAGTCCTTCCAATGAACACCCAGGACTGATCTCCTTTAGGATGGACTGGTTGGATCTCCTGGCAGTCCAAGGAACTCTAAAGAGTCCTCTCCAACACCACAGTTCAAAAGCATCAATTTTTTGACGCTCAACTTTCTTCACAGTAGGATGCATTTAATCCAGGAAGGGGGGAGGGGCCCTTCTGTATATTCCTCTCATGAGATGGAAGAAATGGATTCTCTTTTCAGGGACAGTGTTATGACACCAACATACTGATCATCCAGTACATAAGCAAGGTGTGGGAGAGGAGACCATAAGACTTCAATATCTCACAAGGAAAAGGCTTATAAGAGGTTAAAGAACTTTTTTCAAATTATAAATACATTTATTTTATTATTGTTTATTCCAGAGATCAGAATTCTTTAAAGCTAAATGAACAGTTAATGGGCTACTTTATGTTTTATCTTTGTATCATCATTAACTTTGAGAGTGCTCTCTTAAGGATGCTGGAAGGAAGATGGTTTCAGTTTTTTGTATTTATTGTTATTGTTCTTTCATTAATATCCAATGAATTATTCCTAAAGAATTAACAAAGGCACTGATGATACCAGGTTCCTCTTTTCCACTATCTCAAGTGTAGAAAACAGCACTTTTGGAAACCTTTTTTTTTTCCCTCCAAACTCATTTCTTTGATCTTCATTTGGCCTCAAACTGATCCCTCCTGATCCCTCCCCACCCTCCAATGAACATTAGAAGGAGGAGGAGGCTGGAGAGGAAGTGAGAAGCTTGGAATAATATCATGGTATTCACAGCCTTTCTCTAGTCCTGCCCATCACTAGAGGAAGGGGCTCCAATACATAACCAAGACAACACCACACCTCTCATTCCTTTGTCCTTTTATATACAACTGCTTAAATTAGCTTTATGTTCCCAGAAGAAAGAAAGAAGGTCTATTTTCAAACTGTGTTCAGGATCTAGCACCTTGCTTAATCAATGTTAAATAGTAACAGTGCATTTTAATTGGCCTACTTTCAGAGCATCAGATTAAATTATTCTGCTAATTAATTGGTTGATCTCATATTTCACTTGTATTGTCAGGTTATTATTTTTCCCTTAAGGACTCAAGATACCACTGACAGTTCAAATACTTCTTCATTAATTATCATGTCTTAGATTTCACATAATCTTATTATAATTATTTTGATATATTTATTGAGGACCAGCATGTATTATGAGTGATTAAGAACAGAGAATTAGTTTCACCTCTTCTCACTAATATGCACATTGGTTCATTGCTCAAAATCCAATGAAAGGTATACTTGGTTTGGCAGAAGACAGCCTTCAATTAGGTTTAATTGGTTAGACATTAAACTAGTTTCATGTAAGTGATCGATAAACATTTTATAACATTGGATCAAGTTTGTGTTTCACTAGCCAAATGTTTCCTGTTAATCGGCTCATCCTGTCTTCCCTTGGTAGCTGTGATATATAACTAGACCAATCGCTGCACTTTAAGAGAGAACCAGGCAAATTGGTAGGTTTAAAGGGAAAAAGAAGCAAGTCAGAGAAGGATTTGAAAGTCAACACAGGTCAAATGGCTAAAGAAACTGAGTTTAGCTTGGAAAACAGAAAATGTGGTGAGACACAAAAGCTACATGAAGTATTTAGAAGAATTTACATAGATAATAAATGGATTGATTTCATGTAACAGAACAAAGTCCAATGGGTGGATGTTACAGGGAGAAAACATTTTGCACAATATAAGAAAAAAATAAGCAAAATACTGGAATAATATATACATTGGAGGACCCTTATACAGAGTCCCCTGCCACTCCTGGAGGCGCTGCAGCTGCTAATTTTTTTTTAATTCAATTAGTAATTATGAATGCCTACTACGTGAGAAGCACTTATAAATTTCCTTGTAAGGCAATAAATAAATAAATAAAATGCTATTTAAAAAAACAAAAAAACAAAAAACGGGGTCTCCCTTCAAGGCAGGCCCTGGTGCTCAGTAAATGTCAGTGGATTCCCAAAGTCTAAGTTCCTTGAGGATGAGAAAAATACACCAAGTATAGTTTTACAGTGTACCCTGAGGACATACACAGCTCTGCCCATGAAGTCGCTTCTTCTTATGAGTCTCATAGGAATTAGTCCTTCGTGTCACGGTCTCTACGTGTTTGCCTTAACTCACTCTAGATGAATTGCTTCTTGGTGTTAATATTTTTGTTAAATATCTAACTACCCGATAGGTTCCCAAGGACCAACAGCGGTCTTTCCAGAGGCCTCCTGTGCCTGCTCTCCCCTTCCTCCTCATTCTCATTGGACCACTTCCTTTGTTTCACCTAATCCACAGTTTGTTTGCCCCTCTTGTACTATGAGGCAGAGGGGAAAATAACAATGACCCAACACTCATCTGCACTTGCAACAAACAGAAGTTGTTGCCAAGGCAACCGCACCAGAGTCCTGCATCTAGCCAACAGGGTGTGAAGGGAGTTTGAGATGAGCTCACTTGAGGAGCAAGGGGACCCTTCAGGAGAAAAGCTGCCCTGATAAAGGAACCAAGGATTTGTCATTCCAAGGGATAGCTTTATCTCTTTCACAATAAAGAGAAAAGCTTGTGAAAGCCCTGAAAGCAGGCAGGTTGGGTAAACGAGATGGGATTTCAAAGGATCTCGTTCAATTAATCTGACTGCGGGTAGATCAGAACAGTTGTGCTTGTGGGAACATGCAGAGGGCAGACTTTAGGGCAAGGAGACAGAAGAAAAGGCGGCAGTGCATTAAACATACTTCTGAACCATGGCGTACACTCTAACAGGAGTGACTGCCTTCATTTCTACAATGCCTTTTGTCCAGGATCCTCCCTGGGCTTCTAAACACCCTGTGAGCCTCAGCAGATCAAGGGTGGGGATTATTTTACAGATGGGAAAACTGGCACTCAAAAGCAGCATATGTGCCAAGGCCCATTCACAAAGCAGTGGCACAGCCAGAAACAGGATGCAGGTAAAAATAACAAGAATACATTTCTTTCTTTTTTTTGTTGCTCCTTAACATCTTCCCTACTGGATCAAGATCTAGTTTACAAAACAAGTTTAAAGAGCCAAATTCTTCCTTTTCCCCCAACATGGTGAGTTTATATTCTCTGAATGTAATTGTTTAAGCCCTGACACTGTGGACAGAGAGGAGGGTCAAGGGTGGGCTTGTGGACCACAGAGATCACATGAAAATGTCCCTGAATAGTACTGCAGCTGCTCTGGACTTTGCTCTCCTGGTTTACTGGCAGTAATTTTAGGGAATTCATTTTGGCACCTCCCAACCAAGCACATTCTCAATCTGGGAATCTTAATCAATAAACAAATGTTTATTGATTTCCTACCATGTTCAGACCTAGTGCTATGACTAAATAACAAATGTTAGCTTTGGTACTCTCCTGCCCCAAAATACTATATATCTACCACAGAGCCTTCTACAGAAGAAGTACTAAAAACATGTAGTGAACAGTAAACAAACAAAGAGAAAATGAAAACGAAGACACCATAGACCATATGGCAGAAGCAGAGCACAGCAGGGTTCTTAAAAAGTGGAGTATTGGGACTTGAAGCCAGGGGAGCCTTGATCAAGGAGGGGTCCTTGAACCAACTGTCAGAGGCTCGTTCTCTGAATGGAATCATATGGCACCAGTCACAGATGAGACAGATCTGTACACATACCATTTCACAGTATCTTTCACATGTGCTTCAGTGAAAACATACGATGAATAAATGGATGGGTGAATCAACATCCCAAGACAGTCATCACCATCAGTGTCATCAGCATGACCAACACCATTATCTAATGCTGTCTACCACTGCAGCAGAAATTCATAGCTAATACTCAGTTAATGAGACCTCTAAGTTCTTATACAGTACAGAAGGCCGAGATCTGGGCAGGTCTTGTCTGCCCCCTTATGCCCTTATGCCCTTAGGACAAGGCTCCAAGCCTCTGCCTCTTCCTTTATAAAATATGAATGAAATAATTATATTTACCTCAGTGGTTTTTGTAGGGATGAAATTAAATAATGCATGCAAAGATGCCTTGCAAACTGTAAAACAGTGTACAAATATCAGTCATTATTGCCATCAGTAATGTAACTTAGCCTGGCATGAATTGATGTCACGTGTTCCATACTTTCCCCACCAAAGTACTGTCATATATCACAGGTCATTTAAGATAAGTAAGTCAAAGTTGATGTAAAATTATTTTGTTCCAAGTTCTAACAGCCAAAAGTGGAGTCGTGTTTCAGACTCCTGGCCTGAACCCCTTCCACAAAGCAGCTCCCAGAAGGACAACTTAGCAGATTTGTGTTGTAAGGATAGAAGTTGAATGTTTGCCTTTCTCCCTTCTCTGTTTTCCTCTCTCAGTGTCTCCACATCAAAGCAGGATTGGAAACATTTTTTCAGTTGTTTCTTGTCTCTATCCTCACTCAAGACCAGATGCTGCCTCTTTTTACTGAAGACTGTGGCAGCCCTCAGTCAGCCTCTGAGCTGGAGTCCTTCCCCTATCACACTCCAATCTGGACTTTGATGTTAAGTTAGCTTTCTCAAGCATCATGTGAGCAGGTGATTGTCCTTCTCAACCCCTTCAAGAAGCTTTAGATTTCTTCTTTTCCTAAAAGCCCCTTTCATGGAGTTTGAACCTTTTTTTTTCTTTTTCTTTTAAATGATGCAAAGATGCTTGTTTTATTATTGTTAAAAGAGAGTGCTTCATAAAGACATTTCTCCTTTTTTTCAGTCTTTTGGTGTTTATTATTTTTTTCCCTTTATTTTTATTAGTTGGAGGCTAATTATTTTACAACATTGTAGTGGTTTTTGCCATACATTGACATGAATCAGCCATGGATTTACATGTGTTCCCAATCCTGAACACCTCTCCCACCTCTCTCCCCATCCCATCCCTCTGGGCCTTCCCAGTTTGCACCAGCCCTGAGCACTTGTCTCATGCATCCAACCTGGACTGGCGATCTGTTTCACACTTGATAATATACATGTTTCAATGCTATTCTCTCAGATCATCCCTTGCCTTCTCCCATAGAGTCCAAAAGTCTGTTCTATACATCTGTGTCTCTTTTTCTGTCTTGCGTATAGCGTTATCATTACCATCTTTCTAAATTCCAGATATATGTGTTAGTACACTGTATTGGTGTTTATCTTTCTGGCTTACTTCACTCTATATAATGGGCTCCAGTTTCATCCATCTCATTAGAACTGATAACCAGGACGTGTAAGCAACCTAGATGCCCGTCAACAGATGAATGGATAAGAAAGCTATGGTACATATACACAATGGAATATTACTCAGCCATTAAAAAGAATACATTTGAATCAGTTCTAATGAATTTGAACCTTTTATTGGATGCCCTCCAGCTCTCACAGGGCCCAGAGTTTAGGTGGGGTGAGACTATGTCCAGTTATCATTGTATCTACCAGCTCTTTGCAGGATACAAGTCCCCACCAGATCCTTGAGAAGAATTTATTCACTTAGAGGAATCAGATTGAACCCTACAAAGCAGCCACTTTCCCAACTTCCCCTTTTGTGTCCTTACACACCAGCTCACAAGTTCCCAACCACATCTCATATCCACAAATTTCATAGAAGATATTCAAAAAACACTTCATACATGTAGCTCCAGTGGGGGTGGTCATTCAAGATAGTTTTTACCCTTTTTCTCCCTTCCTGTACACCAGCAGCTGTCCTATTATTCATCACCTTCCCTGGCTTGGTGGGAGCAATTCCCTCACCCACCAGTCCCACACATCATCCATTATCCTTCACGTTTTGCACAGTACACCTGCTGTCACCCCACAGAACCACCCTCCCTCATCTTCTCCAGCAAGCTGGGCCCTTCTCTCAGTTAGAACTGTGTTTGACTCCCCTCCAGCAGAAGCCCCTCCAAACACCCTCCCAAATATTCTTCCATGGGGTCTATTTCAAAATGGGATTCTCGTCTACAGCAGCCAATTGGTATTGAGGGCCTATTATTTACAGGTCTTACTATGAGATGCCAAGAAAGCTACCTGATGTGTGTTTTAATCCCTGCCTTTGGGGACCTTAGGATGAAGTTGGTGATACAAAAAGGATGCATCAGATAATTATGCTGGCTTACAAGGTCCTTACGTCTGTAGGCATCTCTTTTCGACCTTTACATGTGATCTATTTATGCAGCTGGATCCAGCTGCCCGCTGGTTGTTTTCGTATCTGTATTCCTCTGCACTCTAATTGTCTGTAAAGATTGCTGGGTGTCACTTCTACTCAGGGGTCTTTGTACACATTTTTAATTGGAGGATAATTGCTTTACAATATTGTGTTGGCTTCTGCTTTACAAAAACGTGAATCAACTATAAGGATACATATGTCCCCTCCCTCTTGAGCCCCCTGCCTACCCCACTGTGTACATTTTTTTTTTTTTTTAATGAATGCTTAAGTTCTCCCACAGGAACAGAAATAGAGGGTTGTTACACTTAGGTACTTTCTGTCACTCCACAGACTGCTCTATGCAATGGTTTTCAGGAAGTGCTGGTGATGGAAGCTGGCTAAAAGAGGTCATCTGACCTTGTTATCATTGTCACACACACATGCAGCTCTGGAAGCACTGACCTCCATTAGAATCTCAATGTCACCCTTTCCAGAAGAATGTTAATCAACTCATATCAAATTCCTTGTGATTGAGGGACTGTATAACATAATCTGACACCAGATTTTGAGAAGTGACTATGCCTGCAAACAGATGCTTAGGATCACAAAAATTACCAGATCACTCACACTGCACTAGCTCCACAATTTTACCATAGTCCTTCAAGAAATTGCTGTCTTCATCCCCTTCTAAATTCATTCAGAGTATGTTGTCTCTCTTATGCTCTTAACACATGACATACATTACTTCCTAGTTGATTGACAGATTCATTCAAAAATATTTATGGAGTATCTCTCTATATTGTATACTGGTGATAAAACAACGTGGTCACTTCTGATTAAAATAATTTACTATCAAAAAAAAAATAGCTTACTTTCTAATGAGAAAAACAGGCAAAAACACAGGAAACTCAAAGTGCAAAGGTGAAGGTTAGAAAAGAGTTCAATTAAAACCAATAAGAGGGTGACCTAAGCCAGGAAGGGCTGAGTTCCTCAAAAGCATAGCCACAAAATTTGATCTCAGGATGAATAGGTCTTTAGTGAGATACAGGAGGAAGGAGAGAAACACCTGAAGATGTAAGGAATTTGTAAGCCATGTAACTATGTTATGCATATTTCTTGTATCACCAATTTCATTGTAAGGTCCCTAAAGGCAGGAACTAAAGCACATATCATGTCACTTCCTTGGCACCTAATACGAAGACCTGTCTCTAACAGGCAAACCGTATCTACTGGCTATTGGGAGAATCTCATTTTGATGTGTCTTAGTTGTCAAATTCTGGGGAAAAGTACTAGCCTTCAGGGGAGACAGCCTGCTCATCCACTGGCATAACTGACAAAAAGATGGTCATAATATGCAGGTGATGGGGAATTCTCCACTCTTTCTTTGTTAGAGAGTCTAGAAGAGAATGGGACATCTCCACCCTCTACTATAATCCTGTACACTGTCAATTTCCTGAGGCAGGGAAGTCAGGAGAGCTGGGAGACCTAGCCACATCAGAAAGTGAGGAGAGCCAAGTCTGAAGACCCTGTGGCAGGCCTCTGTTGCCCGGCGCGGGGCCTGGCGGTTTGAAAGAAGCACTTAGAAAGGTTGCCATCCACTCCCACTTAGGAACCCTGTTCACAATCATGTCTGTTCTAGAGAGCTTCTCTTTGTTCTCATGATTAGGAAAAGAAGGTAAAAGGATGATGTCCACATTCAGATGGGCTTGTCCAGTGATCCTCCCCAGAGAGAGCAGGGAACCAGCTCAGCGAGGAGCAGAGAGATGGCAGTGTGGTGTCAGAGACCCACCCTTGTTCCCTCTACTCAGCCCCACCTGGCTCTTTACCAAGTCAGACTAGAAGCAGTACTTGCTCCAGTCCCAAGTTACTCAGATGATTTACTCACAAGCCAATGGTGTAAATGGTGGAGAACATAGATTTTAAAATGCTTGGCTTTTCTGAAAATGCCTGGATAACATGAGCTGTAAATAACTAATACTCAGCAAGTAAAACCTGCTATCTGAACAGTAGGATTTTTGGCTCTTAGGAGAGTCTACCCATAAGTCTTCCAAGTCTCCCAGGGCAAGAGTCTTTACAAAGTCATCTTCAACTAAGCTAGGAAATCTATGAAGAGAAATGGAAAAGACATGTATAGGGGCAGCTGGGAGCAAGTGGGAGTGAGAAAGTTAGCACAGGAGCTCTTGATCACCTGCATAGCTTCAGACCGGTATTCTGTTGAGGCATTACAGAATGTGGAAAATGGTAAGACGGAAGAAAAAGAATATGTATCTGTGTATAACTGGGTCACTTTTGTGTACAGCAGAGATGGGCACAACATCTTACATCAACTATATTCAATAAAAAATAAACATATCAGAACACCAATAAATCAAGACAAAAATTTTAAAAGAAAAAAAAGATAGTTTAAAAAAACAGATGGGGAATACGTGTAACTCTATGACTGATTCATATCAATGTATGACAAAACCCACTGAAAAATAAAAAAAATTAAAAAAAAAAAAAACAGATGAGTGTTTCCCTGGTGGTCCAGCGGTTGGGAGTCACCTGCCAAATGCAGGAAATACGGGTTTGGTTACTGTTCTGGCAAGTAAGTGGTGAACCACAACTACAGAGCACATGTGCTGTAAATACTGAAGTAATACTGTAAATACTTCAGTAAATACTGAAGCCCGAGGGTCCTGGGACCCAGGCTCCACAAGAGAAGTTGCTGTAGTAAGAAAACCACACACAGCAATGACAGAGTAGCCCTGCTCTCCACAACTAGAGAAAGCCCACGCATAGCAATGAAGACTCAGCACAGTAAAAACAAACAAACAAACAAAAAAAACAACCCAGATAAAATACAGACTAGAAATAAAAGACCAGAAATGTTAAAATGAATAACAGATAAGGGGAAGCAACAAGACAAAAGAAAGACTTAAAGTTTAGGCTAAACATCTCAAATGATTAAGGGCTGGAAAATAAGGCGGAGCCAAATAACTGGTGAGAAAACAAAAGCCCTGAGCTATCAAGTCAAGAGATTAAAATGTGGAGTTAAAAGATATAAGAGTGTGATAAAGCTAAAATCCAAAGATAAACTTAGAGCTTTGGGGAACCAGGGCTAAAAATCAATAGAAAGAAAGAACAAGCTCATATGCCAGGAGGTGGGGGGAAGGGCAGAGAAGAAGAGAAAAAATGAACTGGTGAGAAGAAGATAAGAGAGGGTCTGATGGGAGGGTCTTGAAACCCTAGCTTCTGAACAGAAAGCAGGCTGCTCTGGCCAGAGCATCCTTGTTGCTTATCAGAGACAAATACATCTAAAGTCAAATGCAGCCATTTCTATCTTGACCCTAGGGCGTTTCTGGAGATTTCTGACACAACATCAGGCTTCAGTTTCACTCTGCCTATGAGGAAGAGGAAAGATGCATCGGTCTTCCAGAGCTGGGCCGTAGATAACTAACCTCCCCAGATACCATGAACTTTGATGATGTTACCTTTTCCCAGAGGAAAAACTCCACTCTCAGCCCTAGGTCAGCTCTGCATCAGAGCACTTGGCTTGAGAGTCAGGAATCGGGTCCTCATGACCCCACACTGCCCCCACAGAGACCTGACTGTTGCTGCCAATCTCCTAACCACTCTTGCTTGTCTGATGTTGAAAAACCACTCAGCATGTCTGATTTTGAAAAACATATCAGTAGCTAAATTATATCCAGCGCATCAGAAACCTAGCTGGGCCCAGGAGATGCTGTCAAGTGGAGCCACTAGGGTCTCCCTAGGTCCTGTCTCCCAGAGTCCCAGCTGTTTTCCCCTTTCTGCTTCTCAGGTTTTTCTCCTGTCACGTCTGGAGACGGATCTGGCTTGTCTCATCATCTCCCAGTGCACTCCCACCCTGTGACCCTGCTTTTTGGATCATGAACTAAGTTCAACAGCTTCCTGGTACTCTCGGGCACACCTGAATATCCCATAGTGTTGACTTTATTTCTGTGTAAGCCTGGGCAAGGCAGCTTCTCTTTCTTCCAGTGATAACATACTCTGAGTCTAACTCCACCCAGCTGTCTTACAGCATTGGTTACAAGGGAGATCAAGAGAGTATGTTTTTGATTCTACATAAAACCATCCTGACTGCTAGAAAAACAAAGCAGAACACACGCTGTATGAAGAATAAGCCCATTACATCATGGTCCTGTGTGAGGGCAGGCCAATTCATTTTTAAAAATTGAGATACTTTATGGGGAAGCAAATCTCTCAGATTTCTCTTGTTCTTTACCCTCATCTAATTCTTCGAAATGGAAAGACAGCACCATGGGAGAAATACGTCCTGGTGTTACTAACACAGAGAGATCCTGGGAAACAAGAGGAGGTTTTGTTAGCATTGAGGTGATGTCCATTCAGAGCTGTCATGTCTGACACTGCTTCCTGTCTCTTCACCTTAATAATGAGTTTCCAGATATCAAGTGATGAAGGCTCCCTGAGTAATGCAATGGGAGAGGAATCCATCTGTGCTGCTGCAAGTGACAACACAGACTGGGTTTTCATGTTGCTTAAAGCACGCGATATGCCATTCTTGCAGTACAACAGCTCACAAAACCTGTCCATGGAAATGACGCTGGAGGAGCCTATCAGCTCTAGAATACCAAATCTTCCTCCGATAAACTACACTTGCAGATGGAGCAACTAATTAGGTCCCATGTGCTGAATGCAGAGGAACTTTAAAATAATCTTTTTTTTTTTTTTTTTTTTCCAGGGTAACCTGAGGCTGGAGAAAACAACGGGAAATTTAATGTAGACAACTGTGAAGTGTTGACTTCGGCAGGGGATCCATGGAGTGAGCCCAGTGTGAGAGTCTATGGTCCGGAGTGGGCCAGGCAAGTGAGTGAATGTTTTGCTTGGCTGGTTACACTACCAGAGTGTCCTTCTGACAAAGGCTGACCTTCTTTGGAGATCTGGGTCAAGTTGGGGGAGGAAATATCTTTTGTTTGTTAATCCCAGTGCTGCTTATTTCCCCTGGGGCCGGATTAGTGTTCTTTCAAAGAAAGAGGCAGAAAAACAGTAACCAGTGTGTTAGCTTATCAACTGAGGGTTCACAACTTTACCATTCAATAAAAAACAGTCACTCAAGGGTGAACTTAGGTAGGGATGTAGTCTCTCCCAAAATGCCATGAATGTAAATTGGTGCAGCCACTATGGAGAACAGTATGGTTCCCTAAAAAACTAAAAATAGAGCTACCATGCAATCTACTCCTGGGCATATATCCAGAGAAAACCATGGTTCAAAGGCTATGTGCACCTCAAGGTTTATTGCAGCACAAGTTTACTACAGCCAAGACATGGAAGCAACCTAAATGTTCATCTACAGATGAGTAGATAAAGAATATGTGGTGCATATATACAATGGAATATTACTCAGCCATTAAAAAAGGAAATAATGCCATTTGTAGCAACACAGATGGACCTGGTGATTATTATACTAAATGAAGTCAGTCAGAGAAAGATAAATATCATATGATATAATTTATATGAGAAATCTAAAAACAGTGATATAGATGAATTTACTTACAAACAGAAACAGATTCATAGACATAGAAAACAAGCTTATGGTCACCAAAGAGAAAAGGTGAGGGGTAGGGATAGACCGGGGACTTCCCTGGTGGCTCAGACGGTAAAGCGTCTGCCTGCAATGCTGGAGACCTGGGTTCGATCCGTGGGTCAGGAAGATCCCTTGGAGAAGGAAATGGCAACCCACTCCAGTACTTCTGCCTGGAAAATCCCATGGACGGAGGAGCCTGGTAGGCTACCGTCCACGGAGTCACAGAGTCAGACACAACTGAGAGACTTTTCTTACTTAGGGATAGATTGGGAATTTGGGATTGACATAGAACACTCCTATATTTAAAATAGATAACCAACAAAGACCTACTGTATGGCACAGGAAACTCTGCTCAATAATCTGTAATACCTTAAATGGGAAAAGAATTTGGAAAAGAATAGATATATGGGTGCGTGTGAGCATGCTCAGTCGCTTCAGTTATGTCCAACTCTTTGCCACCCTATGGACTGTAGCCCACCAGGCTCCTCAGTCCATGAGATTTTCTAGGCAAGAATACTTGAGTGGGGTGCCATGCCCTCCTCCAGGGGGTCTTCCCGACCCTGGGGTTGAACCTGCATCTCCTGCATTGAAGGCAGAGTCTTCTCTGCTGAACCACCAGGGAAGTCCCACATATATGTGTATGTATAACCAAATCATTTTGCTGTATAACTGAAACTAAGATAACATTGTAAATCAACTATAGTCCAATATAAAATAAAAATTTAAATAAATAAATCCCACATACAAGAAATATATAGAAAAAAAATCTATTGATTGCTTGCTTGATCAGTCTATTGAGAGACAGGAGACAAAATACAGATGTGATTTTAAATACATTTAGAATAAAATTCCCAGGTTTTCCCTTTAACCAGAAGCTCCCACTCCCAACTTTTAGGACGCATACGCACATGCAGACAGCAGAGCGCACACACCACTGCCCTGGCTGGATCTTGAGATACAACCAAATCTGAGCCTATAAGAAGTAATGACTCTTATTACTCAGTTCAGTTTGGCAGCCATGAAGTCCACACACATCAAGTTTTTGACACCTCCATTTTTCCTTCCAGGCTTTTCTATAGGTAGAAAACTAGAGCAATGCCTCAACCTTCTTAGTGACTGAGGAATTCAATTCAATTGTGTCTCAGTTTTGTAGAACCCATACTCAGCTGACTCACCTCCCATTCTCTCAAAACTCAGCCTGGACACATTCCTACCTTCTGTCCACAGAACTTCTCTGAACCTCCGTGAATATGAGTGCCGTCAATGACCCATAAGTGTCTGCGTTTTGGGGTGTTTGTGAACATACTCTCAACCTTTTGTATCTTCTTCTGTTACAAATTACTTCACACATTTTGACTCACAGTCAGAAAGTGACCGCACCCAAATTCACCTATTTTAAGAATGTTATCTCTGCTGGAAACACTAGATGAGGTTTTACACTTCTCCTCTTAGGTCCAAACACATGTTCCTTCTACACAGGGATTTTCCACCAGTGGAAACAAACCTCAGTACAAATATTTTAATAACCCTGCATTTTTTTTTTTCTTTATATCTACTGACCCAACAGTAGTGGGGTGAAAAGTGGGAATTCTTAATCCGTAAAGAAAATTTAGCTTGGAGAGATTCATTGAAGATTTCAAAAATGAAAAAAAAAACAAACAAACACAAAAAACAGACACATTAAAAAAAATCTGTTAATATGGAGTAAAATGTTCAGACTGTGAGCATTAACCAAACTCTCCTTCTTAAGCCTCAGTATTGTTAATAAGTCACTTGATACAAAGTGGCAGGAAAAGAAAGAGATGGGTTGAATTGAGGATGTAAAAAATTCCGTTTCCCATGGTGAGTGACAAGCCAAACATGAAAAGATCCTTTTAGAAAGCCACCACTTGGAATACATCAACTGGAATATGTTATTGTTTAAAAATAAAGAAAAGAAAAAGTCAAGCAGCTCAATTTCCTTTTATGAGTGGGATTCAACTAGGATAGGGATGCAGGATAACTAGCAGGATAGGGATGTCTATTTTATTTTCAGATGCACGTATTATGGAAAGATTCCACATGAGAGCCATGAATGTTACCATAATTCTTGAAGGAGCCATCAAAGAGAATGGGTTATGGAGTTGGATGACTGATGTGTACGTCCTTCTAGCAGTCCCACTTATGAACAATGTGACAAGGACTGAAGTTCTGCAAGCAGATTGCCGATACAACTGTTTGCATACTAAATGTCTCTGAGCTCCTCTATTGCCTGCCTGCCTTAAATCACCACTTCCTAGGTGCCTACCCCAAAGTCTTATCTGCTCTGACCCAACATCTAACGGGCAATCACGTAGATGTAATGCATTTGGACTCCTAGAATTTTAGGCTGGTGGAAACCTTAGAGATACTTTTATAACTCAATTCTTATTCAATAACATGTCTTTCTCTCAAATTATAAAATCAACATGGACTCATTTTAAGGAATATGAAAAAGAGTGTGAAAGTGAAATAACCTATAATTCACTTACCCTTTCTGAATTTCTTCTTAGGTATTTTTGGTGGGAGGATGTTGTATATACATTTAAAAACATTTGCATATATGGTAAATATATATGTGTGCATATATATATATATACACACACACATATGCATATGCACATGCTCACACATTTTTAAGTTTACAAAATTGAGATTATACTGTAAGTCCGGCTTTTCACAATATGTACATGATATGTACATGATGTGAATTTTCCCATATCAGTACATATTCCTCAAAAGCCATAATTAAGAAAATAATTTAGTGAGGTGAAATACATTTAGTATAAAATTAGCCTTTTAAAATGAACAATTCCGTGGCATCTAGTGCATTCACCATGCTGTGCAACTGTCACCTCTCTCTAGCTCCACAGCATTTTTGTCACTCCAAGATAAAACCCCATACCCATTAAGCAGTCTTTCTCCATTCTTCCCTCCCCTGCTTCCATAACCTGGACACTACCAATCTACATTCTGTCCCTATGAATTACCTATTATGAATATTTCATATACATGGAATCATGCAACATGTGACCCTTTTGTGCCTGACTTCCTTCCCTCAGAATAAAATTTTTGAGGTTCATTCACATTGTACCATGTATCAGTACTTCATACTTTTTTATGGCTGAGAAGCAGTTCACAGCATATGTATATATATATATCACAATTCACTCTGCCATACACCAGTTTATGGGTATTTGGACTGTTTCCACCTTTTGGTTATTGTGAACAGTGATGCTGTGAACATATGTATACATAAACTTTTTGAGTCCTTGTTTTCAGGTTTTTTGGGTATATATGGAAGAGAGGTATTATAGGATCATATGATAATTCCATTGAACTCCTTAAGTAACCACGAAATTATTTTTCATAGCTTTTGAATCATTTAACATTTCTACCAGCAACACACTGGGGCTTCCCTGGTGGCTGAAATGGTAAAGAGTCTGCCTGCAGTGCAGGAGAGCTGGGTTTGATCCTTGGGTCGGGAAGATCCCCTGGAGGAGGAAATGACAAACTATTCTAGTATTCTTGCCGGGAAAAGCCCATGGACAGAAGAACCTGGCAGTCTATAGTCCATGGGGTTGCAAACAGTTGGATACAACTGAGTGACTAACACTTTCGCTTTCACACTTTCCAGCAATGCACAAGGGTTCTATTTTCTCCACATCCTCACTATTTCTTGCCATCTTATGTTTTTAAAAAATCTATAGTAGCCATCTCTTATTGTGGGCATGAAGTGGTACCTCATTATGGTAAAACTACAATTTTTAAATGTCACCTGGTTTTCCATAATTTGTTAACCAGTTCCTATCCTTTCTTGGCATTCAGTTTGTATTGAAATTGTCCCTACTGTAAATAGCTATATGATGAAATCCTTACACAATACATAAATGTTTAATTAAATCTCATTATTTCTTAGTGAAAGTTCCTGGGGGCAATCATCTGATTTTGCAGATAAAGAAGTTAACAGTTGCTGGGACCATAACTTGGGTTGCTTTATACCTCAGCCTGTGCTTTCCACTGATTTTTTTATGAGGTTGTGTCCATTTTTCACATGTCAGACGTGTCGCAAATTGGGTGAAACTCAGCTAAAAAGCAGTGAATTCTTCAGTGTCAGGTCTGATGTTCTGTGGAACTGATGAATCCAAAGCTATTTGTATCATTATTTTAACTCATTCTGTTTTTGTTCTACGAAGAAAAGGGGCTGTAAACACAGCAAAACACTGTGTTCTCCCACATGGTGTTGGGCACTGGATACCATCAACAGATTAACATGCATCGCTTTAAATAAAGTCTACTATAACTCTGTCAATTCTGCATGTGCTACAGGCTCCTAGTGGAGCGTGCTCAACTCAATCACACTGGGTCAAGTGTCCTTCTGCGACATTGCTTTTCCACCTTCATGGTGCTCTATGGGTGGATAGCAGAATGATATGTAGATTCGTGCTGTCATTGGTAGACCTCTATTTAAATGGCATTTTCAATGAGGTTTGAGGTGGTAAGAGAGGGCGATGCAGTGATACATTCTGAAGTTTTTAGTGAGATCCCAAAAAGAAATATATCCAGCCACATACAGTGCATAAAACTACAGTCTGTTTCCCCTCTAATTGGTAATAAATGTAAATGTTTAGTTATGCCTGACTAGGGAGCTATGAACAACACATCTGTCTGACTGCTTTTGCAGTCTTCACAAGGACTGCAGCATTTATACCATCTGTAGCTTGTGAATGAAGGAAGAGACAGAGAGAAAGTGAGGCTGAAATATAGAGAACGGATATTACTAGAGGTGCATAGGGAATTGACTCGTTCAACAAATATTTATTGAGCATCTATTATGGCCTGGGAACCAGGCAAGAAAAAGAGGGAGATAATAAATATTTTCCCTTCCTAAATTCTAAATCAATTGATGGAGTGAGGATCAGGCAAATGAAGATATAAATGCCAAATCTGTTGCTGAAAACAAATTCTCTAGTATCCATTATTGGGTTGGGGTAAGAATGGGTTTCCTAATGGTAAACTCTAGGATTAAACAAGTCAATCTGCCCTGACGCAGACAGCACTGGAAGACAGCAAGTTTACCCACAAGGGCAGAGCCTTGACTATTTATTTCAAGGTCTCTCTAGGAGCAGAGCAGGTCAGCAGGGCAGGGGAGGAGGGGAGGGTTAGGACTGGCTATAGGCCAGCCTTCCTCTTCTAGTCAGTCAGATGAGTAAGAGAGTAACAGGGAAGGACCAGAACATACACACGAACAGTCTGACTCTCTGCCCTACCTGGGAGCTTTAGCAAAACGTAGATTCAGTCCTCCAAACCAGAGCTTCTGATTCTATCAGACATGGATTGTGCACAGGTGTGAATTTTTTAAACTCCCCACATAATTCTATGTGCATCAGGGGTTGAGCATCACCTAATAGGAAGTGAGGGGAAAAGAGCCCCTATTCTGCACAGCCTGCCTGCAAGCTTAGCCGTGTCTGACTTTTTTCGACCCCATGGACGGTAGCCTGCCAGGCTCCACTGTCCTTGGGGTTTTCCAGGCAAAAATACTGGAGTGGGTTGCTGTTTTCTTCTCCAGGGGAATCTTCTCGATCCAGGGATTGAACCCACGTCTCCTGTGTATCCTGCATTGCAGGCGGATTCTTTACCACCTGAGCCATTGGGAAAGCCCAGACGTTATAAAGATACATGAGGGACAGTCCCTCTCTTCCAGAACCTCTCACTCTCCTCAGACTAAGTCACGAAAGCAACCCCAGTGCCCTTTGCTGAGTGCCACGTGCACTCAGAGGGGTAGAAAGACCAAAGACCCAGGATTTCAGAGACCTTCCCAGGACCATGGGGGGCCAGGTGCAGAAGATCACCCTGGCAGTTGTGGAAGAGGCAATAAGAGGAAGGCTGATGACCCAAGAGGTTACCATAGATTGAAAGAGAATAAAGCAAAAAGGAAGCAAGGCAGCTAGGGACACAGACTGCTCATTAATGAGCATCCTTCGGTTTCAGACTTGGAATAACAAACCTTCTTTTTTCAAGCAGGCTGTCTGTGGTCTGCCTTGGCCACACTGGGCGCTGCGGTTCTGCACTGAGGAGCTCAAGTTCCTTGGGGTTACACTGAGGATTAGAGGAGAGGATGTCTATCAAGGGCACAGGCCATGGCCTGGCAAAGAGGACATCTTTATTAGATGTTAGGTGCTCCTGTTCGTTTTGGGAAGCTACAGAAACAACAGCAACAAAGTCTTACCCTGGTTTCTTTGCTCTGAGCTCTGATTCACCTGCGTGAAAGTGGAGACTTACATGACTTATCACGAACTAACAGTTTTGCAGAAATTCCAGATATTTCAGTCAATTTAAAAAACATTTATTCCTTTGAATTTATTTGACTGTGTTGGATCTTACTTGCAGCATGCAGAAACTTTTTTGGGGAGCTTCAGCTGTGGCATGTGGGCTCTGAGTTGCAGCAATGGGATCTAGTTCCCTGACCAGGGATGGAAACCAGGCTCTCTGTATTGGGGGCACAGAGTCTTAGCCATTGGACCAAATATCAATAATTGGCAATAAAGAAAACAAGTTGTGGACTTCTGAACAATGTATCTTAATGAGTTTTACTGGTGACCAGACCCTAAATCAGGATTCAAGACCAAAACAAATGTTTTTTTTTCTTTTTATTTAACCCTCATAGCTACACTGTGAGGTGAATTTATGATCCCATTTTTCAGATGAGAAGCCTGAGGTTTGGAGAAATTAAATAATATTTCTGTCAGCTTTTAACAAAAGAAGGTTGAAAAGTAAAGTGTTGTTTTGTTTCCATATCTGGCTCTGTTTCAATTATATAACACCAACTTAACGATGCTCATTGCCTTTAAGGACAAGGAGGACAAAGGTATGATTCTTAAGTCCTCTGGAAGTGCTGCGTATGAATTGCCTTTGTGATGTATGGAGATAGGGCTTTACCAACTTGAGAATTCTTGCTATGCTCTATTTCCCAGAAAAGTCACTGTTTCTCTTCTATATATTACTGGAATTCCTTACATGAAGGCGAGAGTACGTTAACATTCATACTCTCCAAGAATTTGTTCTCCAAGCAGTCTATGGAGTCTCTGAAGACTATGAGAACTTTTTGAACTCAGAGTCACTCATTTCTCTAATTTAATTGCATGTCTCCCTTAGACTAGTATCCTCATTTTATGTTTTATGTGCCTGCAGACAATCCATAGGAAATACCATGAAGAGTGTCAGCCATAAATTCCTTAAATTTACACTTGTGACTTGCATTTAATGGATGACTTTTGACCAAATGAATGAGTGAGTGAATGTTGGTGAAGATTCACATTTTTTAATTCAAAAGGTGGCAGAGATACTGTGCTTCACTTTGGAGATATTTTAGAGCATGGGAGGGTCTGAGCAGCTGGGGTCTGACAGCACAAGGGGAAGCTGAGAAGGGAAGAAGAGGGTCCTCCTGTTCCCCAGGGCCTGGTCACAAAAACCTTCACTATGGCTGTAAGTACTTGATGCCATTCCTCATCTTAATTTCAAATTGATTCTTCACTTTGCAGCAGTTAGACATTGCGTGTTAGCCGTGCAATACAATACCACTTGTCTTCAGGCCTTCCCAGAGGTCATATCTTGGCAGTACTTCCAGCTGACTTGCAATTATCTTCACCTGGGTTTTAAAGAGGCATTTGACAAGGAAGCTCACTGTAACGAGAAGGAAATGGTCGCTTCACTTTTTCCCATGACTGATGCCAACGAAAGTGGTACCTCAAAGTAACTTTGTCCCACTTTGCAGTCTCAGTTCAATTCAATCCACATTTATGGAGGCCATTCTCTGTGTGGGACACTGCAATAGAGTCTATCAGAGTCGCAAGGATAAATGAGTCCTGAGCCTTGTCTTCCAGGTGGAAACATTGGAGCAGACACTAAGACTTGTTACATAAATAACAAAAGAACACTGGAGCCTCTACTGTCTAGTAACTTGCCACAGTTAGATCATGGGAAGTTTCATCACCCAGGCCACGGACATGTATCTTACCAACCTCTTATTTAATGTAGGTTTAGCCACAGGGTTTTCCAGGTAGCTCTACTGGTAAAGAACCTGGCCTGCCAATGCAGGAGACATAAGAGATGTGGCTTTCATCCCTAGGTCTGGAAGATCCTCTAGAGTAGGAAATGTCAACTTGTTCTAGTATTCTTGCCTGGAGAAACCCATGGACAGAGGAATCTGGCAGGCTACAGTCCACAGGGTCACAAAGAGTTGGACATGACTGAAGTGACTTGGCATGCACACCACAGATAAAAAGCTAAAAAACAGTGGTAACTGCTCTGCAATTGCTGCACCGTCTTGTCCGACTCTTTACGACCCCATGGACGAGAGCCTGCCAGGCTCCTCTGTCCATGGGATTCTCCAGGCAACAATACTGGAGTGGGTTGCCATTCCCTCCTCCAGGGGATCTTCCTGACCCAGGGATCAAACCCACATCTCCTGTGTCTCCTGCATTGCAAGTGGATTCTTTATCACTGAGCCACCTGAAAAGTCCTGGTTAGTGCTATAACTACATGCTAAGTCCTCTGAATCCTGCTGTGGTGGGGGAGAGAAGTCATGATAAGTGTTTTTGAATACAAGGTTTGACATACTAGAAACCATGAATTCTGGAGAACTACAGACACTTTTAATTTGTAGGGTAGGGACGTCCTGATGTTATCTTAGGTGTAAAGATGCCATATCTAGAACTCAAAGTTTCTCCCTCCTAAAGCATCTTTTGGATCAGCAAACGTTTGTGGACTACCTACTCTGAGCTGCCCATCTAGCTGGGTCCTGGGGAGCAGATACTAAGATAATTAAGACACATTTCCTGCCTCAAAGGCGTTCTCAACCTTGCAAGTGGCGCAAAAACATAATTTCAATAACTAATGTTAGATAGTTAGGCAGAGAAGCACACAGTACACTATCCTAGCAGAAGAGGGGAGTGCATAGTCCAGGCAGAGGGTTTGAAAGGTTTGCTGAAGACACAGCTGTTCTTCTAAGCCTTGAAATTTGGTCAGGTGAAGAAAGGTATGAAGAGAAGTCCAGGTACAGGCAGAAGACAAGCCATGGAGGATAAAAGTATGTGGTGTCAGAAATCAGACCAATATTGTAAAGCAATCATCAGTTTGCTAATATTGGCTAATAAAAGGTAAATAAATATAATTAAGAAAAAATGTATGTGGTGTTTTGGGGAGGATTCCTAGTTAGTCTTTTTTGTAGAATTAAGTGCAAGTCAGGACATGGTGGATGCTGCTGGAAAGATAGGTAGGCCAGGTTTAAGGAGGCTTGGGTACCATGGAAGGGCGTTTAAGTCCCATGATAAAGGAGCTGCACTGAAAGTCACTGGGACTGTAACATGGGGAATGGGGTTAAATGGGGCAAAGCAGTGGGTGGGAAAATGGGGAGCTTGGTTCAGGAAAGTTGAAAGTTTATTCACTCAGTCGTGTCCAACTCTCTGTGACCCCCATGGACTGTAGCCCACCAGTTCTCCGACCACGGGATTTTCCAGGCAAGAGTACTGGAGTGGGTTGCCATTTCCTTCTCCAGAGGATCTTCCCGACCCAGGGATTGAACCTGGGTCTCCCACATTGTAGGCAGACGCTTAAGAGACTGTGAAACTGTGAACTAGGCTGTGACAATAAAGGTGAAGAGAAGGGTAAAACTTTGGAGTTGAAAACTGGGTGTGACTATTGAGGAAGAAGAAGGAGTCTAATGACTCTGAAGTTTAGTGCTTGGAGGACAAGGATGGTAGTATCATTTACAGACACTGGAAATAAAAGAACAGAAAGGATTAGGGCGAGGAAGAGAAGTCCACATTGGGATATGTGTTGAATTCGAGGCACCCTACAGACAATTGTGGGGAATACAAAATAGGATATTGGGTGGACAAATCAAAAGTTCAGAGGAGAGGCTAGGGCTGGAAATACAAGCAGAGAACTTGTCTTCTAATTCTCCTCTCTTAGATCAGAGCTTGGAAGGTAGGAAGGAAGGAAGTAAATGTTACAAATTTAAGGCTGACTTTGGGGCCAAAGGACAGAGCTATTTGCTATAGAAAAGAAGAGTAAAGAAAATCTTTTTAAGATTTTCTATGCCTTAGATTCTGAAGTACAGAAAAATATACTTTAGAACAGGACAGGAGTTGGCTGTTAATCCCAGCCTGAAAGCATTTTTTCCCCCTTTACCTATTTTTGGTGTCATTCAGTTTATTTTTAGATACCATTGGAATTAATTTTGGAGAATTTTCTCTCGAATTTTATCCAGGGGAAGGTGACCTGGATAGTGAACTATCTGGGAATCTTTTCAAATGAGGATCGATTTAAATACTTTCAGATATTCATCCAGAGAAACACACACACAAACAGACACAAACACTCACACAGATAGTTGCATATATAATAAAGGCATCCTCCAAATATTTAAGTGGTCATCACATAGAAGAAATAATTGTTTATTGAACATATCTCTGGCAGATCAATGAATGAAAGTCACATGCAGGTAGAGTTAATATTTATTCAATAAATAATTATTAAGGGCCTATGTTTAGTAAGCATGGTTTCTAGGTACAGGTACAGGACTCTAATGAGGAACTTGATAAAGTCCCTTTTCTGCTGAAGTCCATACTCTAGTGATAGGACTAGACAGATAATCAAGAAGACAAATGGCTTTAGGTATTGGTAAGAACTATGAGGAAAGGAGTGCATACAAAGAAAGAGAGCGGGTGGAGGGGTACAAAATGGGGGACACACTCCTTAGATTGGGTGCTGGGGAAGGCCTTCTGAGGAAGTGACATGCTGAAGTCAGAATGACAAGAAGTCAGTCTTAGGCAGAGCTTTCTGGGCAGCGTCAACATCCGGTGAAAGGCTACAACTCAAGATTGAGCCCGAGCTCATGAAGACAAGAAAGTAGGCCAATGTGATTGAAGGAGGAGAATGGGGAATCAGATGCAGTCAGATAGTAGATAGATAATGCTCATCCAGTCTCTTTTTTGTCTTTTCCCCAAGAGTGATGGGAGACTATGTATTGTGAAAGTTTTGGATAGGATTTGTTCAAGAAGTAAAATGATCGAAACTATATTTTGAATGATCACTCTGGCCATTGGGCATAGAATGGAGTGTGGGGGTTGATGCTATGGCAGAATTCCAGGGGACAAAAGCCAGTAGCTTGAAACAAGTTGGTAATACTATAGAAAGAGAAAAATGGATGGATTCCAGAAACATTTAAAAATAGAAATGTCAGGAGCTGCTGGTGAATTCAATATTGAGAGGAGGTATTGGTGAAGAAAAGGGAAAACTAAGGATGACTTTTGGGTTTTTGGCTAAACTATTCAGTTGGATGGTGCTGACCCTTATTAAGATGAAGAAATACTAGGAGGAACAAATTGTGGACACTAAACATGGTTGAGAGTTATGTTTTGGATATATTATGCTGAAATCTCAATTGACTCTCAAGGGAATATATCATGTAGGAAGTCAGATACAGGAGCCTGGGGCTCACAAGAGAGGTCACAGCTGGAGAAATAAAGATTGGAAATCATCAACACATAGATGAGACATGATTCATGGGACCAGAATAGGAGGAAATAAAAGAGACCCCCAAACTGAGCTTTAGGGACTTTTACTATTTAGAGATCAGTTACAGTAGGCAGAATCAGTAAAAAGGATAACTAACGAGGTAAGAGACAAACCAGGAGAAGGTATTAATAGAATAATGAAAATGGAAAGAAGAAAGTGTTTGAAGAAGTCATTCCATTTAAGGAAAATTCCATGAAAATTAGATTTTTTTCCTACCATAGAAGGAAACTCGCAGTCCCCTGTGAAGACCTTACTGTTCCCTATCTCTCATCTTCTGGATGATGAAGACAACTTTACCAGTAGGCAAAGAGCACCCAGACCAGGACTGGTGCTGAAGAAGGGACAGAGAGACTCTTACTGGTTGTTCAAGACTTGGCCTCCGGGCAGTATTGTTAGAGACATTACTGTGCCCTTAGAAACTCATTTCCCTAAAGCGGGGTTCCTACCTTGTTTTCAAGTCTCAGGAAGGTTTTTGTCATCTATTGCAGGACTCTACCTGCAGTTAGATTCTGATTCCTGCTGTCAGACCTCACTACCACCACCACCTCTATGATGGTCTAACGTCTCAAGTCCTTCATTACAACCCAGCATTACAACCTTGGTTGCATCCTGATTACAGACCAACTCTCAGACTCATGTCATGTGTCTTGTAAAAGAGCCTTAACCTTTGCCCAGCATCACAAATCTTTCTAGATCCCATCACTGGGTTGCATTTGGTCTGGGGCTACTCATGGCACTAGAACCAGGTTGTCATCATCATGAGTGGCCAAGCTTAGGTGGGATGAAGAACATGGAAAGGGTCCTGCTCTTAGGAGGACACTTCACATGGGGGTGAAGTATGGATGGCCTTTGAGGACCCTTCCAACACCCAAGATTCTGTGATATTTTCAGACACTATGTGAAACAACAAATCCTGGGTCATTTTGGGGGAATCATTTTGAAAGCAGACACTTCATGAAATAAAATTATATTTATTTTTCCCTAGTGTATGTCTATTCTCATCCTGAAGTTCTGTTTTTCGATTTATCTCATTTTTGGGGGAGGTGGGAGTTGATGAAGCTCTTAGGCTGGCATGAGATGTTGCTGGAAGCTAGCATATTGCTACTCAGGCATAATTCCAAATGACAAAATTGTATACTAGAGAGTTCAGATCCTTCTGGTCAAAACTGACCTCCTAATATTTGCTTGCACATAGTAGGTGCTTGTGGAGAAGACAATGGCACCCCACTCCAGTACTCTTGCCTGGAAAATCCCATGGATGAAGGAGCCTGGTAGGCTGCAGTCCATGGGGTTGCTAAGAGTCGGACACGACTGAGCGACTTCACTTTCACTTTTCACTTTCATGCATTGGAGAAGGAAATGGCAGCCCACTCCAGTGTTCTTGCCTGGAGAATCCCAGGGACGGGGGAGCCTGGTGGGCTGCCGTCTATGGGTTGCACAGAGTCGGACACGACTGCAGCGACTTAGCAGCAGCAGCAGTAGGTGTTTGGTAAATACTTAATGAGTCAAACAGAAACCTTTCTAAAAGTGGTTTCCTTCCTGAAGCAAATGGCTTGCGTTGGTGTTCATTACCAGAACCTAGCAGAGGATGGGGAAAGGCATCTTGTTGAGCACACTTTCTGTTTCTTCCCTCATCTATCCTCTTATTAATGTGAAAATGACAGGTCGATGCTTTCTTATTTGTGCCAAGAATGTTGACAAGAAATTATGAATTATAGATCTGGAAAATTCCAGAATATTTATACACTTACCTAGAAAATGGCATTAGCTTCATATGTCAGAATGTGAGGTGGGTCCATGTGACACTTCCTTGTCCCTTTGCCTATCCCAGGGCCACATTTGGTGCAGTGTTAGCTTGCAGTGTCCAGGGTAGGGGAAGAGTTGCATCTAACAACTCACATAAAAGCAATCAACCAGTGGTCTCCATGTTTAGGGCACTTGACTTGACAGAGGGTTCCTTAAACATTTAGGAGCTCAGCATTGTCCAGGTTCTACTGTTTTCCACTGTATTGCTCTTGGCCTGAATCATTCATTTTTTTCTACCTGCTAGGTTTGGGATGCTTTTCAATGTGCAAACCTGGTCTAAAACATGATAAAACAGGAAATATGGCAATGCTTATACATTGCTGTACCCAGGTTTTATTTGGACTGCAACAGTGTAGACATCACAGAGTTTTAAGACAGAAACAAATGTAAATGATAACCAGTTCAGTTTACTGAACCAGCGGGAATGAGAAAGGGGAAGGCAGAAAGCATCTCTGTTCTCTCACCGCTGCCCTCTTTACTCCCCCTGTGGAATTATTCTTCCCCACCATTGGATGACTCTTGGGCACATCTTTATTTCTTCCATCACTCAAAGGCATTAATGAAAAACTAACTTATAAAGCATTTAGAAAGTCCAGTCCAGTCTGACGTTGAAACTTCAATTTCTTGTCCAATTGAAGTGCCCCACTGCTGGCCTTATACATCAACTGGAGGCTCACTCAGGTCCAAAAGCCTAGGATGAAGCAGGCTGAGATTACTTTCTTCATTCTTTGTCCTCTTCTACTTTTTTCTTCTCTCTCTCCTTCCAACTCTCTAAATCCTATTTCTGCTCTCCTCACAGGCTGGACACAGGAGAAGAGGGATTGGCCCTCTGTGTATCATAAGCCCACATTTGAGTCTTTTCCTTAAAAGTCAATTTTTTGGGTGTGTATGTCACATAATTTCCACCCATGGCTTCCCATTTGTGGGAGATATCTTCTCCAAAGGGATTTTTATGATTCTCTTATCATTTCTTGATCCTGGCCCATCAGCACAGACTTTGTCTCTTGGAAATGGTACCTTATTTCTCCAGAGTGTCCCATTAGGAAAGTTTCTCTTAAGAAATCCTAAGAGTACCTACTTTTTGTGAAGTTGATATATGACTGGCAGGGCTTCCCAGGTGGTTCACTGGTAAAGAATCTGCCTGCTCAGGAAGAAGACAGAGGAGATGCGGGTTCGATCCCTGGTAGGGAAGATCCCCTGAAGGAGGAAATATCAACCCACTCCAGTATTCTTGCCTGGGAAATCCTATGGACAGAAGAGCCTGGTGGTTACAGTCCATGGGGTCGCAAAGAGTCGGGTATAACTTAGCAACTGAACATGCACATATGACCCGTGGAAGGAAAAACATTTTAAATCTGGTGAATATGGAAGTGCAAGCCATCATCCATGAGGCCCTCTTTGTTCTGCTGCTACCAACCACCTTGTGCAGAATTTCAGCTGTTGACTTCTTCGGGTGTAGTCAGGTAGGTCCCCGAGTGTTCCAAGCTTCAGGGAATACTTATCAAGTTTCTTGGATCATTATATGAAGACTTTCCCTCATTAACTTGAAGTGGAGAAGAAAACACCCCCTGACCTCTCATGTCTGGAGAGCAAATTGACACTCCCCCAAGATTCCAAACTCATGGCCAACTTCTCCTATATTCCCTGGAGTTGGTTGATGGGCTAATGGGACAAGACAGGTTTGGGTCTGCCTCTTTCTAGACCCTGCATAAATGATGCCATGCCTTAGTTTAGAATGTAGGAATATTCACCATCTCTTATTTTCAGATTTGGGGCCTAAGCAACATAAAAAATGTAAGTACTCTTGACACCCTGCATCAGTGAAATAAAATTTCTTCTTCCCACATCTAATCACTTTGCTTCTACTTTGGATCCTGTTCTCTGTCGAGTTTCAAAGGCATCCTCCCCTCATTTTCTACACAAGCTCTCTCTCTCTACTGAAACAGTACTGTCAGTATAAAGCAAGCTCTATAATCTCCCATCTTAAAAAACAAAAAGCATTAGTAAGTCTTCCTCCACCCCACATACCTCTCTATCATAGCAACATTTTTCTACTCCTCTTCACAAACTTCCTAAAAGGTTTTTCCACACAAGCCATCTCCACTCTCTATGTCTGCAATTTACTCTTCACCCAAGTCTGATCTGTCTCCATTACTTAACTGAAACTACTCTTGTCAAAGTTAACAACCTCCATGTTGCCAAATGCAATCCACTCTGCTCTCTCCTCATCTTTTGCAGTGTACCAGTATTCAACCTGGCAAACTTCCCATTAGAAACATTTTCCTCTTTTGTCCCCAGGATAGCACACAGTCCTGGATTTCCTCTTATTCACCTTTGTCGAATTTCCCCCCATGTCTCTCCTCTTCTACTTGACTGAGGCTGTTAGACTTCCCCAGCACCTCTCTTGGGCATGTATCCTCTTCTCTAGTCTTTCCTAGGTGATAACCTTCATTTCATAGCCACAAATACCATCTATATTCTTTTGGAAACAAAATTGCAATCTCCAGTTCAGACTTCTCTTCTACTCCCACTTGCATATTCAACTGTCAACATAACATGATGAGCAATAGTCATCTTGTACTTTACATGTTCAAATCAGAAGTGAATTTTCCTCTCCAAGCTTCTTCCCCATCTTCTTTGGAAACGACAATACCCTTCCTCCTTGTTGTGAAATCCACTAATTTGGGAAATCTTTTTTTCTCCCTGCCTACCCCCTCCCCCAGTTTCAATTTGATCACATATTTTTTTTTTTATGATCTGTCACATCCCTAGCCCTTGGTACCCACATTCCATTCTTCTCCAGCTCCTATTGATTCTACCTCCAAAATCTCTCTCTAATGTGACTATATCTTTCCCTTCCCTGGCCTCCACTTTTTTCAAGCCTCCATCATTTCTAGTTCAAACATCACACTCAGCTTCTAACTGATCTTCTTGCTTTCATTCTGATCCCAGCCTCACACCCATCTTTTTTTTTTTCACCCAGCCTCACAGAAATTTTTACAACAGAATGATTTCACTAAACCCAAAATATTTCAATGTTTTGCAGTTAATATAAAATATAATGCTCATTGTGGGTAAGCCCCAGTTATCCAGCTCTGCTTCTCTTTTCTTTTCTAGCTGTTAAGTGAGGCTCCTATCCCTCAGTCACAACTCTCTAGCCATGTAGGTCATTTAATCCTCTGAACAAGCTTGTCTCCTTCCTGCTTCAGAATCTTTTTCCTTGACATACTCTTTACCCTTTACTGTTCATTTTCATCCTGCAGGCCTCAGCATAAAGTCATCTCTTCAGACATGCTACTTCTAACTAGTTTTTATAATGTTCCATTACCATTCTCTGTCTCAATACTCTATACTTCTCCTCAGCAACAGCATAATTACTTGTTGCTGTTTAACATTTATAATTCCCACAGGATGGTGAGTCCCATGAAGGTAGAAAGTGTGTCTGGTTTGTTCACAGTTGCATCCTTACCTACTACAGGGTCTGAGTGATATAAGGCAAGTAAAAAAGTTTAGTTTCATCAATTATTGGGTGAATATTGGCATATCTCACAGAAAGACATAGCATCCCAATTGCCTTTCTCATTGTAATGGGTTTGGACATTATAACATGGGAGAAATATGTCAGAATACTGGAACCATTCATTCATTCCACAAAGGTTTAATGCATGTTTATTTCCTATGTGCCTACCACTGTTATCTTCACTGGGGTTGCAGTTAACAATGTGTCAGTGTAGTCTCTGCCCTCATGGAGGAAATAGATCACAATATATTTGACAACAGGGATCTATTATCATGTCATTTCATGAGATATACGTATATGTTAAGAATAAAAGTAAAGCAGGCAACAGGATAGAAAATGACGGGAATGGAGCCATGTCAGACGAGGTGGTTGGTGAGAAAGTCCTCTCTGAAGAGGAAACATGAATAGAGATGCAGAGAAAGAGCATGTCTAATAAGGAAGCAGCAAACGTAAAGGCCGTGGCACAGGAAGGAGTTTGAGAAGTGAAATGAACAGAGGGAAATGTGAAGACTCTGAGTGTGGAGTGAGGCAAGAGTGGGAGAGGATGAGGCTGAAGAGGTGGTTAAGGGGCTGATTACAAGGGATCTTAAAGGACACAATAACAAGTTGGAATTTTATTCTGAGTACGATAGGAAACTTTGCAGGGGTTAGAGTAGGAGAGTAATGCGATCTCTTTGATATCTTAGAAAACTTTCTGGCAGCCCTCTGGAAACAGACCAAAGGCAAGAGTAGATGGGTTAGGAGGTTGTTGTAGTATTAGAGCACAGAGACGAGCTGTGAACACAGAGAAAAGTGCACGAGCTGAGGATAGTCTTTGAAGGTAGGGTCCAGACAACCCACTGGTGGACAGGCTGTGGCTGGGTGTGAGGCAAGGCCCTGTATTTGGGCCAGAGCAACTGGATGAATTCTGCTGCTGTTTACTGTGGAGGGGAAACCTGAGGGAGAGCACAGAGCATTTACTGTGGAGGGTGGTGGTGAATAAAGAGTTCCAATTTGGCCATGTTATGTCTGAGCTGTATTGAAACCTGACATAATCCAGTTTGATGATGCACAACTCTTAGGTTCACTGCGGTATGCAACTATAGACTCAGAAAGGCTGCAATGGATAAATCAGCAACCTCATTACCAAGTTATAATGAAAGCAGGCTCAGATCAGATTTTACTCCACATGCAGACGTAACAACGAGACACAAAGCAATTTATACACCTGCTTTGCAAGCCTGACGTAGTCCCAACTCACTGGCCTCCCAGTACTCCAAGGCCTGTATTGCATGCGGCATTCACCCTGCAGAAGACCAGGTTTCAGGGCAGTCAGACATCCAGAAATCCTTTACTCTAATGGCTGGAAACAGAACTGTTTAAGAACTGATTGTAAGAATCAGGTCCTATCCCTAAAGGGACAGCCTATCAGCTTTGTTAGACACTTACGTTTTGTTTTCATATGGGTAGAGAATGTCCCTAAAATATTTCAGCCAATTCCCATATCTTGATTACCTCTAATTTGACCTATGAAAGCCCATTTCTAACATCCATTATGCTGATTAACAAGCCACTAATTTCACAAATGAAAACCCAGTTTTGACTTCAGCATGCTAATTAGCAAAATGTCTGGTGTTGATCAGAGTTAAAGATAGCTGAAGTGCTTGTAGGAGCTGCCTCTGGAGAATGGCCTCTCTGTAATGAAGCCAGCTGTAGTGCACAGTCCTGATTAGAGTGACTGTCTTTACCTTGAAGCAAGTATTGGAGAACTCTCTCTTGGTTGCAGTATTATACAGCAGATGACAGACAATACCACAAGTGGTTTCATAGATATCCTCATGGAGGCTGTTAGAGGTGGTTGGATACACAAGAATGATGCTCAGGACTGCAGAGGTACATTTTTTAGTCCTTAGCATATGAATCATGTTTAAAGCCATGGAGCTACATGAGCTCATCCAGGGAGTGAGAATGTATAAGAAGGAAAGTGGTTGACTGAGATCTGGGACACTCCAACTTGTAGGAGTCAATTAAACTAGAAGTGTATAGCCAAGGAGATCGAGAAGTGGCCAGTAATGTAGGCAGATGGTCCAAAAAGTTTGTTGACATGAAAGCTAAGTGAAAAACGGTTCAAAAAAGAGAAATGAGCAAAAATGTCAAATGTTCCAAGAGATTAGGTAATGAGATTGAGAACTGACCATTGTGTTTTCTCAGATTGAAATGATTGATGTCCTGATAGGGATAGTTCCCATATGGGCAGAGACAGAAACCAGATTGGAGTGGATTAAGGAGAAAATGAGGAGCAGGGAAGTAGAAGCAGAGTCTGCACAGCTCTTTGGAATCATTTCCTATGGAAGGAAAAGGAGGACTGGATTGGCAGTTGGAGAGTACAAGCGGTCTAGGAGGCATTCATTTGGGTGGTGGTTGTCTTTACCATATGAGACAACATAGACTGCTTGTACGCCAGCAGGACTGATCCACCTCAGAGAAGACAGGAAGCAAGGTGAGCACCCCATCTTGCCACTACACCACGTGTGTGCTAAGTCACTTCAGTCATGTCTGACTCTCCAGGACCCTATGGACTGTAGCCTGCCAGGCTCCTCTGTCCATGGGCTTCTCCAGGCAACAATACTGGGGTGGGTTGCCATTCCCTTCTCCAGGAGATCTTCCTGACCCAGGGATCAAACCCACATCTCCCGAGGCTCCTGCATTGCAGGCAGATTCTTTACCACTGAGTCACCAGGGAACCCCTGTATCCCAGTTAGTAAAGTTCTTGCCACCAAACTTCCCTCCTAGAGCAGAGTTGTAGATGCTGCTCATTTATTAGGGTGGGAAAAAAATTCCAGAGTACTTAGAATTCTAAAATAGAAGACCGCCAAGGAAAAATACTCCATTCTTTGTACCTCTATGTAGACCGTGAGTCAGGAGTAGATGAGAGTCTTCTCTCCTCTGCTACCCACTAGCAGTGGGTTTTGCCTGAGAAATGATCTAACTGACCTACTCCTCAACTCCGAGACCCTTCTTAACCACCTGCTACATCAGCCTCAGGAATTTCAGAAAAAGCCTCTGCCTCTGGTAACAAGATCAGGAACTTGCCAGTGTCAGAGTGAAAGTGAAGAGAAGAAACATCCAACCGTGTAAGAAAGCAGTGAACTCCATGCTCCACTGAGATGCAGAGGCTCTCTCCATCTCTTTCTGAGACCACGAATTATTAATAACATGTGAGTCTCTGTGTAAAGGATGCACGTGACAGAACCCAGGTAAGCCCAGGAAGAAAGGAAGTTGAATGCAAACCTCTCGTCCCTCCCCACACAGAGGGCTCTGGCCTCCTGGGTTGTGGGGTTTGATATGTGTCCAACCAGCTTCACTCTGCCATGCAGTTATCACCGTCAATTCACTTCTGTGTATCAGTGACCCTGACTAGGGACTTCAGGATGAAATGTAACCTCACACAGGCCCCTCTACCTCTTTAACGCTGCATCCATGTCCAGCATAATTTAGCTAGGAACACAATGTCTTCTACCTGAAACTTTCTGCAATCTTTTTGCTGCTAGTCTTGCCATTCTTCTATGCTCCAGTGTACGGAGTTAATCAGCCTGAGATAAATTTTACCCCACATTACCCGCTATAAAGCAAAAACTGACAGCGATTCTCCATTCCCTACAGACTGAAAACTGAAACCTTACATGGGATGCAAGACCACTCCTAGAGTGCCCCCACCTCTCTTAAGCCCTCTTTGCCTCCTTCCACTTTGTTGCCACGTAGCTGCCACCACAGGTGTCCAGGGTGTCTGGTCCTTGGGCAAAAGCACAGCTGTTTTCTTCTCTGAAAACACACTCTGACCCTTCTTTGTTTCACGAACTCTTATTTATTGTTAATACCTAGCTCAAATGTCATTGTCCCTCTGAATCCTACTACTGTGAAGTTTGTTGGTTACCCACCCAGCATCTAATTTTCTTCCTCCTTTATATCACTTCCTACAGCATGCATGCGTGTGCGTGGTCACTCCGTGGTATCTGATTCTTTGAGGCCCCACCAGGCTCCTCTGTCCATGGGATTTTCCAGGCAAGAATACAGGAGCGAGTAGCCATTTCCTCCCCCAGGGGATCTCCCCAACGCTAGAGTTGAACCCACATCTCCTGCATTGGCAGGGATCTTCTTTTACCACTCAGCCACCTGGGAAACCATGCATATGACTCAAGAAAAGTTTACTTCAGGGAAGGGACCTTTTCAGTTAAAAACCCATCATGATAATCCCCACCCCCATCAATGTTTCAGATGACTGCTATTGTCCTTAGAGTGGTTATATGACCTGAAATGACTGAAGGAAAGAAATGTTTTTCTACAGTTGGAGTAGAATTTTTTCTCTCATTCCTACTGGATACAAACAAAGAAGCTGCTGGCCATTATTTTGCAGCCAGTTAGGAAAGCTGAGGTCACATTCAGCCTTGAAAAGAGGGCAGAGCTGAGAGAATAGCAGAGAAATGGAGATGGTACCCTGGTCAGACTATAATTTTTGCTTTCCATGACTTGGATGTTGTGTTTTGTGAGAGATGATTTTCTTATTGTTTAACTCAATTTAAATTGGGTTTTCTGGTACTTGCTGTTGAATGCTTCCTACATAATGCATCCTCTCTCTTTAGCCTGGAGAGAGTTCACATTCCATGATGTCCCCCATCCCCACCACTGGAGTATGTCATAGCAATTTACAGACTATGACCTCATCAATATCTTTAGTGCCTCATACAGCTCCCTGCACACCATCGGCTGATGAATGTATAAGGCATGAACAGATGAATGGATAAATCCCTTGATAGTCCTGAAAAGCCAATCCAATAAGTCGCAATTTATCACCCACATCTCCTCTTGCCCTCAATCTTTCCCATCATCAGAGTTTTTCCAATGAGTTGGTATTAGGAGGAAGGTAACAAATAAGAAACAAAGAGAAGGAAGAGCCTTTTCAAAGAGAACAGATTAATAACTGAAGAGATGTCAATGTTTTGGATTAATTAGTATCTTTAAGCTCAGTTTCCTAATGTGGCTCTACTTGCAACAGGTATAGGAAACTGCAGTAAAATCTAGGCAGGTGAATCTACCCAAGAGCTTACACAGACTATAGATTTCTTGCAGGATCAAACCATGTCTCTAAAACTTACAGCAGCTGGGCTTTGAGCAACCTTTCTGAGCTTCACCTTCTTTTCTATCAGACTGGTGCTATCTCAACAAGGTTGCTTGAAGTTTAAACAAGGTCAAAATAAAAAGAACTTATCCTAGTATGTGGGTAAGTAAGTGCCTAAGATCATTCAGGGACGTGTGGGACATGGAGAGGTTGTTACATGTTTGTTTTAACTGAGAAAGATTCCCTTAACAGAGAAGCTCTCTACTGTCATTCCCTTAGGACCCTTGGTTTCTTTCTGAGCTTAGCCCTGACACAATTGTGGAGATGAAGGCAGGGCATCCCTTAGGTTGTGACAGGAGCACAGGAGCATGCTAGTTAAACTAAACCGAACACAAGAAGCTGGGTGAAACGATGAAATGGCCATTTGCTGAATCCCTCCTCTGACTGGAGCAGCTGTCAGTGAGATGGGTGTAATTATGCCCATCTTAGAAAAAAGGACTCCTAGACATAGGGAGCCTAAGAACTTCCTCACACAGCTAATCAGGGGTAGAGTTTCTTATCCAAGTCCATTTGGTGTAAGAGCTCAAGAGGGAGGCCAGAGAGCCTGGGAATTAGAGAAAGTCCGGGGCTGCGGCACACCAGAGTGGAGTCATAGGGAGCGAAGACTACATAGCTCGTCTATTTGCATTTTTTCCTGGGTCCTGAGAGAGAACGCTCTATTACTAATTTAATCCATTCCCTGCAGTTGGTGCAACAGAATTCTCTGACAACCTGCATTTAGGCCAGTCCACAGGGGGACCAGAAAGAATGAAACAGGACTCTCAGAAATCATGTTCCTTACATGAAAATAGATCAGGCCGTGGGAGGGGGGCGAACCAAAAATAGCCTGAGGGAGTGAGAGACAAAACATGTGAAACAGTGAAAGGAAGGCTGAGACAACTGTGATGTGTCGAGAAAAGGGCACGAGGCAGGGAGAGGAGCAGGCGAAGGGGAGAGATGGAGTAGTCTCCTTTCAGGATTCTGTTAGACCAGCCATTCAGCCCCTCAGGCGGATCATTCCTAAAAAAGGCAGGGTGCTTTAAATTATGCCAGCTTAGTTAAAGCACCACTTTCTTGGTAGTCAACCTGCCCTTCTAGGAACATCTATTTTATGAAGAAAATAAATAAATAGGGAGATAGATAGCATTTCCCCCCAGATTTGAAATTAATGCAGGCTTATTATATAACATTGAGAAAGTACAGAAAACCATTATGAACAAAATCACTCATTCCACCACATAAATATTACCATTACTAGCATTTTATATATTGATTCCATGCTCCCTATGTGTGTGTATATGTGTGTGTGTGTGTGTGTGTGTCTGTGTCTGTGTGTGTGTGTATGGACTGTAGCCCACCTGGCTCCTCTGTCCATTGGATTCTCCAGGTAGGAATACTGGAGTGGGTTGCCACGCTCTCCTCCAGGGGATCTTCCTGACCTAGAGATTGAACCCATATCTCTTATGTCTCCTGCACTAGCAGGCGAGTTCTTTACCACTGGTTCCACCTGGGAACCCTATATATGTGTGTGTGTGTGTGTGTGTGTGTGTGTGTGTATACACACACAAGGTATATATATATACATATATATATCTTGAAGTAAATCCATGATGCTGCAAAGTAACAAACAGAAACATTTATGAATCTATAAATTCCCGAACAGAGATCAATGTACCTGAGACTCTTGAACTCTCCAGAACTACTCAAGATTTTTCAGTCTTCATTTATGCCCTATTGCTTCTGCATCACAAAATAGACTTTGTTTTTTCCCATTCCTGGCAACATTTATTTTCACTTTTGATGATCCAATAACAAGAACAAAATCCACCTATAATTGGGGGACTTTTTCCCCTTGTGTAGCATACTTCCTTGTTCTTATAAATCAGTGTGCTATTAAAAAGACAGTAAAATAGGCTTATAAAATGTTAAACACACACAGTCCTCCACCTAGCACCTCATTTCTCATATCCACCTCTTGAGAGAATTGTTTTCATAGGCTGATGCCACCTCATCGCTAATTCATTCCTATTTAAAAATTATTGTATATATAATTTATAGATATCTTGTTATTAATTCATTTCATAATTTATTATTCATTTAATTAAATAATTGCACCTGTTGATTAATAACATAGTTATATATAATTAATAATTGCTTGTTTTCAAAATTTCCTTCATGTACCTTCATAAATTCAGCCCCCAGTGAGCATTATCTGTAGCTCTTATCTTGGGGTTTATTTAGTTTCTCCAGAAAAGACTACTGATTTCTTCTTCAGACCTCCTAGAGTTCTGGAAAATAAATAGGGAAAGGAGGCTGATGACTTATTTTGCAAAATGCAGGCTTTTACTTCCCCACCTTGTGTTAGCAGTCACCTCTATTGTTCATGGGGCTGGAGGAAAATCTGGGGGTCTAATTGCTCTTCACAGGACTTCAAGGCAGTTCTCTCATTTTCAGCTCATCCTCTTAGTCCTGCTGCAGTAAATGGACCTAATTCTTTTCTCCCCTCCTTTGATCTGTGGCCTTTGCCACGTGACCTTGCCACAACTCCTCTCACCAAAGAGTCTCTTTATCCCTTAAATTTAGGCTGGGTTACATGACTTGCTTTAGCCAATACAATACAATGAGAGCTGAGTAAGCACTCCAGCTTGGAGCTCCATTCTTAGGGGATCTAGAATTGTCCCCTGTGCTCCCAGGCCTCTGCCCTCAGCAGGGAAACGCATGACCGCGCTAGTAAACTGGTCTCGAGAAGAGGATGTGGAGCATAGCCTCCCTCGCTGAAGGAGCCCCAGCCAAACCAAGCCTTGAGAAATGCCCCCCAGCCCACCCACAAATGTATGAGCAGTCCAGCTAATCGTGTGAACGACAGAATGTTCCTGCATGCTGCTGAGGCTTTAGGATTGTTACACATTTTTACTGTGACTGAACTTAATTCATGCACTTGCGTGTCTCCTATACAGCAGGGCTGGAGGTGGGTGGGAATATCGTCTATTTTCTCTTTGTTGTCTTCTTTTCAAACATTTACCATTTTTTCATCTAACTCATCTGATCATCATGTCCACATTTTGTTACTATCTCTCATTGTTTGTCACACATTCTCTTTACCCTTCTCAACTTCTACCTTTTTATTTTTTATTCCTTTATTTTCATTTTAGAGGCTTATTCCAAAGCTGAGAAAATAAGAGATAAATACATGTGTTTAATCAGAAGTTCCTCTTTGCTAAAATACTCTGCATTCTTAATATGACAGAGGCAATACTATTATTGTTCACCAAACACTCTTCTTCATTTTTCTTTCAGCTGGTTGTATCTGGGTTCTGACCTGGTGACTTTTTCTGGCCAACAGAATGTGAGCAGAAATGATTTATGCCACTTTGATGATGGTCTCTCTTCCCCACCATCTTATACATAGTATATTGGTAGTAATTATTATTTAGTCTTTAGAGTACAGGATATCAAAGGGTATTTTGGCTGTACCAGGAAAGGGCAAATATCCTTCCTACATGGAAACATGGGATTCTTATCTTCCTTTTTCGGGGAGAGGTAGAATAACTTTTTATTCATGTAATACATAAATGAATACCATTAGATGAATGCCTGATTCTGATATTGCTGTTGTTCAGGAACTAGATATGGATATAAGGGTTTGTTTGGACACTGAAAATCCAAAGGAGTATACTGTACTAGGTATTATTTATTAAACTTTGTACCTTTGCTGCCTTTCTCAGCTCTTCTCGCTACTAAAGATTGTAGAGCCTAAAATAGCGTCTTTCAAACTTACTTAAAAGATAGTTTCCAGTTAGATTCTGCTAATTAGCGGCACTAGTACCACTACTCTGGATTCCTTGGGAGGTTGTGAATTGCAAACTACATACCATGCTAAGGAGCAGGCAGAAACCACAGAGGCGCTGCTTTCTCCTGACTGGTGCTAGTCCAGCCAACCAGATGGCTCAAGGGAACCCATGCTACTTTTCCCTTATCCCATGTGATGCTGGACTTCTGGACCCAGACACCTTGCCAGAGGCTTTCCATGTACACCATGCCACTTTGTTCACCTTGAGTGCAAATGCATGAATTCAGCAATCAGAGCACCTTGGGGCAGGAGCCGTATGGAGGTGATGGGACAATTCTAAGGACCCTGCCAAAGTGACTGACTCCAAGTATGGGAGACACAGTAAGAATATTCTAGAAGAGGCCCTTCGGCTATTCAAAAGGAACTATCTGAAATCATGAGACAGAGAGGGTCCATAATAACGTAACTTGAATACTTCCTAAAGGATTGTCACCCAGGCCATTCTGAGTCCTTTGGTGTGTTTCTCACAGGTGGTGACCTCTGCAACTAACCTTTCATGAGGCAGGACTTGCTACTTTGTACTGGTTGTGCTGGGGGACTGTAGGTAGAGATTTTAGTGTATACTGATAATACCAACCCTTTTGTCTACTTTTGTTGCCTTCTGGCAAACTCTACTGAATCACAACACTTCAGTCACTCAATAGTGTCCAACTCTTTGCAACCCCATGGACTGCAGCACACCAGACATCCCTGTCCATCACGAACTCCTGGAGTTTACTCAAACTCAAGTCCATTGAGTCAGTGATGCCATCCAACTATCTCATCCCCTGTTGTCCCCTTCTCTCCTGCCTTCAATCTTTCCCAGCATCAGGGTCCTTTCAAATGAGTCAGTTCTTCACATCAGGTGGCCAAAATATTGGAGTTTCAGCTTCAGCATCAGTCCTTCCAACGAATATTCAGGACTGATTTCCTTTAGGATGGACTGATGACCTTGCTGTCCAAGGGGCTCTCAAGAGTCTTCTCCAACACCACAGTTCAAAAGCACCAAGTCTTCAGTGCTCAGCTTTCTTTATAGTCTAAGTCTCACATCCATACATGACTACTGGAAAAACCATAGCTTTGACTAGATGGACTTTGTTGGCAAAGTAATGTCTCTGCTTTTTAACATGCTGTCTAGGTTGGTCATAACTTTTCTTCCAAGGAGCAAGCATCTTTTAATTTCATGGCTACAGTCACCATCTGCAGTGATTTTGGAGCCCAAGAAAATAAAGTTTCTCTCTGTTCCCACTGTTTCCCCATCTATTTGCCATGAAGTGATGGGACCAGATGCCATGATCCTAGTTTTCTGAATGTTGAGTTTTAAGCCAACTTTTTCACTCTCCTCTTTCACTTTTATCAAGAGGCTCTTTAGTTCTTCTTTGCTTTCTGCCTTAAGGGTGGTGTCATCTGCCTATCTGAGGTTATTGATATTTCTCCCGTAAATCTTGATTTCATCTTGGGCTTCATCTGGGACAGCGTATCTCATGATGTACTCTGCATATGCGTTAAATAAGCAAGGTGACGATATACCACCTTGACGTACCCCTTTCCTAATTTGGAATCAGTCTGTTGTTCCATGTCCAGTTCTAACTGTTGCTTCTTGACCTACATACAGATTTCTCAGGAGGCAGGTCAGGTGGTCTGGTATTCCCATTTTCCACAGTTTGTTGTGATCCACACAATCAAAGGTTTTGGCATAGTCAAGAAAGCAGAAGTAGGTGTTTTTCTGGAATGCTCTTGCTTTTTCAATGATCCAACGGATGTTGGCAATTTGATCTCTGGTTCCTCTGCCTTTTCTAAATCCAGCTCGAACATCTGGAATTTCATGGTTCACGTACCGTTGAAGCCTAGCTTGGAGAATTTTGAGCATTTCTTTGCTAGCATGTGAAATTGTGTGGTAGCTTGAGCATCCTTTGGCAATGCCTTTCTTAGGGACTAGAATGAAAACTGACGTTTTCCAGTCCCATGACCACTGGTGAGTTTTCCAAATTTGCTGGCATATTGAGTGCAGCACTTTCACAGCATCATCTTTGAGGATTTGAAATAGCTCATCAGGAATTCAAGGCGCTGTGTATTCTTGTCACCTCTTCTTAGTATCTTTTGCTTCTGTTAGCTCCCTACCATTTCTGTCCTTTATTGTGCCCATCTTTGCATGAAATGTTCCTTTGGTACCTCTAATTTTCTTGAGATCTCTAGTCTTTCCCATTCTATTGTTTTCCTTTGTTTCTTTGCATTGATCACTGAGGAAGGCTTTCTTATCTCTCCTTGCTATTCTTTGGAACTCTGCATTCAAATGGGTATATCTTTCCTTTTCTCCTTTGCCTTTTGCTTCTCTTCTTTTCTCAGCTATTTGTAAGGCCTCCTCAGACTGCCATTTTGCTTTTATGCCTTTCTTTTTCTTGGGGATGGTCTTGATCCCTGTCTCCAGTACAAGGTCATGAACCTCCATTCATAGTTCTTCAGGCACTCTATCAGATATAATCCCTTGAATCTATTTGTCACTTCCACTATATATTCATAAGTGATTTTATTTAGGTCATACCTAAATGGTCTAGTGGTTTTCCCCACTTTCTTCAATTTAATTCTGAATTTGGCAATAGGGAGTTCATGATCTGAGCCACAGTCAGTTCCTGGTCTTGTTTTTGCTGATTGTATAGAGCTTTTCTATCTTTGGCTGCAAAGAATATAATCAATCTGATTTTGGTATTGACCATCTGGTGATGTCCATGTGTGGATTCTTCTCTTGTGTTGTTGGAAGAGGGTGTTTGCTATGATCAGTGTATTCTCTTGGCAAAATTCTGTTAGTCTTTGCTCTGCTTCATTTTGTACTCCAAGGCCAAATTTCCCTGTTACTCCAGGTGTTTCTTGACTTCCTACTTTTGCATTCCAGTCCCCTATAATGAAAAGAACATCTTTTTTGGGTGTTAGTTTTAGAAGGCCTTGTAGGTCTTCACCGAACCGCTCAACTTCAGCTTCTTTAGCATTACTGGTCGGGGCATAGACTTGGATTACTGTGATATTTAATGGTTTGCCTTGGAAATGAATAGAGATCATTCTGTCGTTTTTGAGATTGCATCCAAGTACTGCATTTCGGACTCTTTTGTTGACTATGATGGCGACTCCTTTTCTTCTAAGGGCTTCTTGCCCACAGTCGTAGATATAATGGTCATCTGAGTTAAATTAACCCATTCCAGTTCATTTTAGTTTGCTGATTCCTAAAATCACAACAGTTAATACTCTGCTAATGAAACTAGCAACAATGAGTCATAGAAGAAGAGACTAGAAACCTATGTAAGATGTCTCTTTTCTCTTCAGGAGTCATTGTAGAAGGCTTGAGAGTAATGCTGTGAATTCTGTTAGCATTTTCTCAACCTCTGTGCTACAGTTGAGAATGCTATTGATCCAGCTATATTTTTCAAACTTACGAATATTCCCCTCCTGACTGTACTTAGGAACAAACTCCTTTGTCTGCCTTAGGTTAAAAGGACCAGCCTCCTGAGGGCAGTCAACTGACCATTACTAACTAACTTTCAGTGTCTCTCAAAGTGATGCCAGTGACTAGCCTCAGCTCTCAGGACTGAAACGGTATGTTTCTGACAGTTGGATATGGTACATAGACATGAACGTTCAGAATCAGGACGTAGGTTGAAAGCATCTCCTGTGGGACCCTGGCGACTACATTCCCAGAAACTGGCTAGAGCTCAGGGCTTCAACCAGTCAACACAAGTCAGCCAAAAGACTTGGACCCCAAGAACTTATCAGACCATAGGAGGGTATGATGTTTCTCCAACCCAGAATGCTAACATAGGAAACCTTGCCAGTAATTTACTAAGTTATACAGTTGTAACCAAGTCTTAGATCCTAGTTCCCTATTCACATCAGGAGTGCGGCTAGTGCGTTATCACCCTGAAACATGGAAATGGCAGAACTGGACTAACTCACATTCTATTAAATAAATGTCACTGACTGCCAAGTGAAGAGGTTATGCTTTCTCAGTCAGACAGTTGAAAAGTCCTATAGTCTAAAGCTGGAGCCCAGTATTGGACCCTGCTAAATTTCAGAGCCTTGACCATGACTGTAACAAGCAATGGGGAACCTGAATACCTGCTACAATGACTATATTCAAAAGAGATTTTCCCCCTAAGAAATATGACTTTGGCAAACCTAGTATGGTTGCTGGTTGCTGTCTGTCCTGTTTTTCATAGTCCTCAGTAATCAGTTCTGGTCCTTTTCTTTTCCTGTGTTCTCTCTCTTGATGACATCATTGACTTATATGGGTTCAAATGTCATCTATATGCTGATGGTTCTCAACTATATGCAATGTTTGTATCTTCAACATCTCTGAACTCAAGAATTGCACCCCAACTATTCAGATAGATGTCCCCACCTGAATGTCTCACAGACATTTCAGATTTGTTGTGTGCTTGATTAGAACACTTTTTCTCCTTTTCTCCATGGCTACTACACTTTTCTATGCCTATCATGTGGATGTCATCTTCTCTCAAATGGAACTCAGATTCCATGTTTCCCTTCATCCTTATGGCAAAGTAGCCTTTCAAAGTGTAAAGTAGTTTATCTTATGTCATTACTTATTTGCTTACTGATTGCACAAACGCCAAATCCATGCAATGTAAAAGGCCCCCATCATCATTTTCCCAGATTTGGGACAATGACCAGTATGTAATAAGTGCTCAGTAATTTATAGAATGAAATAATTGACATATATTCAGTATGTCTCTTTCTGAGCCAATCTTCAAAGAATTACTTGCTTTGTTGATTCTTTCTATGGTTTTTCTCTCAACTGATGTCCATTTTTAAAACAAAGAAATAACATATTTTAAACTAGGAGACTAGATTTACTCAGTTAAAGAAAACACTGCACATACAAAGATATAGATGCTGCAGTACTGATCAGACTAGCTCCTTAGTTCTGTGATTCACTTCTCAGCTTTCAGCTTTAATACAATTAAAAACTGCTACATATCATAGGCCTTTGGGATTTCTTGAAAACAGTTAAAACCATAATTATGAACTCTACCAATGCCAAAATTTCTCTTGGCAATTTTGTATTGATTTATATTTTAATAATTAATTCTCATGTAATTATAAAAATTCATTAGTCAATTGGTGAAGGTCTTCAAGGAGCCTTTTCAAAAAGGGTTAATAGGTAGTATATTTACTAGTTCCTATATGAAAACATTTTGAACTGTTTGGTTGGTATAAAATTTGGCCTAATAATGTTTATTCTCACAGCTACCAAAATTCCAGATATTGCTCCTATTCTAGCATTTATTATTGGAGGAAATCAATTGTCACCATTCTACTATTAATGTCTCTGTGGATAAACATTCCATTTGTTTTCTTCTGTTTGTTGGAGGTGCTCATAGGATATTTTCTCCTCTTTACAATTCAAAAGTTGTGCTTGACTGTATCTGGATGTAAGAATCATTTTATTAATTTTGCCTATATAAGTAAGACTTTTTGGTCATCCCAGTGTGAGATCTTTTCTTGAATCAAGAAACATTTTCAATAATATTTTTTTTTCTAATTTAATCTCTTTCCCATAGTTTGGATTCCCTTTTCAGAAGCACTTTTAATTATCTGGTAAAGCTGTTGCCTTCTATCATCTATATTCATAGTCTTCTTTCTCATCTTCCCCCTATTTCCTCTGCATATCTGAAGAGCTTCTCACAGTACTCTTATGAATTGTGAGTCACAATTTCCCCCCCCTTAGAATCAATTCTATTCCTAGGTGCTTCCAATGTAGACTCAAATCCATCTACAGGAGACTTCTAATTTATAGTGACTAGACTTGTACTTCCTCATTCCCAGTTTTTATGATCTTTCTTAGCATGATCACAGAAATGATCTAAACTAATATTAAAGATTAGTTAATGACTGTGAATGACAGCATCACTAATGCTATTGCCATGCCAACTCAATTATCGCACTTAGTTAGCTAGTGAGGTATATCCTGCAAATATGCTTGAACTGTGAGAATCTAGTTCACATAAGCTCTACAGTGAGACTCTTATTGAACTAAAAGAGCAAAGATCGAGCAGATGTGAGGGAGAAAATGGACATCTCCTCTGAGAGAACCAATTAGAAGAATGTGCTGCATCTGAGAAGACCTTGCCCTGAAGATGAGCAGAAGATACCTTTGGACCAACATAAAATCAAGCTAAAGAGCACAGTTTAGGGAATGGAGCAATAGCTAGATACCAGCTTCTACTTGACCCCTTGGCTGCGCTGTGTGCACAATGTGCAAATGTACGCGACAGCTCTGGTTCCAGTGTATCCTAAGGCCAGAGCCACCAGCTCATGATTTGGTTGTTGTATATCAATCTATTGTGTGTTTGCTTAAAAGAATTCTACCAGTTGCAACTAAATAAAATTGATTTGTCTATATATAGGATGTATTTATTCCTTCAAACGCTAACAAATAACGTGCATAAAGTTTTGGAGTTAGTGATTAGCTGAGGCAAAAAAGGAAGTTTAAGAATGGTCATTGTTGGTACAGTCTTAGGTAGTCTTATTAATGGGCAGAGAATCTGTGAGCTGAGGTTACGCACACCAGTAAAGGAACCTGGTTTCAAGACAACGAGTTCCTGAGACACCATCTCATGGTACCTTAGGTTTGAGAATGAGGACTACTTCCTTGATTATAGGGGCCAAGTTGATAAGACAGAGAACAGTGTATTTATACCACCTTGAACATTCAGAAGGGAAAGGATGTGAAAACAGATCTTCTAGTCCACAATGGAGACCTTCCTTTTGACTACTCAGACCCAGCAAATCAGTCTAGTCACTGGATCCCTGCCTTTCTCCAGTGTGGTACGTGGAGGTGTGTGTGTGGGGGGGTATCCTGCAATAATCCAGTCTGACCCTTTCTGTCAACAACTGAATGAAGGAAGAGAGGATGGAAGGAACTGAAAGACACAATAAGGTTTAAATATTGATATCAGATTAAAGCGAAACTTCTCTCAGAGATAGCTATATTATAAATAAAGGAGGGATGACAAGCTACTGCAATTAAGCTAAAAAGATAAATTCCTTGAAAGAACTGAATATAAGTCATGCCTAGCAAAGTGCAGAGTATGGAGTAAGTTCCTGAGTAGGAAAATCCACGTTGGTTGCACCAGCATGAACTCAGGGGTATCCGCGGCAGTCCCTGTTCAGGCACCCTGAGCCCATGCCTCTTCAGTGAAGCTGCCCATGCCAGGTCTCAGAGCCTTTGACTGGCTCTTTGTGTTTCCAACAGATGCACACATCCTATTAATACTCATATCTACTTATATTTTCCTCCGTGTATGTCCTCAAAGGGCCTAAAAGGTGGGGCAGTGGTTAAGAATCTGCCTGCCTCAAAAAAACTCATATATATGAGCTTTTAATCTTTGTATGCTCAGGTCCTGCCTGCTAAAAGTTGGTTTATTAATCATTAATAAATTAACTAACAAATGAAAGAAGAGAGGGAGGGAAGGAAGGAAGGGAGGCCAAGAAGGAAGGAAGGAAGGAGGGAAACAGGGAAGGAAGGAAAACTCCTAGTCTGTCCACATAAAACAAATAAAGAGAGAGCAGAGTTCATGTAGTTTTGAAAGTTGAGATGTGTAGTTTGGAGCTGCAGCAGCTCACTTGGAGCATCCCCCGCCCCCAAGTCTACAAAAACAAAAAAAGAAAAGAAAGCAATCTATTCATTTGGGAAGCTGTGACAATTAGATTTTTCTTTTCTGTGTAATAAACTATCCCCCAAATTAATAAGATAAACAAAACAGTCATTCACTTAACTGTCAAGTTTGTAGGTTGATTGATCTAGAATGGCCTTAGCAGAGATGCTTGGCTAGCCTTGGCTTGTACTCTCACATGCCTTTGGACAGCGAGAGGTCAGCTGGCCTAGTCTAGGTAAGCCTGGGACAGTGTCTACTCCATGTGCCTCAAATTATATCCTAGAACTAGTGGACTTTTTTATTTCGTGGTAATGGCAGAGATACAAGGGCAAACCTAAATCATGCAAGCATCTTTAATACTCTGCTTGCGGAACACCTGTTAACATCTTACCAAGGAGATGAAGAACTGGGGCCATTAAGCAATCCATCTAATTATATTAATCTAATTGACTAATCTAATGAAGAGGCTCTTCCTCCTTGTGAGAGCAAATTATTTTAAAAGCACATTGTAGACATATCTTTGTTTGGCACCGTCATGAATACTTTTTCTGGGGGGAAAAGCAACTTCTAAAGCTTTCCTAGAAAGTCAAATTACCAATCGCAAAGCTAAATCTCCTTTCATTAATCAAGAAGTGGTAATATATTGGTCAATAACTTGACAGGTCTAAGATTTTATGCTACTTGCATGCCAACAAGTAACTAGTTAGCCTGCCATAGTTTCATGGGTACTGGCAGAAGACATGAGACTTCTGGGTCAGAAACAAAGAAGGTTTTATTACTCATAGCAAGAGTGACTAGAGTATACCACATTTGCATCAGTTCCCTGAGCCCAATTCTCATAAGGCAATGCTTAGTGGGCCAAGTGACATCTATGTATTCAATATTTTATATTACTGGGGAGAAAAACTGAGCTTAGGAAACGCAAACCTTATATAAAAGATAGTAAGCATGCCTGCCCTTGCTCAGAGGGAAAGAGACACTATCTCCATCTTTTAAGACTTTGACTATACAACATGACTGAAAAGGTAGTTAGCAGTAAAGGCAGTCGGGGCTTCTTCTCACAAGACTTAGGGAAATGCAAGAGATTCATGCAGAACTGCATCTTGACCAACTAAAGTAATCCTGGTGCTTCTGTGTGTACCTCAACTACATCCAAGATTCCATGCAATCCATTCCATGCTTTAATTTCTGTTTTTGGTTCCTACTTCCCTGGTGGGCTCAAGTGGTAAAGAATCTGCCTGCAATGCAGGGGATACAGGAAACTCGGGTTCAATCCTTGGGTCAAGAAGGAGGAGGGCATGACAACCCACACTCCAGGATTCCTGCCTGGAGAATACCAAGGACAGAGGAAGCTGGTGGGCTACAGTTCATGGGGTTGCAAACAGTAGGACACTACTTGACTGAGCATGCACACACTAGTTATATACCCAGGGACATGTGCATAGACAGAATAGTAGAGGGTAAAAATCAACCAACCTCTATCCTGTGATCTATGTTCACTAGCTCCATATAAGTCTATGCTCTGCCCCTGACTGCTGGAATAGCTGAATCGAGAGAGCAGCACTGACATATAAACACTATCATGTATAAATAGCCAGCCCGTGGGAAGCTGCTATATGATACAAGGAGCTCAGCCCAGTGCTCTGTGGTGACTTAGAGGGTGGGATGGGGGAGGGAGCTGGGAAAGAGGCTCAAGAGGGAGGTGATATATGCAATATATATATCTGATTCACTTTGCAGAAACTAACACAACCTTCTAAAGCAATTATACTCCAATTAAAATTTTTCTTTAAAAAGCCTCACTTTGAGTCTCAGTTACCTCATCTGAAAACATAGGGTGGGGGCAACACTTCTATTTACCTGCTAACTTCTTTACCCTGTGTTATAGACAGTGGATCTTTGCCCGCAGCTGTGAGTGTCGGTCGGTGATCCTCTCTGGGTAATGGCCCACATCCAGACAGAAGCCACTTCACCCAAGGTGTTAGGCCATGCCTATGCCTGTGCTAAGGGAACTGAGGGGAATCAGTGTACAAAAATGCAATCCCTTCCCTTCAAGGTAGAACAACTCCATGGTGCATTTTATGTTTCAGGGCTCCTGCGGGATCAAGCTGAGCCCAGATGTTTGCTTAAGTCTTTCCCTGACACTATCTTACTACCCTCTCTCCCTTTCTCCTGAGAACAAACCCCCTATAAATCATGTGCACTCAAATCTTTGACTTGAGCTCTGACTTTAAGAGACCTAACCTGAGACAGTGAACAATAGCTGCCCCAGGGCACCACAATGAAATATAACTTGGTATAGTTTAGAGGTAAAAGAGTTGCAGTAGTTTTCTTATCATTTCTGACTTGAGCCCACAGAATTATTTTGTACCCTAACTGTCCTGGTTTATGGAGCTGATCTTGCCACTTAAGTTGACTTTTCTTGGTCCACCAGGTTCAAAAGTGTTTAAGACCCCTGCCTCCTGTTTAGATAGTCATGATCTATCCTAAAATAGGCCACATTATGTTCTATGATGACCTGTATAAGCAAAATTCTGGGTCATCAGATAAATCTTACAGCCTCTAAACAATGCCATCTGACCTGTAGGCGTCTGTAGGTGTGTGCAAAATAGAAAGAGAAAGAAAGAAAGAGAGCAAAAAGGAGAGATCCTGAAACATGTGAAACATGCCCTGCCACAGCAGTGCATATAACCACAGTAGATAAATGGAAGTAAAAAGTAATTTGCCAGGTTGAGCCTGGGAACAACATCAAGAAAGACAATTATTCATTGAGACTGCTCTTAACTTTCCGGTCACTGCACTTAACTGCTGCTACTACAACTTATGCAAAAGTCTATGTAGGCACATGCTAACAATGCCTCTGGTTATGGCGGTACCCAGAAAGCTGCCTGCCATCTTTTTTGGCACCAATGCCTCCATTAATACCAGGCTGCTTCTTCTGGGTGAATTAGCTTCACATTGGTTATGAAGTCAGTCATTTCTTAATCTATGTAGTTAAATGCTCTGATGTAAGTACCAGACTGGATTCATCCTACCCAACTTTGAGTAATTTTTACATTTTTCAAATTTCTGTTTCCAGTACCACTCTGAACTCCAAAATAGTTTGTATGACCTTCTTGCCATCATCAATGGCTGGTCCATCTAAAGAGCCCATCTTGATGGCCATATTTCTGCCTCAAATCTACTCTTTCATCCTTCATTCTCCTGCTCCTAGATGGTTACCTCTCTCAAGTTCAATAAACCCATCAGACTCATTAGAATTTTTCTGACTCTTTTGCCATCTAAATAAAAACCATCCTGAATACAATGTACTGAAACCTTCAACATGAACTCCAGTTGGCAGCATTTTTAAAAAAAAAAAAACTAATACAGAAGCCTTACCCCTAAAGTCAAATGAGCTAGGGGTGAACCATGGGAATCCAGTTCACATCAGCAACTTCCTCCCATACCCACATCCCCCATGTGTTCAAGGAGAGTTGTGTTAAGTCCTCACTATTCAAAGAAGGCAGAGAACTGCTATAATCATCTAGATATTTGGGGCAAAGCTCATCTTTTTCTGTTGAACCATACATCTCCAATAGGGTCTCAACCCCAGCACAAGTAAAATAGCAGAAAAAATGGGCATGGGATCACATTCCATCTATTCTAATAGATTCAGGAAACATATCTGACTCCTCAAGAGTCTCATTTTAAAAGTGCAGAAACTCATCATCAGAATGCAAATGCTTCTACTTAGAATGTTCTTTGACTCAACAGAGCAGCATCTGCATATTAGGAGACTTGCTAGCACAGATTTATTTCAGAAGAGAAGAAGAAATTTGTGAGCAATTGGTACTCAGAGTCATCTTACTTCCCAGGGACTCAAAGGGAATCAGAGATGTGGCAAGGAGACAAGCGCAGATGCTGCTCCAGTGCTGCCTCATTTAGAACATTCAAATCATCAGAACACTGAGATGCATTTAGTTGCTGCTCTAAATTGTTGGGTTTTTTTTTTAATCTAAAAATATTTACTCTTTTGTCAGGCCTTAGAAAATCAAGTTTTGAAAGCCCCTCCTCTCCCCCACCCCCATTTCTATAAACACTCACAACTCACAGTCAGGGATGAATAGATATGTAGACTATTCTGTGGAAAGCAACACAGTGACAAAGGTTTTCAGATTCTAGTTCTTGTAGTCAAGGAATAGAATTAAAAGTAAAACAACCGCCTCCACATCTAGTAACAAGGCAAGGAACTGTCACTGATGAAGCTACCTCAGAGGCATCAACATACAGTAGAAGGGCTTTTCTTTAATCTCATTTTACTTTGATGTATGAGCATGGCTAATACCCAAATTAAGACATTTATTTATGCCACAAGGAGATGACATTTGTCCATATCCTCATGAAAACTAGAATGGATTGTGAAACATTGATGAGATTATAATAATAGAAGGTGAGAGTTCATAGAGTTCAGAAAGCAGAAACAATGGAAGAATTTGCTCACTAATGTCCAAGAAAAAAGTGATGCTGTAAACGTTGAACACCATAATCAATACCAGGAGAGCTGTGCTCTAGGGTAAGGCAAGAGTAGTGTAAAATTCCTTTGTAATTTCACCTACTCTTATGACTTCATTTATAGATAGATACTGAGGACTATCAAAGAAAGCTCCAGACTCACTGGCCATTGCCACTTGGATATCCCGTAGACACTGTGCAATTCAAAAACTGAAAACTAAGTTCAGTGTCCTCTCTTCCGTGATCAAAATTTAGAGGTTCTTCTCCCTCAACTGCCATAGTCAATCAATCAAATTCTATTTGTTCTTCATCTGTAGTATGGTTCACACTCCATCTCCAGTACAACTCTTTCCATCATAAATGATACTACCTTAGTTTAAGTCTATCTCATGAATTATTTCAACAATTTTTCTAATGGTTTCCCTGACTCCAACTTTGTCTCCATCAATTTATTCTTCTTCAAACCTCTCTCCTCCCACCCACACAAATGACTATTAAACCACAAATATGATTATGCCTTTGCCAGCAACGATTTATTATTGACTTCAGGTTAACTCCCAAATGCTTTGTAAACTGTTCCCCACCTATCATGCCTATCCACCCTGACATCTTATCATCCCTCCTCCTTGTAGTATATATTCTACCATCCTGGAATTGTGGTTCCTCGGAGAAGCTATTCTTTTTCTTACTGCCTTCTCTTGTCCCTCCTCTTCTCTTTTACCTAACTGGATTTCACTCATTTTTTAAGACTAAACGCAGGCACACCTGCTTTGCAATAACTGTTATTACTTAATATCACTTACTGTAAGGGTCTTCTTTGCCTAGGCTAAGTTCTTGAAGATAGTTACCACATCTTGTGTGGCACATAACACAGTGCCATAACAAAGGCTCAATAAGATCATGCTTAATTTAAAAATTATTGTCTTTTGTAGAGTATGTGAGATTTGTTTGAAAACTTCTCAACTCCTTTTTAGTCTGTGCCTTCTGAGAAACTGCAAGTTATTTTTCCTGTACCCTGTTACCTCAATATTGGGAAGAAGTATAGAGGGTAAAAGCAGCCCTAATTCTATGCATATTTTCATTATGAAAAATAATCTGAGTTATCAACAAAATCTATGCATAATCCCTTGTGTGTACTCAGTCATGTCTAAAACCTTGAGACCCATGAACTGTAGCCCACCAGGCTTTTTGTCCATGGAATTTTCCAGACAAGAACACTGGAGTGGGTTGCCATTTCCTTCTCCAATGCATGAAAGTGAAAAGTGAAAGTGAAGTCGTTCAGTCGTGTCTGACTCTTCGTGACCCCATGGACTGTAGCTTACCAGGCTCCTCTGTCCACGGGATTTTCCAGGCAAGGGTACTGGAGTGGGTTGCCATTTCCTTCTCCTGGGACTCTCTTACCATATATCATTCCCAGAATTTCTTCCCTGAGATGAACAGATGAAGGTGAGAGGTTAAAATATAAAAGGAAAAGTCACACTTTGTACTGTGGTATACATCTCCAGGATGTAGGCCACGTGACCCTGCCAGAATGTTCTATTGCTTTGACGTGTGTCCTATGGCTAACTAGCTTTAGGTGGCTGGTATCATCACAAAAGATGAGACAATAGTGCAAACTCTGCTTAATGTCAAGCAGTGAGGGAAATGGTGGTTAGAAGGGGGAATGAAGCAACAGACTTGCAAAGCCTTCCGCCTTTACTTCTGGAAACTGTTCAAAGACTTACATTTGATTTCCTACTGATACAAATGGGATCTCAAAGTAAATACCTTTCATTCCTCTCACAGATGTTCAGTCAGTGGGAACCTATCAGATACAAAGGAAGCCATCTGTCTTTTCCACACGTGTCTATTGTTAGGAAATCTTGAGGGTCCTCTTAGCATTTGGCCCACTATATGCCCACAGCAACATGACAGGGGTAGCTTTTCTGGATCTGACCCTGAGCATTTGGAGAAAGCATTGAAGAAAACCACACAAATGATAAAAACACAAACTGTGTTAAGGAAAGATTATGTCTTCAAATGTAGCAAATTACCTCACCTACCAATGCCAAGTCTCACCCAGGTACTATAGATACACACAGACAAGAAACTGACAGTTTCCAACTCTATCTCTTAGAGAGGCTAAAAGGGAAATGGCCTACATTGAGGATTATTAGATATTAGAATGGATCATCCAGAGTGAGAAATACAATCTCGTATTCTGAAAAGCCGTAAGAAGAGGAGGGCCAGTCTACTTGGGATACCAACTGCTGACCTGCCTGAGGCAGGGGAAAGTACTCTATGGGTTTAGTTTCACTTATGGTCCCATGGTTCTATAAATTCTTCCAACAGAAGATTTTCAAATATACAAGTGATTTGTTTTTACTTTTTCCTTAAAGGAAAACAATGCTAAAAGCCACTGGCAGTTGGTTAATCTGAGAGCCAAGTTTTCAGGAGAAAGGAGGCTTTACTTATCTGTATAATATATAGTGGCCACTTGACTGACACCTGCAAATGAGAACCTAGAATACAATTATAAATCAGGAGAACACATCTGGAGCAGCCATTCTTTCTGACAG